>NC_000083.6:71921987-72221987 GCF_000001635.26 Mus musculus | reverse complement strand
GTTACAACTACAATTTGAAAAACACTGAACTTAAGAGCCCAAACTTCCAGGCATTTCAGAAATTGATTTTTTGGGGTAATAAATAATAACATTTCTGTAGCCATCATTCAGTTCAATA
The DNA here is from genome assembly GCF_000001635.26 of Mus musculus. NCBI lineage: Eukaryota > Metazoa > Chordata > Mammalia > Rodentia > Muridae > Mus > Mus musculus. The sequence goes on along the minus strand of NC_000083.6, from coordinate 72,221,869 downwards.
GGGAAAAGACATCCTCTCCAACATAAAAAACGAAGTCTGACTCTATTCCAGATAAGATATAGAAAAATAAATGAATTACCATCTTTTTTTGTTTCCGTATCATTTCTTTATCTATCCAGTAAATGTGTGTGGAGGGTGCATAATCCTGGCCTTGGATAGGATGCCAGTGGCCAGCTAAAGATGGACATCCCTGCACTGAGCTGTAGCTATAACACAAAGAACATTCTTTCTAGTAGGCTTATTTAGGCACTTGAAATGCCATCTCACCCTAGTCAGAGTGGTTATCACCCAAAAAACAACTGACAAATGCTGGAAAGGTACTAGGAAAACCAAATCCCTTAGATATCGCTGGTGGCAGTGTAAACTGGTAAAGCCAACATGGAAGTCAAAAATCAAAAAAACTAAAAACAGATCTTACATACAATCCAGCTATAGCGTTTCCAGGCCCATGGCTGGGGAACCTAAGTGAGCACACCATAGAAATGCTTGCTTTATTCACCTTTATTGTCCAACATACAGAAGTAGTTGAGCTAGTCATTGACAGGAAAATGGATATAAATGTGATTATATAAATATACACATATATGTATTAAATGTATTCAACCATAAAGAAGAATGAAATTATGCTATTTTCAGAAACCTAGAATGAGCTGCAGATCATCTTGTTAAGTGAAATAGGCCAGAGATAGAAAGACAAATATTACATTTTCTCTCATATGTGGAATCTAGATTTTTTATACAGACAGAAAATAAGGGAGAGCTGAGAGATCGGGAGAGCAGTGGAGAGAGCAAGGGCAATCACAGCTAGGTATGAAAACCTCAAACCCCATTGTTCTGTATGCTAACTTATAAAAAGGAAGATGGCCAATTAGGAAGGAAAAGAAGCACGAATGTCTGATACAGGCAGTTGAGTCCTATTGTGTAAGTCCCACCCACCACTGTGACTCAGCTTCCATTATCTTCCTATTATATGTGCCTTCTAGTCCATATCACTTCATGGTCACAAGTCAGGGACAACACCTCCAGGAATTATGTCCATAATCCAGGGATGAAGAAAGAGTAAGAAAGAAGAGGAGAAGGAACCAGAAAAGGAAAGCTTTTCTCCCAAACCTCCTATATCAGGTAAAGCACAAGATGCCCAGTTAAATGTGACTTTCAGATAAACAACCAGTGATTGTGTGTGTGTGTGTGTGTGTGTGTGTGTGTGTTAACATACCCTATACAATGCTTGTACTAAAAATGTTGTTCATGGTTCATCTGAAATCATAATCTGCACTGGCTAGTTTTATATCAACTTGGTACAAGCTAGGAGAAGAGGGAATGACAGTTGAGAAAAAGCCTCCATAGGACCAGGCTATAGGCAAGCCTGTATGACATTTTCTTAATTAGTGATGGGTGGGGGAGGACCTAGCCGACTGTGGGCCAAAGCCATCTAGAGCAGAAGTAAGCAGCACCCCTCCATGGCCCCTTCATCAGCTCCTGCCTCTAGATTCCTGTTCTGCTTGAGTTCCTACTCTTGCTATGTTTGAGGATGGATGGTTACATAAAACTCTAAGTGAGATAAACCCTTTCCCCCTCAAGTTGCTTTTGGTCGTGATGTTTCATCATAGCAATAGTAAAGTTAACTAAGGTAATGTCGTATATGAAATTTTGTATTCTTTTTATTTACTCACTTTACATCCCAATTGTGGGCCATCCCTCCTCTCCTCCCAGTCCCAATCTTACAAATCTCTTCCCCCATCACCTCCTCCCCTTCTCCTCAGAGAAGGGGGAAGTCCTCCGTTCAGTATCACCTCATCCTGAGATATCCAGGCAGCATAGGCCTAAGAGCATCCTCTGCCACTGAGGTCCAACCAGGCAGTTCACTTAGGGGAGGGGGATCCATGGCAGGCAGCTATATCAGAGTCAGCATCTGCTCCAATTGTTAGGAGACCCACATGGAGAGCAAGCTGCACATCTGCTACAAATGTTTTGGGGGCCTAGGGCTAGCTCCTGCACGCTCTTTGGTTGGTGATTCTGTCTCTGTGAGCCCACCTTGGGCCTAGGTTAGTTGACTCAGTCTTCTTGTGGTGTCCTTGACCCTCCAACGTATGCAATTCTATCTCCAACTCTTCCACAAGACTCCTTGATCTTCGCCTGATGTTTCCTATGTGTCTCTGCCTCTGTTTCCATCCGCTGCTGGATGAAGCCTCTCAGGAGACAGTTATGCTAGGTTCCTGACTACAAGCATAGCAGAGTGTCATTAATAGTGTTGGGGGTTGGTTCTCTCACATGGGATGGGTCTCGAGTTGGGGCAGTCATTTCTTGGCCATTCCCCCAGTCTCTGCTCCATCTTTATCTCTGCATATCCTCTAGGCAGGACAAGTTTGGGGTTGAAGGTGTTGTAGGCAGATTGATGTCCCCCCCCCATCCTCTGGAAGTCCTGACTGGGTACAGGAGGTGCCCACTTCATTCTCTATATCCTGCACTCTTGTAGGAATCACAGTTAGGGTCACTCCCATGCACTCCCTGTAGACTCCCCAGTCCCAGGGCTCCAACTGGTCCCAGACACACTCACCACCAATTCCCATCTCAATCGCAGCCCTTTCCTGCCTCCCACTCCTGACTTCTGTCTCAGGAAGATCCATATCTTCTGAGGGAGATCCATACATCTTCCCTTGGCTCCTCCTTTCTTTGGGTCTGTGGATGTAGCATGGTTACCTGCGGTTTATGGCTAATGAGAAGACACACCATACATTATGGCAATTTTGTATTTTTATGTGCTGAGACCGGCACAATGTGAGCTGCTTATATTTCACCGATCACAACTGTCTCTTGGCCACTCCCCCCTACAAAGAAAGCTGGTTAAACTGTCACTTCTTCAACCTCTAGCCTCAGCAAATGAGGAAGACAAGAAAAAAGAAAGTCACTGTGAGTGTCAAGGGATTAAACTGTGGAACTTGCTATTGGTCAATTTTGTAAACCATAAATTTCAAGATATTTAGTGCTTTGAAACTGCTTTTATAATTATTTCCCCCCTTTTGTATGTGTGCTTGCTTGTGTGTGAATGTGATACATGCATGTCAGTACAGCACTTAAGTGTGGTGTAGGTAAGCATGCATGTCAGTGTGTAAGTGTGATGTAGGTAAGCATGTGTGTCATGCGTGTCAGTGTGTGTGGTGTAGGTGAGCATGTGTGTCAGTGTGTGTGGTGGAGGTAAGCATGTGTGTCATGTGTGTCAGTGTGTAAGTGTGGTGTAGGTAAGAATTGTGTGCTCAGGCTCAAAGCCAGAGGAGGTGTCAGGTGAGTTCCCTTATCCCTCTCCAACTTTTTCTTTTAGATAATGTGGGAATGTGGGATTTGTTTGTTTGTTTAGTTGGATTGTTGTTGTTGTTTGGTTTTATTTCATTTTGTTTTTTTGTTTTTTGTTTTTTGTTTTTTTGTTTGTTTGTTTGTTTTTTGTTTTTTGTTTTTTGTTTTTTTTTTTTTTTTGGTAAGCTGCCAGCCTGCAAGCTCCTACAATCTCTCAGTTGCCAGCCAACATAGTAATGAGACCACAGGCATGTGCAAGACAACGTTGGCTGGTTACCTGGGTGTTACGATCTGATTCTCTTGGTTGGGCAGCACTAGTAAACCAACTCTGCAGCCCCAGGAAATTCCAGTTTTAAACTGTGGCCAGGTGGAAAACGCTGATGAGTTTAAAGTAAAGAGAGTGATGTGTGATTTCTGTTTAATATGATGGCTGCAGTTGTTATTTCCAAGTTCTATGACAGTGGGTAAACTTTAAGTGGAAAGACTGAGTAAATAAAGCGTGGGTTAGTCTAGTGTTTCTCAATCTGTGGGTCATAACCCCATATCAGATATCCCGTACATCAGATATTTACATTACAGTTCACAACAGTAGCGAAATCACTGTTATGGAGTAGGGGATAATAATTTTATGCATGGATGGTTACATGAGGAACTGTATTAAAGGGTCACAGCATTAGCATCCTCTGCTCTAGAACTTTCTACCCACCGTACGAAGACCTCCCTTCTTGCATGCCCATTATCTCTTCCAAATACGGAAGAGGATAGTGGACGGTCTCTGGGCTCCATCTAATGATCCAAGAAAGCACATAGATGACATTGGACCCCATAACATAGATGACAGAGGACACACAGCTGCATCTTCTCTCACACTGGGGCTCCATAGTTTGTTTTGTTCACAGCCATGTTCCTGCTCCTGAAGCAGAGCCTCTGAGAGCCAGAGAACCTGAAATCATGAAACTCTAGGGCTTATTAATTATGGCAATCAGTATCATCAACAGGATCTAGAGTCACCTAGGATACGAACCTCTGGACATGTCTGTCTGTGGGTGACTGTCTAGATTCTGTTGTTAAGGTAGGAAGACACAGATAAATGTGAGTGGCTAATAATCCAGACTGAAGAAAAAAGAAAAAGAAACCTGAGACAGGCACTTGCCACTCTCTTCTTCCTGACTACCCATGCAATGCGCACAGCTACACCAGCCCCTGCTGCCACAACTCTCCTGCTGTCATGGAGTTGAGTCTCAAACTGGGAGCCAAGAGAAACCCTTTCCTCTTAATTATTTTTCTCGAGTATGCTGTCATGGAAACTAGAGAAACAACCAATGCCTTAGTGTAGGTCTGGGATCTTGTGAGGCTTCTGCAAGGAAAGAGAAACAATAATTTTAAACAAAATTAGAATCCACAGAGATGGCTTAGAAGTTAAGAGGGAGTACTGTGCTTGCAGAGAATTCAAGTTCAGTTCCTAGCATCCATTAGACAGCTCACACCTACCTGTAACCAGTGCTTATAGATCTAACACCTCCTTCTGGCCTATGCAAGCAACTGCATCCACATGAGCGCGCACGCACACACACACACAATTTTAAAAAAAAATCTTTTTAGATTTCTACTAGAAATTATCAATGAAATGCACAAAAAATGTAATGAAGTCTGCTGCCTCATTGCTAACAAGTAACAATGAAAATTCTTCTACTCTTGACATCTTGGAACTTAAATAATGCCCAAATTGAACAGTCTGATTCCAGGTCTGAGAATATAGTTGAAAAGAGAAAACTCTGCTTTTCTTGCCAAAGTGGAGAGCCACTCTGTCCCCGGCTCCACCCCTCCTGGGCATCCAGCAGCAGATGCCCTTATCCCTCCTTCCTCCTGCTTTCTCGTTAAATTAAATCAATTGTTTCATTTTCATCCGGTCCCTCTTTCTCCCTCTCGTCAGATCAAGTGCTGCTCTGTCTTCCTTGAGGATTTCCAAAATGAGCTCTCGGGGAGAAAGAGGGTTCTCAGCACTTTAGCTCCTGTTTCCTCCTATTTATTTGCTTTGTTTTTTATTATCTTTTCTTGCTGACTTCCCAGGACACATATTCAGTATGCAGAGTTATTGGCTTTTCCCCTTCTTCCTAAGTGAAAATCTGTGGATTAAAACAAAAACAGCCATCTGCCTCTGTTAAACAATAGTTTAGTCTTTTTAACAGGGTCAGAGATCTGAAGGGAGATATATAAAACACACTCTAATATACTGATACACATCTATAGATATGTGGGGAAATATGTACAGTTATCTGTCTTTATATCTGTCCACATGCATCAAAATACATATATCATTATGCATACAATATAAATATACCTTATCATTTCCAGAGAAACTTTGCCTCAACTAACTTGGGCCTTAGAAGTTGTTTTGCATTTATAGTTTATTGAAATGTATTAACTGTGCAAGTGTGTCAATACTTCTGGGCTGCAACTTGACTCCTTGTGTTATGAATAATAATATCAGCAAGAAAACTCAACACTCATTACCTTCCTTATCAGCCCCCCCTCCCCCTTAAATGAGTGTGCTTGGTTATTTCCCGTTTGATTTTAGAAGCTAATATTATTTCGCTTCAAAGTACTTCTATTCCAAGTGAAGGCTGAGAATTGGAATCCATCTAAGCCCTAGAGGAGGAAGGACACAGAGGTAATTCCAAATATTTCCCATGGAAACCGAGTGCACCAGCCCAAGTGCATTGGAGCAGGATTCTAACACTTTCCAGCTGCCTTCTGCAGCACCTAGCTGTGGCCAGACACAGCTGAGCTGCCTTCCTAGGTAAGGATATGAGTGGACTAAATGTTTTCTAGAAACCTCTCGATCTTTGATACTTTGTGTGTTTGCCGTGCCCCTCCTGGGAAAACATGCCAGTGAAAATGACCTTACCTACTCTCCTAAATTTCAAAATTGTCCTCTGTATCTTAACACATGAGTCGGGGCTACAAAGACTAGGGGCATGCGGATTTGGAAAATGAACAAGAAGGGAATTCTTCCAGGGACAGTATTACTTTGACCAATTCATAGAGCCACATGAACAGACTCCCCAAGGCTGTCTAGCCAGTGTGGGGCTACCCTAAGCTTCAAAAAGGATTTCGAAATCAGTCCCCACCTGCCTTTGTAACCTCAGGGAAAGACAAATGAGAGGTTAAGGTTAGTCGCTGGGTCTGAGCCTCAGCACTATGCGAGTGCAGAGGAGTTGGATGGTGGGATGCACAGGCATCAAAGCCCAGGGCGTGGTTGAAAACATCCTTATGACTCTCACCCTGGACAGCCTGATCCTGAGTATTGTGGCGTTGTTTGTTAGCAATCCAAAACCCTTGTTCTGGATTACAGATGCACCACTCCTGTGCATCGGTTTTTGGGGAAATCTTGACCTTCTGTGCTTTAGAGACTTTCCCCAATACAACAAGCAATTAACCTATTGACCACCATATTTAGTTTAAATGACATTCACAAAGTCAGATTATGGGATCAAATTAAGAGTCTCCTCAAATAGAGACCAGTACAAAGAAGGCCTTCCACGGGTGTGCTTCTGTCATATAGAGCTTGGGACCATTATTGGGTGGTCTGGAACTCAGACAAATGTGGAAGGCCTAATAGATGCAATATTCAAATATAGATGATGGAGAAGTAGAGAGAAATGTAGACATGGATGCCAATAGGTTGTTCACCTCTGGCTTGCCTTCTTGTATGTTGTGATTGATTCTTCTTACTCTCCAAATGATTTTGGAAAGAAACTAGACTCAAGAAGAGTTTCCATAGTGCCCCTCATGCTGCATGCCACACAACCCCAAATGAATTCTACAGTGTAAGGAGTTTGGGCAGTGCTCCATTTTTTTATTTCGCTAGTGAAAAGTCGTAACATTTACTGACATCTTGGAGTTCTGAAAAGTCCTCTAGCAGAAGGGCTTGTTACTTTTGTTGGATCCTAGAATCCTGTAGCTCATTGGCTTACAGAGCTTTCTCATAATACCTTCTTAGACCCTATAGGACAGCCAGGTGGTAGTGGTCCACGTCTTCAGTCCCAGCGCTTGGTAGTTAGAACTAACTGGATCTCTGTGAGTTCGAGGACAGCCTTGTCTGCCCAACAAGTTCCATGATAGCCAGGACTACACTGTCTCAAAAAGCCAAAAACAAAAACAAAACAAAACAAAAAACTAATTCCCATATAAAAACATTGGCATCATGATCATTGAATGAATTATTGCTTACAACAATGAATTAATAGCTTGTTGTACTTGGACAATTAGCCAGTGATCCAAGATGGTGTTTGATTGATTGTGATAGAAATCCATCTACCCATGCATTTGTTTATTCATGTTTTCACTCAAAGACTATGATTAAGAGGCTTCTTGTCAGCAAGGTAGATTGAGCATGCATTCGTGTCTTCCTTTCCTGATGTCCTCCTAACAGTGTATGTTAAGAGTTCAATAGAGAAATAAATCCTGAATCATAATCATAACAGGAGAGGAGACACAAATAGCTCCTTAGGCACAAATAGAAAGTGTGGAAGGAGGAGTAGCAGGGCCCAGAGTATAAGGGAGGCACCCCATACACCTGCTGAGACCAGGAGGAGGAAGGGAGGGGATCCCTGGAAGAAGAGCAAGGGTGAGAAGGATGACTGAGAAGGTTTGTGTGTCCACTCCATGCTATCCACTCCTTGTCAATCACGGTTTCCAGGGAAAGGGGTAGTAGGATGCTTACCTTCTCATGAAGTTAGTAGAAAATGGAGTTCTCTCTAAAGAGTCCAAGTGGACTGAGACTGTGGATGCCCAGAGTGGCATGTCCTTCATGGTGGCACTGGAGAGAGAGACACCTGCAAAATGGCCTGCCCCTGCATGCAGGGAACTTGTAACATGAAGAACAAGACCCACCTATGAGCATGACTTCCTAGTCTTGGTCTGAATATGGGGAGCTGATCAAGACACACCCATATAGCAATAACACAGCAGTTTGAAAAGGAGACGCTGGCACAGGAAAGGAAGACAAGTCCAGTAACACAATTAACTTGAAAACTGTCTCTTCAGAAGGACCCAAGACTAAGACGACAGGGTAATTAAAAATCAGAGAAACAGCAATGCATTTGCCTGAAATGAAGGAGATTTCCCTTTGTGGTTTTCTTTTTAGAAAGCTAATGCTACCAGTAAGTTCTTACAAAGGTGTGCATGTAGATAGATGCATTGACCCGAAATCTCAGACCTTTAGGTTAAGAAAATACAAAGAAGTTACAAATAAAATAAGCATCAGTCTTATCTTCAGTCTCACGGACTCGAGAAAATTCCAAAGCCAGGCCTTCTGATCTCAGAGACACACTTTCTAATATGGGAACCAGAGCCAAAAAAAAAAAAACTGCCAGTCAGCCAAGTCAGAACATGAAATAAATAATAATAATAATAATAAGTCAAATACTCAAAGATCCTCAAGGAGGCCTCTCCCTAAACAAGTTCCTTGAAGATGAGGAAGGGTATATAAATATAATACACAGTGTGACTAGCAAAATCTGGGTGAGAAGACATTTCAGAACGCTTCCTGTACCAGAGGCTTGGGATGCAGAATTCATGGAAGGAGTCAAAATCTTCAGAGAGAAAAGCAGGGTTGTGGGTGATGTGGGGAAGGAGAGGCAGATAGAAAACAAATTAAAGGGGGAAAAAAAGCAATTAAGGTCTTGGGGCCCTGGAACTTCACAAAGAAGTCATGATTCCATTTGTGACATAATTTTGACTGTGTGTGTGTGTGCGTGCGTGTGCGCGCGCGCCCGCCCGCGTGTGTAAGAGGCAGAGAGTCAGAGACAAAGAGGGAGGGAGAAAGAGATTTCAGCTGATAATATTGATGCTTAAAGCAGTTTCCTAGCCATGTACTATCTTCTATAGATAAGATCAGAAATATCACTCCCATTCACTGCAGTAAATAAATACATAATAAATAAATTAATATGTGTCAGTATAAAAGTCCTATTTATTGATTTTTGATGTTTGGCGTCAACCTGTAAACAGAACAGAAAAAGCGTTAATCATTCTTACACAACCTTGACAAGGTGAAGAAGAACTATAGCTGAGGTGGGGTGGCAGTAGGATGAGTCAGGAAGACAGGAGCAAGGTGACTAATAACCCAGCTGGCCACAACTGTCTGATGCTTGCAGAATGAGTGGGGAAAAAAAAAACAAACTCTTGTAAAGTGCAAACAGTAAGCAATTGCAAACAAATAGAAGATATTTTTAAAGTCAAGACAAGGGCTGGGAATATGGCTAAATAGTAGGATGCTCTTTGAACATTCTCAAAGCACTAGGCTTGATCCCCAGCACAGCCAAGACCTAAAGTTAAATAAAAATCAAGAAGAGTTTTAAAAAACTGATAGTGGCTTATTGCTATCCTTTCAGAGTAATGTATCTTCCAACCTTATCACAGAAGTTTCTATTTGTCATGGATGGTGACTAACACAGAGACTGGCCACTGGGCTAGGCTTATAGAATAAGAGACTGAATGTTCAGCGCTAAAGGAGCCATGGGCATTGCATCCACTCCTCCTAAGGCTCAGGGAAGAAGAGGTGGGGAGACCGTAAGAGTCAGAGCCTGGGGGTGACTATGAGGAAATAGTGTGTCCTCCGGACACAGCAGGGAAGCTGCCCATTTGAGCTCAGTGGTCATGACAGCACACACAAGCCCTATGCAAACTCAAGCCAGGCCAAATTCTATCATGGAGTCAGGAGGTAGGTGCAGAGTCCCACTCCTGCTTAAGGACATGTTAACAACTGATACCTTCTTGGAGAGAAAGATACATTTTCTTTAAGAATGTTTGGGGCCTGGTAAGTGGACCAAGCCCAGTGGAAGGCCACATCATTGAAGAATATGTGTGCAGCCCAAATTGCACTTGATACAAAAGAGAAAAACCAAACCAAACCAAAATCCAAACCCAAACAAACAAACAAAAACCGGAGGGAAAGAAGACACAGTGCATGAATGGAGTGATTGAGGAAAGGACTGTGAATGTGAGAGCAGTTGAGAGGAAATGAATACAATCAAAACAGACCATGAAATTCAAAGAACTAATAAAAATACAAGATAAAACAATTCAAACAGGCGTTATCATCTTTCTTATAAGATCATTAATGTGAAAAGAAACTACAGATGTACCCACAAATATCACTAGGATCATATTTTGAACAATGTGGGCAGCCACTTAAATAATTAGAATTCCTCTCAAGTAGGCCTTCCAGGGCGTGGGACTTGGTTGGAGAAGCAAAATCTGAAGACCGTTCCCTACAAATTATTATTATAAATCCCCCTTCCTTGTTTTGTTCTTGTATGTATTGCTTTGATAGCCTAAGGACACTGATTGAGCAGCTATTGCGGTACTGTGTTAAGTACCAGAGAGGCTGAGGTAAGGCCAGTCTCAGGGTAGAAGCATGAGACACAGGATGCTCACCCTTCTTAGGAAAGAGTAAGGCAGGGCAGGTTTCACAGTTTACTCTGTTCACAGTGTATTTGACCAATTGATTGAAACTGTCGGTGTAGAACCCTCGGAGAGATGAATTAGGGGAAGAAGTATTTAGGACTTGGGGGCTTAGGGACTTGACTCCGCTCCTTCAGGTTACTAATATTCTGTTCAGGCAGATAGAATTACTCAGTTGCAAGCTGAAGGGATCCTTAGAGACAGGACTCAACCTTTTATTGTATAAACAAAGAAAGCCTAGCCCTGACGGAAATAGGACTGACGCTCAGCCCTTCCAACTGATTCTAGTCTAAGGCTAGATCAAAAACCCTCTGGGGCTGGAGAGAGGGCTCAGTGGCTCAGAACTCTGTCCGCTCTTAGGTTCAGGACCCAGGTTCAGTTCTCAGTGAACCGGGTGACTCACAACTACCTGAAACTCCAGGCCCAAGGCATCTGATGCCCTCTCTGGCCTCTGTGAGCATTAGGCACACTCTGGTGCCAAGAGATGCCATACAGAGAAGACCTCATTCACACAAAATAAACAATATTTCAATTAACAAACAAACAACAGGACTTCCAAACGTAGTCATCATAATCCAATCAGGGCACCAATCAGGTCTGCTGTGGGTCAGGGACCATCCTGGTCACTTGATCCTGCCATTTGATCTCATCTTCAAGGCAGCCATATTTAAGGTAGACTCTACCCATATTGAACATGGGCAAACTAAAGACTTACAGACTGTAAATCATTTTTTTTTCAAAGGCCTATAACTAGACAGAAGGAGAGCCTGAGTCGGCATCAGTCTGTTTGACCTCTAACAATGTAACCTTTAAACCTTTTGGTTCATGGCCTTAGGTTTCTGGCTCATCCTTGATGTCCTGATGGTTGAGAGGGGAGCAATACCTCCCTATACTACTGATGAGGAAAAATAATGATAACCATCAATACCACCCACACTAAAGGAAGCATGAGGCAACCACTGTGTGGCTAGGCCCTTTCATCTACCTCTCTGGTCCCCTGAGCCTCCCCTCCCCATAGGGTGAAAGCCTGTGTGTGGCCAGGCCGTCCTTCTTAATTAGAAGGGACCTCAGGAGTCTCCTCTTAGGTCCAAGCTATTCTGAGCAAAATAAAGAAGAGAGAGAGAGAGACAGAGAGAGACAGAGACAGAGAGAGACAGAGACAGAGAGACATGAGAGACAGAGAGAGACAGAGAGAGAGAGAGAGAGAGAGAGAGAGAGAGAGAGAGAGAGAGAATGAGATCTTCACTGACTTTAAAAGATTTATACAGACAACATCCCAAGGAGCTTATGAAATGTATTTTCCTTTTTGGGAGGAGGAAACTGCCGATGAGAAGATAGCGTGCAGCTAGAGTTTCATTGAGATTGAAAATAGTTTAAGTTGGGTCTCTGATTGATTGTCCAGTTGCAAAAAAATATAGAATTCATATAAACATCATCTCTCATATTGGAACCAGAAAAAAAGGTATCCATCCCCCAGTGAGTTTTGAGCAGCCCTGGTATTGAGGCTCTGTGTTACTAATTATGGGGGCAGTCTTCCTATGCACCCCCACACCCAGAAAGAGAGCAGTGATTAGGAGAACCCCCAGGTCCAACACTCATGCAACTTCTGCTGGATTCTTCAGGTTCTTTTATGTCCACATGCATGTCATCTTCCAGGAAAGGGGGACACAGTGCCTCATTTCACCCACACTCTTCCCTTTGTAGCTCAATTGTCTACCAACTCAGGCCAGCACAGAGCCATTGCTCCTTTATTTAGAAATGAACACATGAGACATTGGATAATCTTCACTCTAACTGCAGACAATGTCCCCAAGAATCTTGATGGAGACAATGCAGTTGAGACTCTCTCTAGGAGCACCCCCCCCCCCGCCCAGTCTGGACAAAGGCACTGGAACCCAACACAGGAAACCTCAGACCTCTCAGATACCAGCACCCATCCTGTACCTTTCCTTACCATAGCAACACATTAAGTGTCCTGAATTTAGTCACACCCTTGTACAAAAGCGGACTAGTGGAGGAGGAGGAGGAGGAAGAGGAGGAGGAGGGAGAGGAGGAGGAGGAGGAGGAGGAGGAGGAAGAGGGAGAGGAGGAGGAGGAGGAGGAGGAGGAGGAGGAGGAGGAGGAAGAGGAGGAGGAGGAGGAGGAGGAGGATACTGGTTGGTACTGGCTTCCTGAATCAGATGAGACTTTTGGAAGTACTACTTTGGTCGTGCGACTCTCCTGCTCAAACTATACGGCTCTCCATTAGCCACAAAAGAACAGTAGAAATCTTCACCCAGGGATAAACACTCTGCATCCCAGCAGCCCCTTTCCCTGGCCACCTTTTCCCTCTTTCTTCTCTCCACATTTCCCAAACTCCAGCCAAATATTTTTCTGCAAATGTTTTTACTTACATATACTGGTTCTACCAGTCATGTTTCTCCCCGTTTAAGACACAAGGTCAAGGGCCTGGAGAGATAGCTCCGCAGTTGAGAGCACTGGCTGCTCTTGCAAAGGGCCAGAGTTCAGTTCTGAGCACCAGCTGGGGCAGCTCACAACTATTTCTACCTCCACCTCCCAGGGCCCTGACACCTTCTGGATGTGATAGGCACTGTACTCACTTTCACAAACATGTGCACGTGCTCTCTCCTTCTCTCTCTCCCTCCTTCCCTCTCTTCACACTCTCCCTCCCACCCTTTTTCCTCTCTCCTCTCACACACACAATTTAAAAAAAATTATGTTTTTTTTTTAAATAAGGTCAAGAGTTTTTCTTAACTTTAAAAAAAAGATTGATACATTTTATGTGTGTGGTGTCTTGCCTGCATGTATATATGTGTATCAAGTGAATGCCTGGTATCGTCTGAGGTCTGAAGAGGGTGGTGCCAGATCCCCTGAAAGTAGAATTACCAACAACTGTGAGCAGTCATATGGGTGCTGGAAATAGAACCTGTGTCCTCTGTATAAACAGCCAATGTTCTTAACTGCTGAGCCATCTCTCTGGCCCCTAAGGTCAAGATTATGTTCTTTATGCTCTTCCTATACGGACCTCCAGCCCTCTCCCTGCTTCCCCAAAGTGTTTGACTCATTGTAGTGTCTGTGCTACACGTTGGGTAATTCAGTAGCTGCCCTGTTCCCGCCAGTATGCCCAAAAAAGAGGCTGTGCTTAGATGGTTACTCAAAATAGTCATCCAGTTAGAGGGATCTGTAGGCAGGGCAGAGGGAGTAAGGATCCTGCCCCATGCCCACTAGCTCCTATGCCTCCTAAGGGCTCTTCTGGGTACCTGACCTACACAACACAGGCAAAGCTTTCCTGACCACATTTTAGGAGGACCACTTTAATGCTAAGGAAGGTGTCAGGGAGAGTGATGCTTAGGACTCTGGACACCTGGCAGCTGGTCCTGACTGTCAACACCTTTGGAAGCATCACATCAGCGCCCCATCTGCATTGCTGCATTGACAGTCTACTTCTCTTGAGCAGCAAAGGGTTGTACCACGTGGCGTGGCCAGTTCTGAGTCTGGGGTTCCAATCTCTTTTCTTTTGCTCTATGCCCATGATAAGAATGTTCTTCTCCACTGTTAATTGAGGTTTTAGCTAGAGATTGAGTACTTTCCCCGATGCCTGTAGGCCATGCTGAAATGGTTCAACAGATACAGCCTGTGGATTCTAGCACCGATGCCAGGTCCTAGATCTGGCTCAGAGGCAACCTCACACTCACTTCATCCTTATTTTAACCTTAAGTTACTTTTACCTACTTTTAACTTGTTACAAGTTTCCCATAGAGCAACACTGTCAGCCTCGGAAACCGGCTAGTTCCTGGTAAGGATTCTGCTCTTTCTTCTTCACCACATACCACCATTTCATTCACCCAGTTGGTAAATTGAATTGTGCAGAAGAAAACCTTGGAAAGTACCAGGAATGATTTAAGAAGGTTGCGCTCTCATTATCTTGCTCCCACAAGGGAAATCAGGGTTGTGAGACCATTTCTGCAGCATAAGGAGCAGCATCTACATTGTAGCATCATTGGAGCACACATTGGAGCATCAATGCAGAAGTGCTACAAGCAAAATTAATGCCTTGCAGAGAGTGCCTGGAACAATAAAACCCTGCGGTGATTTTTATGCAGACAGTAACCCCCAGGAACGGCTGTTTCTTGTAGGTCATCTGGCCTGTGCCACTAGAATCCAGTTCGTCTCAGAAAAAAACTCTGTCACAAGGGTGGAGCCAGTAGGGGACTTCTAAGGCTTTCTTTGTGGAAACAGGTTGCCCACTGACATGACTTCCTTCAAAATGGAGCTAAGGAGAGTACTGAGTTCAGCAAAACCTTCTCACCCTGTTCTGTAAATGCAAAACTAAGAAAGCTATTGTTTTGCCTAAAATCACTTAGCTAGTAAGCAAGGGGAAAGTCCTCTGAAATAGCTGTTTTTATATTCCTGTTTCATAGATTATAAAAAAAACAAATAAACAAGCAAACAAACAAAACTACCCCATGGCTGAAGGACATAGAGCAAGTTGAGTAGGGGACACTAATGTTATGTCATAGTGTTCTATTGCTGTGAAAAGACACCATGACCCAGGCAACACTTATAAAGAAAAACATTTAATTGGAGCTTGCTTATGGTTTCAATGGTTTAGTCTACTTTCATCATGGCAGGGAGCATGGCAGCACTCACACAGATGTGGTGCCAGGAAAGTAGCTGGGAGTTCTATAGTCAGATTCACAAGAGAGAGTCACTGAGCCTGGCTTGGGCTTTTGAAAACCTTTGAAGCTCACCTCCAGTGGCCTTCCTCCAACAAGACTACTCCTACTAATCCTTTCAAAGAATTCCACTCCCTGGTGACCAAACATTCCAATTTATGAGCCTCTGGGGACCATTCTCATTCAAACTACTACAGGTTAGAACTTTGTCCTCAGGTCATGTCCTTGGTCACCATCCACCTCCCCCAGGATGGACTGACTACCTTTAAATAAACCTTGGAGGTGGGGAGGGGGGCTGGGTGTGTGCATATAAAGCAGGAGACACTGAGCTTCTCCGAGTCCGATGCTGTTGGTCTTTATGACTTCCATAGAACCACTGCTTGCCCTTCTGCTTGGATATATCTTCAGATTCAGTTTCCTTTTTCTCTTTCCAGGCTCCTTCCTCCTCCTGAACACCTCTGCAGATTCCAAGCATACCATTCTGAGCCCATGGATGAGGAGCAGTAGTGATCACTGCACACTGGCTGTCTCCGTGCACAGACATCTACAGCCTTCGGGGAGATATGTTGCCCAGCTCCTACCCCACAACGAAGCTGGAAGAGAGATTCTTTTGGTGCCCACCCCAGGGAAGCATGGGTAAGTCTTTCCTAAGGTCCAAATTGATTTTTAGAAGGTGATTTGGCTGCGGAATACACATTTCCTACTCTGACATCTACTTAAGACTCACAATTGTCCTTTAATGGGTAGGTCCAGATTGAACCATTACTGCTAATATCCCCCAGGTAGTGCCTCAGGCCTTGATCTGTGGGTTCCCCAGACTGCCCTGGCTAGTGGTTCTTCCAAAGGCCAGAGGACCAGCTGTCAGACTGGGCACTTAATGTGTGGATGTTAAAGATATTCATGCCCCAAGGTCCAGATGGAGCCAAGGAGCAAACAGCTAAAGAGAATGTTAAACAGCTGCCATGAAATCAATTTAATATACCAGAAAATGGGTTTTATCAGCAGAATGTGGGCAAGGAAGGGAAAGGACAAAATAGTACAACCACCCAAGCAGATCCTATGAGACCGTGAGGCCTGAAAATGGATTAGTCAGGGACACATCCTACTGTTAACCCATCAGAGATTAGAAGAGAGCTTTGTTCTAGAACTTTCCAGATGTGCACAACCTTGCAATCACCCTTCCTGGAAATGTAACTTGCTTTCTCGGTGGTCCGTTGAGCTTCTCTACAGAATGGCATGGAAAAGCAACTTAAACTAGGCAGCCCTCTCTCTGCCTCTTTGTCTTCATTCCTTTTATAATTCTATAGGTTATATGTCAATGTATATCAAGGGTTCAGCTCTGAGTGGCCCCATATTTGATGGCTTTTCAGTCAACAAGGGCAATGCTCCTTCTTTGTAATGGCTAGAAGAGAAAGATTATGACTTTGGAACTATGTTCAGATTGTTTTCCTCTCAAAAAAAAAAAAAAACAGCTTTAGAGGAGAGTCCCTTGTGACCGATGCCTGTCACACATCCTCTGTCCCTGTGGTGTGCATACATGGAATTTTGACTATTGCTTTTCAAATGAGGCTATAAGGTTTCTTCAGTGCTCTCTCATCCCTTGCTAAGCATCCATCTGCATTCAGTTGTATCTAGAAGGACCACACACCAAGGCAACCTCAAGAGGAGTAAAATCTTTTATTTTTATTTCTTTGCTTTATTTAATCTTTAACTGGACATGACAAGAATGTTGCAAAGCTGAACTCACGGGAGTTCAGTGATCACCTGCACACTATCCTGTCAGTTAAACCCCTGGCATGGGTGGGAGAGGGCTCCTGAGCCCCAACCCCTAGGTGAGGAGTTACTGGCAGTTGATGGTTATTAGGGAAAGCAGAATCACCTTTCTTTGAGGGTATATCCACTCAGGGGTCCCCATGTTGCAGAGGACGGCCCCATCACACCTATGTGCATATAGGCAGTACATTTGGACTGGGGGAGAGAGAAAGAGTGGGGGAGACCAAAGAGACCAGAGAGGAGGAGAGAGAGACACACTGGGAAGGGTGCATCTGTAGGAGTCTGTGTGGACTTGGAGGAGGGTATGCAGGGTAGATATGATCGTGTCACATTTTATTCACTTAGTAATGCCATCTAATACCAGTAAGGATGCCAATCTCATAGCTAGCCTCACATCCATCCTTTTGCTTCTGAAGTGCCTCTCTGGGTCCCTTGCTCTATTCTAGTCACTTAAGGAGTGTCAGGTGCCTTGTCTGCCCATTGTTTTGAACAAACTGTTCTCAGGCACTGGGGCTTTTTTTTTTCATCCTGATGTTCTTTTCCAGTGGAAAGTCCAAAGGGTAAGGCTTCCCATCCATTGGCACAGCAGAGCCAGTGGCTCAGAACATGCCAGCCTTGTGAGCTGATTGATTGGACTTATCATTTCCAACATTCCCTCCTCAGGCAGCCTGGCAGATATGGGAGAGTGCAGGTTGGAGCTGCTGGGCTTTCAAACAGTGAACCCCAAGGGTTCTGCTGGTGGAGGCAGAGAGTCACTGATGTCATAGATGACTGGAGTTAGCGATCACACTGTGAGAGAAGCCTACAATACCCATGAATTTGAGGGGACACGGACACCTCTCACATGGCAGTGCCAGTGTTCTCATGGCTCCTCTGTGGTGACTACCAAAAAATCATATTTGCCTCAGTATCTTCCCATGTTCATCACGGCCAAGTGAATTCCTACTTTGCACATGAGAACATGTACAATGATAGAGGCAATAGAAATAGTTATCTGATCTAGATACCATGCCCATCCCCTAGTTTGTGGTCTCTCCAGGAAAGCTAAAGACCACTGAAAAGTGAGACTGTTCAAGTGGAGAGTAGGGGTGAGGAGGGCTGAGAAAGAGAGCTGAGGTGACAGAACCTTGCCAAAGACACACGATTTCCATCCTCTCAAGACAAACAAACCTGGGACCACGTGAGGCAAATTATCTTCAGGGACAGCCTTCCCTTTGCTGATGATGAGACCAGGGAAAACACCACCCCACTGCGTAACCATGAATTTCCTTAAGGCTGTTGGAGCCCTCAAGCTCAAGATCTGCCCCACTGTCTGATGGGACCTCTTTCTGATCACCAGAGCGGTTGACCTACCCCCTGCAGGGTGTGATCTGAGACAGGAGAGGGGAATAAGGATTATGCTGAGACAGATGTAGTGATGCGGACCCCCACATCTAGAGAGACCCTGTCCTAGAGTCAAGAATCTCACTTAGAGAGAGATTCTCCCCATCCCTGGCAGAGCCATTGTAGACTTCAGTGATGTACAGGAACGATTCCAACTTTAAATTAAAGATGCCTTAGGCCAGCTTCTTACTTCCAACTAGATCAATAGGATGGGGGCGTGAGGTGTCAGCACAAGGGACAATCAATAGCCCATTCTACTGCATCGAGGAGGGCTGTTCTCCTGGGCATCTTGGCAAACTACTTGACACAAGACCCTTGTCCAGCAAATCTGAGAGCTCTGTGTATTTGTAAGTGAGATCAGAGTCTCTCCGCATCACATTACCGACATTTGGACTAGAAGAATTCTCTTTGTTAGGTGGGGCTGTCTTATGTATTTTCTACCAGTAGTGCTGGCCTCTACTAAACTAGATGCCATCAGGACATTAGCAACCCTTCCTGATGAGCCAATCAAAAAAATCCCCAGATGTTTTTCTAAGTGTTCTCTCTCAGTAAAAACGTCCATGTTGAAAACCCATCAGTTCTAGGGAGCGTTGCAGGCTGAGAAAAGCAATGGGATTTGTCTGGCTTCAAACTTTTCAACTTCAAAACGTAAAAACGTAAAAAATTACACCAGAGAATGAGTAAACCTACTTCATGTTATATCACAAGACTTACTTTCTCAAGTTGAGTGTCTGGAGTCCTGCATTCATGACAGTGTGTCAGTCACTGTGGTTGGTCATGGATTACAATGACATATTAAGCTTAGTTCATATCACAGAGTAATAACGGAGCTGTGATTAATTTAGCACTGCCTAGATGTACTCAGCAGTTGCCACTGTAGCCCTGACATGTGTTTTCTTACTTAGTACTCATAAAAACACAATGAAGTACATTATTGCTGTCGTCTCCCATACTGCAAATGAAGGCATTCAGTGAAGCCAATTAACCTGTCTGAAGTCAGAGGCTGAGCAGTTTGGAGGTGTTCTGAACCCAGCAGCCAGACTTCAGAGCATTTTCATCCACTGCTGTATAAGCTTAATCAGGTCACGGTAGTTCAGCGGGGAAAATCATCGTTTGGGTGCTGTGCTGAATGAGATGTCCTGAATTTAAAAACCCTATCTTGCTATTCGCTGATCAGCTTTGATAAGAGCAGAGAGCTCTGGGTATTTGGAAGTTAGATCAGGGTTACAAAGAATATACAAGATTAACCCCACTGCAGACAGTGTTCTAGCTTTAGGCAAATCCCCTATCTTCGTAAGCCTTCATTTCCTCATCTGAACATTGGGAATGATGCTACTGACCCCATCCATATGCTGCTGTGAGTCTTTTTCAAGGATGGAGCATTCTTCATACTGGGTATAATGCAAGTGTAGAGGGCTATGCTTTATATCCTAATATGGTCTGTTCTAATAGAGATTAATCTAGTCTCAGCTTACGGGGTCCTCCTGCCAGGAGAAACCAGTGGCTCATATCACTGAAAGGTCACTCCTTCAGTAGCACAGCACTCAGAGCAGCAAGGACAATATGTGACAACTTGGTGATGCTGGCTGTGATG
Organism: Mus musculus; assembly: GCF_000001635.26. Classification (NCBI taxonomy): domain Eukaryota; kingdom Metazoa; phylum Chordata; class Mammalia; order Rodentia; family Muridae; genus Mus; species Mus musculus. Next base: position 72,201,682 of record NC_000083.6, on the reverse strand, counting down.
GTTATACGTGGGGCGGGCTCCTTCTCATCAGAGGAGATGGTAGTTTGGCAACTGGTCATTGGGATTCAATGTTTGCAGCCACAACAGGAGGAATAGCAAAAACCAAGTGAGCTGGGGAGATCTGGACTCAGAGGAGCAGAATGACAAGTCACACACCCCCAAGTCCCCACAGACCCTTGAGTCCTGCTTCCACAGTGGCAGTTCAGGGAACAGCAGCCTGCCTAGAAGCACTGGGTGGGGCAGAGGAAAGGACAGTTGGGGGCTCACAGCCACTGCTCACTTCCTAGTCACCTGGAAAGCAGTAGAGCACATCAGGGCATGAGCAGCGGAGTCTGCAGAGACTGCCTGGTTTTGGAAGGGGTCTCCTGTGTGACAGAGAGATGAGGGCACAGTCTGCTTACCACCCAGCCAAAATGACTACAGAAGCAAGGAAAGAGATAACCAGGGCTGTCCAAACAGCCTAGGTCTGGCTGCATTGATAAAGCTAGAAATAAGTGTTCACTAAGTCCCCGTGATCAGAAAGAATATGATAGCACCTACTTGATATGGTGAGTTGTAAAATGGCATTGGCACACGCTATGCCCAACTGTAAGAGATACGTAATGATGCTATCTCCCTTTCCACACAAGCATTTGTTTTCCAACAGTGGGATGCATGCCTTATCTGTGGGAAGTGACATGGCAGAGCCAAAGAACACATGACCATGGCTTTCAAGGAACATCCAACCCATTAATGAAGACAAGTCAAATAGCAACAGCTATATCATAGAGATAGTAAGATGCTTAGCCAGATTCTGCTTCTGCCTGGTGAGCTGCCTGCCGTACCATGCTGCCCTGGTGATGTGTTTTAACAAGATAGATCCCAAGGTAATCTGCTGTACATAGCTCGTGGCCTCCTGGCTTCTAGAACACGGGCTTAAGGATTTGTGGTGTATGAGGTTGTAGAAGAGAATTTCTTAGGCTCTCTCTTGGATACCGCTCTCAAGTCTTCCTGTCTCTCTAAGCACACAGATTTCTCCTGCAGCCTTGACTATCTGGGGATTTTATTATGTGTGACCAGAACTCCACAGCGTGTGAAGGGAACAATTGGTCCCTGAGGGCATAAGAGTTGCCAATCACTTGAATTGTTAATACTTGGAAGACAAAAATCTAAGAGATGTGTTGACATTGAGATTTGAGTCTAGCAAGCAGGGGCATCTCAGTGCCAACGTGCCTGTCGCAGAAAATGGGAGAGCGCTGAGATAGCCCTCTATGCAAAACCCTCACTTTTCTACATGGAGGACTCACCACCATACACGTATGTAAGAGCATGTTCTTTCCTGTCATCTCCTGATTGAGTAGCTGTGATAGGAAATACCCAGATCTACTTCCCTCAAGTGAAAATCTGTAGATACCTGCTCAAGTGAAGATGGACCCAGGTCTAAGCTGGAGGCCACTCTTACTTAGGCAAGTCAGTTCTGACCCAAGATCTCAGCTTGAAATAGGAGTAGTGATACAACCAGGGAGATGTACCAAGCTGATGTAACACAAGGTGGCTTGCAGTATGAATAACCAGTCCTTTGCAGCTTTGGTTTCTCACTTCCCCTGGAGAACATCACAGAGATCCTCTGCTACCATCCAAGAACCATTCTGTACCAGCAACCCATTCTCCAGATGCTGCAACCCATTCTCCAGATGGGCAACAATCAGTTGTTCTCTGTCTCTCTGCCATTGGTCCCACCTGGCTACCACAGGGGCGATTCTTACATTCTTCCTGCAAGGACCATCCCTCCCCAGCACATGACACACAGAACCTTGACTCTTCTCAGATGTTGATAAAGCAGCATGGTCTCTTGGAGCAGAGTAAGACAGGATTCCAGGGAAGCACTCAAGCCAAGGGCACTTGATTCAGAAGAGAGTTGGTTACTTTTCCAAAGTTGTATGGGGTTTAACTTCAGGCTTCACAGGGAGCTGTGCCAAGTGTGGCCAACACAGAGCCATCAGCACTCTTAGCAGTCAACATCCTGCCTAAGTTCTTCTCCAATCCTGACTGCATGATAAACGGGATCAGGAATAAAAAAAGGTGATCATTTATTGCAATTGATGCCCTCGAGTGGCAGTGTCACAATGATTTAATTTCAGGCCCAGCTTTTTCTTACTTTCAAAGTCATTCACGGTGTCAGCTTCCCTCTTTTTCCCCTTGGTCTGAATAACACACTAATAAATATACAATAAGGGCTTTAATGTCTGGGTGATTTACACTAAAAAGAGAGAGCCATTCAAAGGCTTTAAAGATAATTTTTAAAAGCCTTAAAACTCACGCCCTGGCTTGTCAGAGGCATATTTCCTGGATACTCTACCTTAGTAACAATCATGAGATCAGAGTTCTCTGGCACAGGTGCTCATGGGACACAGAGCCTAAGTATTTTGGGGGCTTGCTGCCCACCCCACCTATTACAGAGAGCTTGAGCGAATCTCAGTTTCTTAATAAGATGACAATAATTACTCTACCCCATGGCTCATTGCGAAGCTCAAACAGGACAATGTATAGAACCTACATTCTCCCACCTAAACTCTCCTCCCACCTCTGCAGCTGTCTGTCCTTCTAAGGGGGCCAGGGCTGCTCTTTCTCCAGGCTCCCCCATGGTTAAGGGACCTAAACATGATCAGATCTAAGATATGAACTGATTTTCCTCATCCTTAGAATGACTAACTGGGTGATTCGTGGTGAAGCGACAGTCCAACTCACTGTGCCTGGGTTTGCCATCTCATCATTTCTGGTCATAATATTGAAGCAGCTTGTAAAATGCTAAGATTCTCTGTAGTAGCTGGTCTGTCCTCCAACATGGTAGATCTAAAACTTTGATGGCAGAAATCAGAGCCACGCCTTTTCAGAAACTGAGTCCTAGCCTCGGTGACTCATCTGATGTATTCCTCTTTGAATGGGGCATGAGCATGCGTATTTTTAGAAAGCTCATTGGGGACTCCACTCTACATCAAAAATTAAGAATCATGGCTATCATCTCAGCTTAATTGCCTGATCGCATAAGCTGCTAGATTTACATAACCACTTGACTAAGCAATACGGAGGGAAGAAAAAGCTGGGGAGTGCGCGGTGGGCTAATGGGAAGTGGAGAGCTGTTGTTGTTCTGCTACTCGCAGGTAGACAGACTAAGGATAACACTCTCCAAGTGCAGCCCAAGCTTGGCTGTGTCTTCCTCAAGCTGGAACAGCTGGGATGCACTTGAGTCGTGTCTGGGCCTTGTCTTCACCACACTCACAAATACTTCCAGAAGGATTTTCAAAGGCACAGGACACTATGAAAGTGGGAATACAACAGAAGTTAGGAAGAATCTGTACCTGTTAGAGTCAGAGAAAATCTCTTTCAGTGATTTATCCAGCCATCTCTATAACCATCATGTTGAATGCATCTATACCAAACATCTGTCCATCTTCCATGTACCCATGTGTGTGTGTGTGTGTGTGTGTGTGTGTGTGTGTGTGTGTGTGTATTATTTCTCCATCTCTCCATATATCCATCTAGATACTTATTCATTGGTATATACATCCTTTTCATATATTAGAATATCATGTGTTGACCCTCATCTGTGTCTCAGCTGCACAGCCCTGTTCTGTTCTTAGGAGGCAGATACATACCAGATCCGTACAGATTCACTGTAATGGTTACAGTGAGGCTCTTCTGTGCTGTGCCTGGTGAGTTCACCAGGTGCATCAGCATCCGGTAACCCACTTCATCTTCACTATGATTTTCTCCGGGCACATTATTCTCATTCTATGGATGAGTAAGCCGAACCTAGAGAGGCTCTGTGATTTGTCTGTAGTCAGGGACAGCACAGGGGAATACAGTTTACTGGGTTCATTTTCTTTTGTCTTGCCATCTCCCCAGAGGCTTCGCAGTTAAGTCCTGGCCTCGTGCCTAGCTCTGAGGAAAGAGAGGGCTGTTCTCATTCATTAGGAAAAGCTCTTCTCACAGAAACTCGTCTAACCCTGAGCCACAGCCTTGAGAGTGGAGACCTTAGGTCTTTTACTCCCACAAGTACCTAGCATAGTAGGCAGCACATAGTAGGCATTCAGTGATAGCTGTGTAGGTCAATTTAAACATAGCTCCACAATGCAGCCATTTTTAAACCTGTGCTTTGGACCTAACGTTAATGTTAAGGCTCAGTTGGAGGTCACAGAAGAATGTTCAGTCAGTGGGAAGACGACAAGTCATGTCTCCCCGCCCTCCACCTACACTTTAGGATAGATATGTATTCCTCCCTGGGACTCAGGAGGCAGCTGTCAAAGTGTTCCTCAACTGTGAAGGTTGCCACTAAGTACAAAGGACAAATTCCTTTCCTGGCAGATAGAACTTTTACTCACGATCGCTTTCATTGGCAGGCGTCAAAATATGTATAATAGATGGGAAGACCATTCGCTTGTGCCAGCTTTGACCTTCGTGGTTTGACAGCTGAAGGCTTGTAGTAGGGTCTTGGAGCTTCCTGCTTTCGTTTGTTTCCACTCTGACCCGGATATTTGATGGATTGAACACCAGAAGGATGAGAGGGTTGTGAATACCTGTAACCCCGGGGCTTGTCAGAAAGGCATCTTAGCAAATCCCATAATGATAAATAGACATTGTATACAAAGAGACGTCAAAATGGATTGACAGAATCACGTCTCACCTCAGAAGTATTTATTGAAGCTCAGTGTTTCCCAGCGGGGACAAAGATATTAGAATAAATCAAGGCATTTAGGTGATAGCCCACTGGGAGCGAGAGATTCTCTCATTCATTCGTATATTCTGACAACAAAGGTTTATGAATTTTTCCTCAGCCACTGGCATTGTGAGGATACTGGGGGCTCTTACAGCTTCTAGGGTCTCCCAGCGCGGTTTGGAGTTGGACAGCAGTGGATAGTAGAATGCTATGGAGAGAGAGCTTTGCTGATTGCTTCACATAAGTGCTGTGGGAGTGCTGGTGCAAAGGGCCACAGGCAACCTGAGGGGGTTAATGACAAGCTGGGGCTGTGACATCCTTTGCCTTTGTCATTTAGAAACCTTCCATTCACTCCCTGTTCAGTCTCTCTGAGCTCTTGCTTGCTCCTTCATGGGATTGTGCAGCAACAAACCCATTGGCTGTCCACTAAGGCTACTTCAAGGAGCAAAGTATATTGACTGGACCCATATCACCTAGCCTGTGCTTGGAGCAAATGCCCTGGGGCTGAAGCTGAAAGGAAAGGACCTCTCTTCGGTCCATGCTGTTCTCACAGCATCTCGGCTGCTGTCTCCATTTCCAGTGAGGATGCAAGTGCCTACGGATGATGCACAAATACAAGAATGTCTCCCCATAATGCAAATGGATCTCAGAACAGAGACCATCTTTGTTGTCTTCCTTAAGGTTGACTCAGATTCCCATTGTCCCTCCCTTCCCACTTTGGCAGGAATAGAGAAAATGAGTTATTTTTCATACCTTGATTACCATCAGAGGATCATATGCATTCTCCAGTACCCAGGGCAATATCTTCTCTCTGAAAAGGTCTTGTAGTGTTTCCCAAATGTCATTGAATACCAGTGGCACCATGCATCCTTGAGATCCTCACACCCAGTTACTAACCTGCCCCCAGTGTTCTCTCCTGATGGATTCTAAATTCTCAGATATAGAGGATGTGGCAAGGACAAGTTACAGTCTGGAGAGAGCCAGCACCTGTAGACTAAAGAACAGCCTCTTCCATCCTGCACTGTCCTTAATTTGTATAATGAAAACCATTGGAGGAGGAGGAGGAGGAGGAGGAGGAGGAGGAGGAGGAGGAGACCTTGGAGGAAGAGGAGGTCGTGGAACTGCTTGGTACTCACTCTCCATCTCTCCATTCTCCAGCATCTTATAGTTCTAAGCATCTTACAGTAAGGATGCTGAGAGATCTTCCCAGCATCACACAGGTATGAAGACTGCATTGAGCCCACACCATCCAATGCAACACTTTATGCTCCAACCCTATGTGCCCCTCCCTCCCAACACCACCTGATAACTAACAATAAACTATTCGCATATTCCCCACGGTATAAATGCAATCCTTCTTCTTCAAATCGAAGGGCAAAAATCCAAGAGTGGTCTCACACAAGAAACTGGTTTGGGAGAGCCAGCAGATGGAGGAACGGAAACTGTCAAGTGTGTTGCCTGTACTGATGGAGGCAAGATCCATCTAAGGAGCCAGCATGCCTGCTCCCTTGTCTTCCAAAGCTCCCACTGGGGTAGAAGCCAAGCCCTGTGGTGAGGGAGGACACAGAACTGCATGACGGAATCACAGTTTTTTTTGGTTTTTGGTTTTTTTAAATTTGAAACAAACTGTCTGGACAACTGTTAGTGATGGCTCCAGGGTTTCACAAAAGCCCTGCAGCCCACACGGTAGCTCGGCTGGACTTCCCATTCAATCCTAGCCTCAAAGCAAACCTCCGTTTCTGATTGCCTGGCCTGCTCCTGGGCACTGCTTTCTCCTTCTGCTTTGTTTACAGCACTGTGCGTGCATGCCTCACTAAACTCCAGGCTTTGGCAGAAATGCGTTCTCTTACGGTTCAGAGCCTTAGTTAAAAGCTGTAGCCACCCTGGGATTTCAAATTTGAAAAGGCTTCACAAAGTCTGCAAACAGATCTGGTGCAGTGTTTACTCCTGAGAGAATCTTACATCACTAAGCTCGGTGAATAAGCACCCCCACCGTTTTCAAATTACTGATCTGATCTTCTCCCTTTGCCAGTGGGTAAGGTGCTGTGGTGGTGGTGGTGGTGGTGGTGGTTGTTATTGTCATTGTTTGATTGATTGGTTTGGTTTCTTAGGAGACTAGATGACGCTTAGGGAAGGTCACAACTTTCTGAGGTTCGGTTGGGCTCCAGACATGAGAGTCACTACAATCCACTGACTTCCTGAGAATTAGAGGCTATGGAAGAGCTGGGTCCTCCTGTGCCCCAGCTCAGATGCACAATGTATCATGGGTCCAGGGAAGGCAGTATGGTATGCATTCTGCCCCCACCGTGTCCCCACATTTGTGTGTGGCAGATACACATATGTATGTGTGCATGCATCTGAAGGCTAGAGGTCAACCTCAAATATTTTTCCTCAGGAGCCATCCGCCTTCTTTTGTTCGTTCTTAAGACGGTCTTCTCACATTCTGGCCTGTGCCCTTACCAATTAGGCTAAGACTCAAGCTGTCTCTCCCTCCACTGTGCTGGGATTGCAGGCACAGACTGCCATGCTTGGCTATTTAGGAGTATGGGTATCCAGGTCAGGGCCTCATGCTGGTGAGATAAACTCATTGCCTAAAAGGTAACCGACTTGCCTTCTCTCCTGCTGTTAATCCTAAAGTGCGATAATTGAAGACCTTGAGAGTAGCCTGAGAGACTCCTCCTGCAGGAAGTCTCTAAATGGACCATGTGGAGGCTGTGGTGGCAAAGCAGGTGAACCATGCAGCCTGTTCACCTACTCCCAAGCCCTCAGTGGACACCTGCCTAACACAGGCTCCTATCTGAGCTCCTCTTCAGCACAGCACCCAAAGCCTTGGTCAGGCTGCCCAGCTCCCCAGCCTGGCTCAGCCCACCCATGTCTTTGGACTCTGTTCCTTTACATCAAATCCCTCTGTGTTGCCCACATAAAGCTTCAGCCCTCCTTGAGCCTCGAGAGCAATGCTTCTCCTGCTCCAAGGAGACACATCTTAGCCCCTCTCCCACAAAGTTTCTTTAGAGACCACAGACCCATGCATGGCATGTAGGGCTGATTGTGTTTTCCCTTATGTGAGCATTTCTTGGCTAGTCCATGTCTCTTTAAGTGTTCGAGCAGCACTGGGCCACATTTATTCTTATCAATTAGGCTCCTTCAGAAAAGGACGGTCATTATTTCTCTTTATCCTTCTTGCGCAGTGCTCAGCCCAGTGTGTGTTCAGAAAATGCTTATTAAATCAACAAATTCCTCAGTTAATTGGACCAGAAACTCTTTGGGAATAGAAACATGGTTTTAAGGAAAATAAAATGTACCAAACTTTTGTCTCTAGTCTTTATTCTCAAAATAAATAAATAAATTTAAAAAAAAAAAAAAAAAAAGCTCAATTCCTTCGGTCTCAGAGCATGATTCGGGTTTCGCAGATGCAGATACAGCAGACACAGATGCGGATGCAGTAACTGCCCTCAGGCATCACTTCTGCCCCTAGCCCTGGCTATCTCACGATGCAGGCCAGCGCTGGCCTGGGGAGGAGGTGGAAATGGATCCTTAGCATCCCTAGGATGCTCTCTGGTTGCTTATTCTGTGTTCGCTGTCATCCTCTGCTTTTCTAGGTTACTTCCTGTATCCTTTCTACTCTCCTTTTCAGGAACTGCATATCTCCTTGATGGTCCCCCTCCCCCTCCCTCATCTCCTGGCCTGTTCCCGACTTTACTAGTCTTTACATAACCACTTAACCACACCAACTCCTGTTGAGTGTTTTTGGGTTTTGTTTTGTTTTGTTTTTCAGACAAGCTAAGCTGAATTCCAATTACCTTCTCTCCAGCTGTTCCTTAAATATTCCCTTCATTATTTTATTTTTCTCTCCCAGGACTAAAATTCCTCCCTGACTGTATAAAATTATAATCAGTATTCTATTAAATGTTTACCTACAGAACTCAGAGTGACACCCCCCCCCCGTAGTCAGTTTCTGGTCTTCCTTATGCTGACTTAGGGTCCCCAAGGACTCTCCCCATTCCTACCTAGTCATCCACCTCAGAAACCTAGATTGTTTCCATGTCAAAAAGAAAGGAACAGGAAGGAAAGGAAAGAGAAAGGAAGGGGAGGGGAGGGGAGGGGAGGGGAGGGCAGGGGGAAGGGAAGGGACATTTGTATTTCTCTGTCATCTTTCTTGGTCAATGGTCTGTCCAGCTTAGAGATGGTCTCTGGAGTTTGGATAGCTGGCAGCAACAAGTGCGACTGTCTATGGCATGTGATTCAAAAAATTCAGGGCGCATTTGATTGGCAAAACCAGAATACTAATAGAAATAAAACCTCTGTTCTCTATCTATCAATTTATCTATTTATCTATTTAATCTATTTATCTATGTATCTATGTATCTATGTATCTATGTATCTATATATCTATGTATCTATGTATCTATGTATCTATGTATCTATCTATCTATCTATCTATCTATCTATCTATCTCTCTCTCTCTCTCTCTCCATAACCCCCTGGGTCCTAGCCTTGTAGCAGCTTCTCCAATCTCACATTCTCTTGTAACTATATATGAGTTCAAGGCGCATTAGGACCTGAAGAGTATTTCAGTTGTGGCATCTTGGGGCATTGAATTCCAGCTCTTTCTGCAACCCCAGGCCCATGGAAGAGTCTTTTCAAGAACCAGGCTCTGACTTGCCTGGCCTCAGCCAGTAGTGTGTACATCCAAACTCAGCTTTGACTTGCCCCAGCCAGTGGGTTGCCAATCATGTTGTAAAACAGACCACCTCTTTGCAGATCCACTGGAGCTCATTGGAAAAGCTTGATAGTGGTCCCTTGGCTTTGAAACTTTAGAAAGACATCCAGGGCCTCCATAGCTCTAAGCCTCCAGTGTATTTCCATAAAGCAGTAGTAATACCTTGTAAGATCATTGTGAAAAATGACAACCAGCACATACTTGCTATTTACCATATTCATGGTACTGGGGCATATGGCTTCATTTAATAGTTCAATTTTTCTATAAACAAGTACCATAACAATGTATATATAACTCCCAAGATAATGTCAGAATCTACTAATTCCCTCTGTTTTTCTACTGTTTTATTTACTTTTGTTTGTGCCCTGGAGTCATGTAGAGCAAGCCCACTTCTCCTACCAACAGACTCTTTCATCCCTTTGAGGATACCTTTCATATCTTGCCTCCCCAAACTCTGCAGTGGGAGAATTTTTTTCTATAACTCATTTCCAGAGTTCTGTCTGCCACTCAGATAGGATCTTTCCAATGATTTCCCTCCTGCTGAGTTGGCCCAAGCTTAGCTCACTGTTTTACTGGCTGTGCCTTGGCCCCAGAGCCCCCAGCCACCACTAAAGTTGACACCATGAGGAGCCATGGAGGCTGCTAAGCATTTCACAAGGACCATTTCTTAGACAATTTGCATCTTTCCCTTCCAGGGAGAGAATCCTCAAGTTTCTCTCGCAGGGAAAGAAGGACTTTCTTGTTTGCCATCCCCATTCCTTAGAAACATCTGATTCAAAAAGAAATTTAATTCCAGCCTCGATGTACGCGTCATCTCGCTTCGTTTGTCATCCCTCTAGCCTGCCAGCTCTGCCCCTTTGTTCCCCTAATTGCCAAAGACATTTTTATACTGAGTCAATTGCATCAGGCTCAATGCAAAATGAATCAATTTGAGGAGGATATAAGCTGCACTCTTGTCTCAAGTGTGCGTTAACATTCAGATGAGCTATTTAAAATGGGTCCAGGTTGGTGCCAGAGAGACAACCTCATCTCTATTCTGACTCATTGCCTGCTCCTGGACTCCAGAGATGGAAGCCTGGGAGCTCTCTCTCAGTCTCTCTCTCTCTCTCTCTCTCTCTCTCTCTCTCTCAAGAGAGGAATTAAACTAGATGATATCTTTGAAGAGCTCAGATTTAAGGATCTGGTGGACAAAAGTTGAGTTTGGCTTGATGAGTTCACCGTGAAATAAAAGATGGGTAGAGGAGACAAAAGTGAGAAGAGATTCTATGCCCCCTTCACTCTCTTGCTCGCCATACCTCCCGCACGCACATACATACAAAACCCAGTTGAAGTACAGATCGTACAGCCACAAGTCTTTGGATGTAAAACAAAGCAAACACGAGCAGCAAATGGCACCTGTCAACACTTTGATTTCAAAATTAAACAGTGTTATAAGACGGGTGTGGATATGAAGCTACCCTGCGTACACAGGGCTGTGTGGTGATTCAGTGGGTTCATTCTTCTGTCATCAGGAGAGTCCGATAATATCTCCATTAGTAGCAAGAGGTTTAAAGACGGGAGCGAGGGGCAACACCAGAACAATTGCCTGATTTATGCTTTTTCAATCACCTGGGCTCATGGCCTAAACTGGTAATGGACTCTATCCATCAAAAAATTATTCTATCTGGCATGCAGGCTTCTGAAGAGATCTGGATGTCCTCGCAGAGAATTGGTTAAATGATTTAATGTATGGGAAAGCTCTTAGCACAGTGCCTCAGTAAAAGCTGGAGGAATCTATTTGGTCCATTTTAATTAGATGCTTCAGATATTGTGATACATCACACACACACGCACACACACACACACACACACACACACACACACACACACACACGAGATCCTACAGCCCTGAAGTGTACAACTCTTAGCAGTATACAAGTGTCTTTTCAGGAAGGTATACCAGAGCATCACTGTGCCTCAGTGTCTCTCCTTTGTGTTCTCTGAAGTACGCCAGGTCTACATTAGCTCACCAGCCTTGCACACTTCTGTTTTTCCTTCAACTTCATCAAGACATACATACATACCTTACATGTTCGTGTCAGTGTCCCCAAGTCCAAGACAGCACCTGCCACAGATGAGGTGTTCAATACATTTTGAAACTGTAAAACTTTCAAATAGTATCAATAGGCTGGAGAGATGACTCAGTTGGAAAAGTACCAGGTATGCAAGAATGAGGGCCTGAGTTCAAAGCCCACAGAAGAACCCAGTTGTGGGGATAAATGTTTATAATCCCAGGAGAGAAAGAAATGGGAAGATCTGTGGAGATTTCTGGCCAGGGCATCAGTGACCCCATAGTCCTAGAGACAGACTCTGTCTCGAAATAAAATGAGAAAGAAGATAGATGATTGATAGATGGATGGATGGATAGATAGATAGATAGATAGATAGATAGAAGATAGATGATAGACAGAAAGATGACAGATAGATGATAGAAAGATGATAGATAGATAGATAGATAGATAGATAGATAGATACATACATACATACATACATACATACATACATGATAGAAAGGTGATAGATGGATGGATGGATAGATAGATAGATAGATAGATAGATAGATAGATAGATAGATAGATAGATAGATTTAAAGATAGATGATAAGCCGGGCAGTGATGGTACACACCTTTAATACCAGCACTCAGGAGGCAGAGGCAGAGGCAGAGGCAGAGGCAGAGGCAGAGGCAGAGGCAGAGGCAGAGGCAGAGGCAGAGGCAGAGGCAGAGGCAGAGGCAGAGGCAGAGGCAGAGGCAGAGGCAGAGGCAGAGGCAGAGGCAGAGGCAGAGGCAGAGGCAGAGGCAGAGGCAGGTGGATTTCTGATTTCAAGGCCAGCCTGGTCTACAAAGTGAGTTTCAGGACAGCCAGGGCTACACAGAGAAACCCTGTCTAGAAACCACCCCCCCCCCAAAAAAAGATAGATGATAGACAGAAAGATGAGAGATAGGTAGATAGATAGATAGATAGATAGATAGATAGATAGATAGATAGATAGATAGATAGATAGATAGATAGATAGATAGATAGATAGATAAGCAGTCCAGCAGGCTGGCAGGCAGGTAGAAGACACAGTGTCCTGCTAGTTTATGAGCCAACATTGATGATGAGAGTGACATCATACTTCACTTTTCCAGGCAAGCTTAAAAAGCAGGAAACAAGGTTGAATCCCTGCTGTCCGATGCTTATTCTCTACCACATTGTTCTCAATGCATTTGCCTCTGTTTATCCATTTCCTCGTCACAATAGTCTTGTGATGTCCCATTACACCACTCCCACTTAATAGATGAAGAACTGAACTTCCTCAGTCACATGCATAGCAGTGACCAAAGGCAGAATTTGAGTTCTCAGTGTCTCACAGACTCACAGTCCATGATCCTTGCATTCTTTATGACCACTCCAGATAAGAAACCCTGATCTGGGCATGCAGCTCCATTGTAGACTGCTCGTGTAAATAAAGAAAAGCTCTGAGTTCAGTCCCTGGCTCCAGGAAAGCAGTTTGCCTTTGTCCAACCAAAATCAGATGACAGGTCTGGTAGCAGAGGCGAATTCAAAAGAGAAGATCTCCACGTCCCACATTACATGCCACCTGTACCACCTAGCCAGTGGGTCTCCCTCATTTAGCCCAGTTCCAAGAGGGACGATGACACATCATCTATCTTGGGGAAAAGAACAAAGAGAGCAGAGCTATGCAAAGCTCTGTGTGTGGTCAGGAGAGATGCTTCCTACCCAGTCCTGCATCCCCGGCAAATGGATGGATGAGGATCAGGAGTCAGAATCCGATCTACACACAAACTGTCCCCAGCTGAGCACTTAGTAAAGAGGCTGCTTTATTTTATTCATAGTCAGAATTAAATAACAAGCCACTAAGAGGAGGACTGAATACATAATGTATTATCAGATAAACTGAGATGACATAGAAATGACCAAGTCATATGATATGCATCCCTCTGAATGTAGAGTCCGACTCCATCTCTCTCTCTCTCTCTCTCTCTCTCTCTCTCTCTCTCTCTCTGGCTGAGCCCTCACTAAAGTCACTCAAATCTGAGGACACTGATCTCATCCAACCCCAGTAAGCCAAGCCAGAGGTGGCCTTCCACAGCTGCATGTGGTGGAACTTTCAGACCCTCCAGAGCAAAAGGGAAAACAGTTCTTTCTTTCCAACAGACTCATGAAAATGTTTCCCTCTAATCGAACTTTTCCCATTCGCTTGTGTCCTTTGATGCCTGCCCATAATTGCTTTTAAACGGGGAGCAGTTACAGTCAGGGAATTCAGAGTTACATCTGCATCTTTTGTGCTGAAACTGTTTTACCACATGCTTTGAAAGCTGGTTACAAACAGGTTGATTTTGATGAGAATAATGCAAGTCCCACCAGGCTTGCTATAATTAATAGTCTGCTTACATGATGGGAGAGAGAAAATTGTGTATTGATTCTCAATTCAAAAAGAAAATCAACAATTGTTTCCCACAACCCCATGGTGTTATTTTGACTCATCTGTCTTCCCAGATCTTGCCCCAAGGTCCACCCCCACCTCTTTCCCAGGGTTACTCCTCTTTGTCTTCATTCACTCATTCATGTATTGATAAACTAGATGCTCATTTCAATAAATATTCCTCCATACATGCAGAGCAATGTACCAAAGGATGGAAGCAGAGCTGGGAACAAGTGGAGGTGGTTCTCATCAAGCCTGCCTTTTAGAGAGGGGAATGAGTATTGCAGTGTAATGCTACACACCATCCCATAAGGACTGTAATGATGCACGGCTGGAGAGGACTCCCACAACAAAGGCCTGATGTAGGCCAAAGTATCAGGGTAGCATTTGACGATGAGGTAACATTTGAACTGAAGGCCAATAGGAGGGACAAATTCAAGAATATTCCAAGGGGTAGAGAGGGCACATGAAGTCACAGAAAGCAAAGATGTGGGGGTATTTTCAAGGAAATCAAAGAAAATGCACATCTGGGCCCAGATGAGCAGAGTGTACTATTTGGAAGGAAGCCTGAGGACAAAGAGCAGAGGTCAGATCACAAACACATGGGGCCAAAGTCTTGATCTTTAGAGCCAAGCAAAGCCAATGTACTTTGAGTAAGATTGTAAGTTGAAAGTAGGATAGATAGCTGAGTTATGGAGACCTCAGATCTTTAAAGAACCTTAGGAGAAGGGCAGGGGTTTCTGAATAGAGAGTGAGCTATAGAAAGAAGGACAATGACCAGGGTTAGTAATAGGTAGGACACAGGTGTGTGTCTGTCTGCCTTTTCTTTCTTCCTTTCTTCCTTTCTTTCTTTCTTTCTTTCTTTCTTTCTTTCTTTCTTTCTTTCTTTCTTTCTTTTTTCTTTCTTTCTTCTCTCTCTCTCTCTCCCCCTTTCTCTTTCTTCCTCTTCCTCCCTCCCTTTCTTTTCTTTTCTTTTCTTTTCTTTTCTTTTCTTTTTCTTTTTCTTTTATTTTTTTACATTTCAAATATTATCTCCTTTCCCAGTTTCCCCTCTGCAAACCTCTATCAATCCCCTCTTACCCTGCTTCTCTGAGGGTGATTCCCCACCCACCTACCCACTGCCGCCTCACTGGCCTAGCATTCCCCTACACTGAGGTATCAAGCCTTCATAGGACCAAGGTCCTCCACTCCCACTGAAGCCAGAGAAGGCTCCTTCAGCTCCTTCAGTCCTTCCCCTAAGAGTCTGATGGTTGGCTGCGAGCATCCGCATATGTTTTGGTCAGGATCTGGCAAAGCCTCTCAGGAGACAGCTGTTTCAGGCTCCTGTCAGCAAGCTCTTCTTGGCATCAGCAAAAGTGTCTGGGTTTGGTGTCTGCGTGTGGGATGGATCCCCAGGTGGGGCAGTCTCTGAATGGCCTCTCTTCTGTTTCTGCTCCACTCTTTGTCCCTGTATTTCCTTTAAACAGGAGCAATTCTGGATTAAAATTTTGGAGATGGGTGGGTGGCCCCATCCCTCAATCAGGGACCATGCCCAACCTCTGGATCTGGTCTCAACAGGTTCTCCCTTCCCTTTGTGGGGTAATTCAGGTAATGTCATCCCCATGGAATCCTGGGAGTCTCTTCTTTTCCTGGCATCTGGGACCTTCTTTTTGCAACACCCCAGTTCCTCATCCCCCATTGCTACACACCTCTGTTCAATTTCCTGACCCTCTGTACATCTCTTCCATCTTCTCCCATAACAGATTCTTCCCTCTCTTTTTCCCCTGCCCCTCTTCCCTTCCTCCAAAGTCCCTCCCACCTTCAACTACCCTTGATTATTTTTGTTCCCCCATCTAAATAGGACTGAAGCATCCACTCTTTGGTCTTCCTTCCTCTTGAGCTTCATGTGGTCCATGAGTTGTATCATGAGTATTCCACAATCTTGGCCCAATACCCCCTTATCAGTGAATACATACCATGTGTGGTCTTTTGTGACTAGGTTACCTTACTCAGCATATTTTCAAGTTCCATTCATTTGCCTACAAATTTCATGAAGTCATTGTTTTTAATAGCTGAGTAGTACTCCATTGTATAACTATATTACATTTTCTGTATCCATTCCTCTGTTGAAGGACATCTGAGTTGTTTCTAGCTTCTGGTTATTATGAATATGGCTGCTATGAACATAGTGGAGAATATGTTCTTGTTACATGTTGGAGCATCTTCTGGGTATATGCCAAGGAGTGGTATAGCTGGGTCCTCAGGTAGTACTATGTCCAATTTTGTGAGGAATCCCCAGACTTATTTCCAGAGTGGTTGCACCAGCTTGCAATCCCACCAGCAATGGAGAAGTGTTCCTTTTTCTCCACATCCTCGCCAGCATCTGATGTCACCTGAGTTTTTGATCTTAGCCATTCTGACTGGTGTGAGGTGGAATCTCAGGGTTGTTTTGATTTGCATTTCCTTGATGACTAAGGATCTTTTCCATTTCTTGATGAGCTTAGTAGATGGAGCCACTCACTGAAGCAAGCCAGGTAAAGGAGACTCAGGTATGGAAAAAAGGACAAAATTCACTTCAGAAGTGCTAAGATTTCCAGAGCTTAGAAGCATCCAAGCAGACATGAATCTGGACTTTGGAGGAAAGATCTACATTGGAAGCAACTGAGGAGTTGTTAGCATGTGGGGTAGCTTTGCAGCCATAGGCACACTCAGGATGCCTATCAAACACACTGACAATGAGTCATGAAGATAACAGAAACTCCAAAGCTCAACATTCCAAGAAGAAATTATTTCTGTAAAGATTATCTATCTGTATATCTGTCTGTCTATCTGTCTGTCCCTATCTGTCCATCCATCTATATCTATATCTATATCTATATCTATATCTATATCTATATCTATATCTAATCTCTCTCTCTCTCTCTCTCTCTCTCTCTCTCTCTCTCTCTCTCTCTCTATCTAAACCTATACCTATACCTATACCTATACCTATATCTATATATCTCTGTCTCTCTGTCTCTGTCTCTGTCTCTGTCTCTGTCTCTCTCTCTCTCTCTCTGTGTGTGTGTGTGTGTGTTCAAAGGCTAAAAAAAGATATTGAATACACTGGAATTGGAGCAATTTGAGGTGCTGGGAACCGACCTGCTGTCTTCTACAAGAACAGTAAACCCTCTTAAGCACTGAGCTCTCTCTTCAGCCCTGAAAATTTCTAAAAGAAAATCCTTGAACATTTGTGTGAACAAAAATTTTCTCTACACTACAAAGATCTTAAAGAACAATGCAAACCATTATTGACCAATAAGTATTTAGCAAAACTTTAAAATATTTTTGTCACAAGATTCTATTTAACATCATTGGCTAGGAATATAGCTTGGCTAGGAGTGTGTTTCTAGCACAAACTAAGGTTCAATCCCCAGTAATGCATCAAACTAAGGTGTATGCCCCACACTCAAAGAAGTATAGACATGGGCTCAGAAGGTCAAGGCTATCTTCAGCTAGACAATGAGTTTGAAGAAAATAAAAATTTTAAATTAAAGAAATAAAACATGAAAACCCAAACCTCAAAAGGGAAGAAAGCTTTGCTATATATAATAAATTTCTTTTATCCACTGAATAAAGAAATAGGAAGTGATTTCTTTTTCTTTCTTTCTTTCTTTCTTTCTTTCTTTCTTTCTTTCTTTCTTTCTTTCTTTCTTTCCTTCCTCCCTCCCTCCCTCCCTCCCTCCCTCTCTCCCTCCCTCCCTCCCTCTCCTCCCTCCCTTCTTTCTTTCTTTCTTTTTTTCTGAGACAGGGTTTCTCTGTATAACCCTGGCTGTCCTGGAACTCACTCCGTAGAGCAGACTGGCCTCGAACTCAGAAATCCTCCCTCTGCCTCTGCCTCTGCCTCCCGAGTGCTAGGATTAAAGGCGTGTGCCACCACGCCCGGCAGAAAGCTATTTCTTATAGATTCTGTATGAAGGAAGATAGGCAAATGGCCATGGAGTCCAGAAAGATGCTGGAGACATGGCTTAAATTAGGAAGACAGATCACATTGCAGACTGTATTCTATGCTGGCATGGATATGAAGAACTAAAACTCTCATTACCGCCACTTCAAGCAGAAGATAGTGTCACCATTTTGGAAAACACTTTGAATATCTCTTTTAAAACTACCAGTGGAACCAGCCAGCTAGTCCACTGCTGTGTGTTTATGGGAGAAAATAAAAAGTGAATGTTCACACAAACCTATACCTTAAAATATATAGCAGCTTTATTCACAAGAGTTAAGAACTGGAAATGACTGAGTGGTCCCTCTATAGGCAA
Source organism: Mus musculus (assembly GCF_000001635.26). Classification (NCBI taxonomy): domain Eukaryota; kingdom Metazoa; phylum Chordata; class Mammalia; order Rodentia; family Muridae; genus Mus; species Mus musculus. The sequence continues at coordinate 72,183,518 of NC_000083.6, read as the reverse complement.
GTAGATAAGGGAGCTTTAGTTTGTGTGACTATAGAGCCCTGTCTGAAAATAACAAGGCATGATTTAATGAGCGTTCCTCCAAGGTTGATGACCTGAGTTTAGTCCCTGGGATTCACAGGATAGAGAGAACCACTTACCCTAATTTTGATGACCTTCATGCATGAGCTGTAGCATGCATCTCCCTACAGACATAGCTGCACACATGCACATAAAATAAGGAAAAATACATTGCTTACTGAATATATGACATAGATTAGTCTACAAGTCATTAGACAAGAAAAAGAAACCTCTTAATGTGTGCTTCAATTTATATAGAATGCCAGAAACTGCAAACTGAACTGGCATACGAAACTCACAGAAATCTGGACAGGAGATCTTCAGAAAATAGGGAAGGAAGCGTGACTGGGAAGAGACAAGAGAGCCTTTGCATTACACAGCAGGAAACCTGCACATAATGGAAGGGTTCTGTATTTTGAATGCATTTTGTGGTTTCCTACTGTAAAAGACCAGTGTAAATTATCAAATTATGCACTTTTTCCTTTAAACAAAAAAATTACTAGCGTATATTAATTGTACAAAATAATTGGGTTTCGTTATGATATTATAATTTGTGCACATAATGAGCTTTGATTACAATTATCCTCCCATGGCCTTGTCTTCTGCCCTCCTCTGTCTCCTGCTGGTCCCTTCTTCCCATCATGTTCTGCACTTTAAATGTACTGCACTAGTTGCAGATAAATTATGCTGTTCACTAAGAAGATTTTAAAAGCACTCTGAATGCAGTGGGAAGACCTAAGAGCCAAAAGGGAACTCAGAAGATGCACAGGAAGTCTGGTGGGTGGGGTGGGTTTTAAGATGCACAGGAAGTCTGGTGGGTGGGGTGGGTTTTAAGATGCACAGGAAGTCTGGTGTGTGGGGTGGGTTTTAAGAGTTTAAGGATGAGGATCTGATAAGGAGTAAGGTAACCGCTAGAGTACACAGAGGTCAGATTCCCCCCCCCAACTCGCTCAAACCCCCACTCTCCAGCCCTCCATACCCTACTCCCTGGCCTTCAGTCTGACCTGTGTGGCTCAGGCACAGCTAGACAAGGTAGAGCTGGGAATTTTAGGTCCCTGCTTCACGAGTCATGTCCCTCAGAAAGACTTCCAGGAACATGACAGCATACTCCATGTTCAACTCTTTAGAACTAAAGCAGCTGGAGAGATGATTCAGTATTAAGGGTACTTGTTCTTCCAGAGAACCTGAGTTTGGTTCCCAGAACCTACTCATAGGAGGTTCACAACGGACTAACTGTAACTCTGGTTCTAGGAGATCCCATGTCCTCTTCTGTGTGCATAGTGAGACCCTGTCCCAAACAAACAAACAAAAACAAAACCGATATAGATGACAAAATAGCCCCACTGTGTGGAAGGGTCTAGCCTACATTGTCAGTTTCTCTGTTAACTTCCAGGGCTGTCTTTATTTAAAACTTGAGTAAGGATTTCTGGTTTCCCCGAGACAATGTGCTTGTCACTGCTATCTAGTGAGCTTTCTGTATGAGCTAAACATGTTACAAACACCATGCATATTGAATGCTTGGAAAATTCCATGAAATATCATTAACACTTAGATCTAGGGAATAAAACTAAGACTTGAGGAAATAAGACAGTTCTCCAAAGCAGTAGAACAGGGTTTTGAACTCAGCTCCTTTGATCACTAAGGCCTATTTATAAGCGTTGCAGAAAGAACCTCTTCCTGTTTGCAGCTATATGTTATACTTAATCTTTGTGCGCTATTGCAAACTGGTGTACGGTGAAGCACACTGCAGATGCTAAACAAATATTGATTCACTCATTGATTGATTCCCTTAACTAAAATTTTGTGCTTTAAAATACCAATCACCTGCCACCGGGGACTTTTAAGGGGCTTTAAAAAATATCAGTTACTAAGGACATTTCATCCTTGCCAGATCGGAAGGGATTAACGGGAGCCTTAAGCTTCCCTTGGTGCCCAAATGGGAAAAGAGGGGATGCCTTGGCTTCCTCGTCTCCACTCACCTAGCTGTCCTGCCTCAGCATCTGGGACCCCTTCCTCTTCCCTGTAAGAGGAGCTATAAGAATGTGAGGACATTCTGGACAATTTCACCTGTCACCTTGCTCCAGACACAGTGTGTCACCTTCCATCACAGCCATGACCCACAAAGGGTCCCCTGGGGCAGGGAATAGAGCCTGAAACCGCTGTTCAGTCTTTCTCCTTATTAGGATAAGGCAGGTCTCAGGTCTGATCCATAGAATGATGGCAAATGCTACCCAGAAATACCAACACCACTGCACCGTCTGGCTAGATGTTGTCTTTAAGAAACCTCTGTGTGACCCTACCTCTGTGCTTCTGGCACTTTAAGTCCCCAAAGTCTTCATTGTAAGCGTGTGTGCCTAAAAGTCCTTTTGAGCTGTTGTGAAATAACATCCTACCATGCATAAATGAGAACAAAGGAAGAGAAACACACGTACTAAGAAATCCAACTTCCAGTTTACATGTTCTTGATTTTTTTGCATAATTTGGGGTGAATCACTGCCTTTAGACAAACAGGAGGAGAGAGGGATTAAGATTCATTCATGAATCAAGGCCGTCAAGGGTTTCCAAGAAACCAAGACTGAAATACTTATGTGGAAGAGAAAAAAAACAAAATGCTCTTTCCTCCCGGATTTCAGACTTTATATTCATTAAAAATCACGAGGGTAGGAGAGGCAGGATGCAATTGTACAAGTGAGTACAAAGAGCTTTCACGGATCTAATTTAGTCTTAAAACAGCCTCCGCCATGCTTGAGGGAGCCTTGTTCTCCTTAAGCCTTTCTACCTTGACTGGATTATTTTTTTTCCTTTTAAATAAGCTTCTTTTAATGTAAAAAAAAAAGTGGGACTGTGTGAGAGATGTTCCCACAGAAGATGAGGGAGCCAGTGAGGCTCAAGGGTCAAAGCCAAACTGTTAAATATGAGTGCGCACACAGTCTACTACGGGGCTACTTCTAAACACCCACAACAGTCAGTGTTCTTGAAGACTAGTAGCTTCCATTATGGGGAGGTCTGGACACTGTGGTCATGCTCCTCTGTGTGTGTGTGTGTGCGCGCGTGCTCGTGTGCGTGTGCACAGGGCACAGGCGAGTGTGTATGTGTGTATCCATGTGTCTCATTAACAACTGACCTTGAGTTTCCTACTTCCCGGCCTGTCTACAGGTGGCAGGGTGGCTGCATTCCTTATGTGTTCTTTCTCACCCTTTCTCCTTTCATTCAAACCATCTCTCAAACCACACTCACAGGGTAAGCTGGAACAGTGCTCTAATCATGTATCTCAGATGATACCCATGAGTGGGCACACTTACATAACACGGTACAGGGATGCTCAGTGTCTGCTGTACTTACGAATCCCCTGGGAATCCAGCCGGAATACACATACCGATTGAGGCGATCAGGGATGGGACTGACTCCCAGCTTCAGTGGCTGCTATTTTAGCCAGACCGTCTCAGGGCATTACCCGGGGAAATACCATCTCAGTACACACACAGATGTTAGCTGAGGCCCGACACCAGAACAACTAAGAGTCGAGCGTAACTTCCTTAATTCTTGCCACTGGCTGGGGGATGGTGCGATATTCTCATTAAAAAGCCAGCGAGGGGCAGCACAGTGGCTATTTCTCGGAGTACTCACCTCACCACCTTCTACTTCAGACTTCCTGTTTCGGCAAGCCCAGACATGCTCAGGACTCAGCTCTAAGCACACCCACAAAAGATGGGCAAGCATGTGAACGTGATCTTTAAATGCTCAACAGAACACAAAACAATTGTTGGAAATCCTCTCCATGGTTGCTTAGGAAAGCCACTGGACAGCCAAAATAGGTCACCATCATCAGTAGCCAGCAGGGTCCCAGAAGCCTGACTTGAGTGAACTTTATTGGCCATGGGGCTTAAGTGAAGAGAGGACTTGTAAGGTAGGTCATTCCTGCTGCAGTCCTTGCTTCTCTAGATGCTTGGAGTCAACTCCCTACCAGGTCTGTCAAATACTAAGCCTTCTAAAGCCCTGACCGCTGTCCACAGAAAGGACCATAAAAGTCCGACCCTGCTCCCAGTGGGTATGGCAAGCATTCTTTCTCTTCTTTTTATCTTTTTTTGTATCCCTTTATATTTTATTATTGTTGTTTTGACACAAGATCTCCTGTATCCTGTATCCCAAGTGGGACTCAAGCTCACTGTGTAGCTGGTCCCGATGCTCCTGCCTTCTGGGTGCTGAGATTACAGGTGTGTAGCATCATGCCTGGTTTACATAGAGCTGGGGATTGAGCCTATGGCTTGTGCATGAAAGGCCATTGGGTCTACAAACTCAGGTGCCTTCCCCGATTTTTATTGATATTTTTGAAATGATTCAAGATACATAATAAAATGACTCTCTCAGACATTGAGCACATCCATCTTGCTATGTCACCAGCAGCACGATATCCAGAACTTGTCCAGCATCCCAAACTGAAACTCCATGGCTATTACATCGTAATTCCTGAGTCCTCTCCCCATGGCCCTCAGCAACCACTCTAATTTCTGTCTATATAAATTAGACTATTCTAGGTACTTCCCATCACTGGAATCATGTACTATGTCCCCCTTTGTGACTGGCTTATTTAGTTTAGCATAAACTCAATAATACTGTAGGGTGTGGCATACATAATTCCTTTCATTTGATGACTGAGTAATGTTCCTCTTAATGCTACACTATTTGCTTTGTCCACTCGGATATTGACTGTTTGGGTTGCTTCTACCCTTTCTCTGGTTTGAATAATGTGTGACTATGAACATAGCTACATTACCCCTTTAAGATTCTGTTTTCCGTTTTCTTGGCTATGTACCCAGAAGAGAACTTTCTGGGTCAGATGGGATTCTATTTTGAACTTTTTAAGGCACCATCATATTGTTTTCAAAGCTGCTACATCATTTATTTTATACTTCCTCCAGCCGTAGGACATATGGATTCCAATGTCTCTACATCCACACACACACTCTGCCTTTAACTGTAAGCAGCTTCCTCATCTGTAGCTTAAGCCATTGCCCCTGGGTCTCTTCAGAAACAATATCCCAGCCTTCTTTGTCCCTTCCAAATCTCAACTTCTGAATCAAAGAGCCACCATTTCTAAAAAGTTGGATCTACCAGCCACTGACAAGTTCACTGTATCTGGCCCTGGGAACTACCAGCACTTTCCCGAGCAGTAAAAGCAATTGGCATTTGTTGTGACTTGTTTGATGGAATCAGATAAAGAAAAACGAGAAGCATGAAGAATCATGCAAAAAAAGGATTCAATAAGCAAAGGCTGATCCCTATTCTGAAAACTCTGTCTCTCTGTCTCTGTCTCTCTGTCTCTCTGTCTCTCTCTGTCTCTCTCTGTCTCTCTCTGTCTCCCTCTGTCTCTCTCTGTCTCTCTCTGTCTCTGCCTCTGTCTGTCTCTGTCTGTCTGTTGTCTGTCTCTGCCTCTGTCTCTGTCTGTCTCTGTCTCTCTGTCTCTGTCTCTGTCTCTGTCTCTGTCTCTGTCTCTCTCTCTCTCTCTGTGTGTGTGTGTGTGTGTGTGTGTGTGTGTGTGTGTGTGTGTGTAGAAAAGATGGAGTCCTATGGTCCCTAGAACACTACCTCTGCCTGCTGGTAGGCATCCTCATGGCCACAGTCACCTTGGAAAACCCTGACTCTGAAGATTATCTGGAAAGGAAGGATACCTCCTTAGGGAGAGCATGCTCTGGGAGAGCGAGCCACAGCCTGCGGCAGAGCAGAATTCATTAGTTTGGGGGATTGTCGTAGCAGCCCTAGTGGGTTTTACTCCACCTCTGCAGCCACTTACATTACACTGAGTTTTCTTCTATAGCCCTTCCTGCTGTGGAGAATGCCCTGCAGAGTCCCTGTGGGGCAGCTTCTGGTTGCTGAGCCAAGCTAAATGGAACTGCCCCCTTTTTTGGTCTGAACCCTTCTCAGCCTCTTTGCATTGTCTTTTCTTTCTTTTCATTGTTTTTTCTATGTTACAGAATAAACTGCTCAGGGCTGGCCTCTCAGAATGATAGCTATCTCTGCCACTCCTCAAATGTGCAGATGAATAAGGTTCCATCCACTATGGTTCATAAGCTGCTTTGTACTCACTGATTGGCATGGAATAGCTCCGAAGCCTACAACCACACACACACACAGGCTCTAAAAGAGCCTAACGCCCACCAGCCCTTGCGCTCTGAACCTTTTCCACCCTAGATGGGATTGGCATAGTGTAGAGTACCTCCTGCAGTCAGTGGGCCCCCGAGAGCAACTGGAAGCTTGGAACAGAAAGGAATGCTCATGACACTTAGTCCAACTCCCCATCCAGTGTGCAGGGCTTCAGCTAGCATTGATTGGTCTATGTGAACTTCTCACTCAACAGGGTTATCATTGTCGACAAAGGCAGCTCAGTCAGCTTAATGAGCGCCATTATTGTTGCGGAAGTCCCAAAACTAGTGGTGGTGCCTTCCCTCTCGTGGAAATGTGGGAAGGCACACTCGATAGTTGTTTGGTGCCTGGGTAATCCATGGGGCTAGAGAACTGCCATTGGGGTACCCTTACTCAGCAAAGAAGTTCTCAGCTTTCTGACCTCAGGATTCCAGGGCAGAGCAGCTAATTCCAGTTAAGCCTCACCAAGCAAGCAAAGACCTTCCCCAGACCTTTTAGCATTTACGCTGGGTGCTATGTAAAGAATGACTTGCAAGAGAGCTAAAGTAGAAATAGAGAGTCTAGATAGGAGGCTACTGCTGTACCAGGGGAAACATGCCACTGGCTTGTACCAAGTGGTGGGGACAGACTGGATATTGGAACATGACATGAAATGTCTCTCATAGGCTTATGTATTCGAGCCCCTGGTCTGAAGCTGATGGTGCTGTGTTCTTTTGGGAGGCCCTAGGAGCCTTGCTCTGGGAAGTAGGTCACCAAAGGTAGGTCTTTCCAGGGATCTTTCCCATGGCTTCTCTTCCCACTTACTGTCTGGCATGAGTGGAAGAAGCTTCCCCCGCATCCTTCCACTGTTATCATCTTCCTCCCAGACAGATGGGGCCAAGCAACTTGTGAGCCCAAAGCAGTAATTACTGCTGCATTTCTTTTTGATTTTTTTTTTTTTTGCTATGGTGATAAGAAAGCCAGCTAATATAGAAGGTAATCAGTGACTATATACTTCAGAAAGGAAATGCACAGGGTTTTCTTAGTGTGTATGAGGAACAGAAAAAAAGGAGGGGTGAAGAGAATTAAAGCCCTTCATGATGGTCTAAGGATGTGGGAGGCAGCTAGGAGTGGAGACCCATGGAGAAGTGCTGCAGGTCTTCAGGCTCCTCAGCAACGATGGGTTTGATCCTCTGGGAAGCAGAAAGCCACAGAATGGTGATAGAGAAAATAATGTGCTAGGCTGGTGTTGTAGATGGTCATTTTGACAGCCAGGCAGGGGGCAGAATAACAGCCAGGGTAACCTCGATGCTTCTCAGAGGTGCTGGCCTAGAATGAGGTAGAGAGCTTAGACTGCCTGTGTCCTGCTGACAATCCAGGTGTCCTGCTCTGTTAAAATATGAAGGACAACAAGGCTCTTATGAGGGAGGTACAAATCAGGCCATTGATACATGTCAGAACACCATTTTATTGTCAGACCTTTGAACGATTTTCTATTAGTCTCAGAATAAAATCTCAGCCCAAGCCCTGCTTCGCTTACCCTCCCTCCACCTCTCAGGTTCCCATCTTCAAGCAGTGGGACCTAGGTACTTACCGTTCCCCAACGTGGAGCCTTATGCTAACATCTGTAGAACGTCACTTGGATCTCAGCTAAGAAAGATCACCGTCTCGGGAATGATTGCTGTGCCTGTTTTTTTCTGCCTCAGCATTTCATTTGGCAACTTTTAATGCTACTAGTGGTCTGTAATTAATTAATGTGCGGTTCCATGTTTAGTGCCTGAATCCCCATGATACAAAAGAAGCTTCAGACAAGCAAAAGTCTTATATATCTCATCACACCCACAGGATTGTCAGCATCCAGTGCAGCTCATTGCCTGAGACTGAAATGCTCTAAAGAGCCAACTTATTTTATGGCTGAGCCTTAAAACTTAACTTTCCTTTCCTTTCCTTTCCTTTCCTTTCCTTTCCTTTCCTTTCCTTTCCTTTCCTTTCCTTTCCTTTCCTTTCCTTTCCTCTCCTCTCCTCTCCTCTCCTCTCCTCTCCTCTCCTCTCCTCCCTTCACTTCCCTTCTTCTTCTTCTTCTTCTTCTTCTTCTTCTTCTTCTTCTTCTTCTTCTTCTTCTTCTTCTTCTTCTTCTTCTTCTTCTTCTTCTTCTTCTCCTCTCTCTCTCTCTCTCTCTCTCTCTCTCTCTCTCTCTCTCTCTCTCTCTCTCTCTCTCTCCTCCCTCCCTCTCTCCCTCCCTCCCTCCCTTCCTTCCTTTCTTCCTTTCTCTTTTGAGACAGGGTCTCTCTATAGCCCTGCCTATCCTGGAACTAGCTCTATAGACCAGGCTGTCCTCAAACTCAGAGATCTTCCTGCCTCTGCAGAAGTGTTGGAATTAAAGGCACATGCCACCATCCCTCCACATGGAAGCTACTGTTTCTTGCTAGAAAAACAATCCTCTTTCCATGGAAATGTCATCTCTTTTCAAAGCTCCCTTGAGTAATATCTGTCCTTAGAAATTGAAGAGCTTAGTGATTAAGTACTTCCCTAAGTACCATTAGTTCCCCCAGGGCACTATGGGCCATGGTCCAGTAGACAGGCCCTGATTCCACCCCTAAATTGTTACCATATCCACATCTTCTGTGAGCTATGAGAGAAGAGGCCATGCTTTCCCCCTTCTTCTTTTCCCAGCACTTACAATCCAATGCATACCTGGAACAGAGTAGCCCAACGAATTCCTACAATCCCACTGCCCATGGGACAGAGGCAGGGAGTTGAATTGGCAGAAATTCGGGGTCAGGCTTCATGAGTTAGACTAGAGCCATATACCCCTACCCCACCCCTCAAAAAAAGAAGAAAGAGAATTTAGCAGGTAGAAAAGAATTCCTTGGGTATATATTCCAGGAACCAGTGTACCAGCCTCCTGATTCATGTCATTTAGTTCCTTCATCATCAAAATGGGAATAATAACTAGTATATATCTATCTCCTAAAATTAGTTCAATTATAAAATGGTAAGTGAAGAATGTAGTCAGAAAAACGTGAATGTACTCACTTGAGAAATGTCTTGGGCCATTACTAAGTAACAGGGCAGGCAGGTTACACACCTGAAGACACAATTCTCTGGGGCTCCTACTTTGATTCCACCTGACTGCTAATCAGTTGGCCACCATGACCACACACCTGCCTCTCAGTGCCCTGGTTCTTGAAGGCCAGCCATCTGCGCAGCTCTGGATAAACCCATTACTTCTTGATTCACTTCATACCACTGTGTTCTAGTTTTGCTGGCTGGCATTCTCTGCTTACTTTCCAGCTGTGATCATGGCTGAGTGGTTCTCTCAGCAATTCTAGTCCCACTTCAAGAAAGCTGTCAGCAATCTACACGGCACCCTGCCATCCATCTGTGTAAGAGATAATGTAATTCTAAGACAATATTTAACATTGTAGGATGAGGCATAAACTCAATATGTTTTCAGGCAGAGTTGGGAAAAAATGTGCTCCATCTCATTAATCACAATAAGAATGAGGGATGGGGCAAATACCCAGGCTGGTGTCGTTCCCTCTGAGTTAATCTGTCTTAATACCAGGACTTTGATAAAAAGAATGCCCATGTCATTGTTCTGCTTGTTCAATGGCAATTTACATTGGGGGAGCTCACAATTTATGGAGTAGTGGGAACCTCTCAGTAATAAAAACTTAAGTGAGCCACACTGTGTTTAGAGGTAGCGCCTACACAAACACTCTCTGGGGACAAAACTCCAAGTGGGATTTCCAGTGATGTCTTTATAAGGCTGATCTGTTTGTGAATACTTCCTGAGGTCATTCATTTGTTCATTCATGATTTTTTTACTGGACACTGGTTGGGTTGCAAGAGATTAGCTTGAGTTTTGGAAGCTACTAAAATCTGTCCCTCCAAGGACTTGTTTGGGAAGTTGGAACAAGGCTGTTAAGTCCTGAGGCTGAAAGTCTACTCAGTGTTTTATTGTCATATTGATTATTACATTTTATTATATCATATTGAGTATTATATTCATATTGTACCTATGTTAATCATAAGTCCTGGCCAAAATAAAGCCTTTAAAATTATTCAGTGGTGTCTATTGGCAGATAAATGGATAAACAGAAATTTGATACAAATATACAAATATTATTTGACGTTAAAAAAGAAAAAATAACTTGGGAAGGAGGAAGAAAGCATGGGAAAATATGTAATGGAGTTGTAACATGGATTAACCTTGAAGATACTAAGAAATAGGCCAAACACACAGACACACAGACACACAGACACACACACACACACACACACACACACACACACGCGCGCACGCACGCACACACACACATACACACATACACATAGAATGTATGGTTTTGCTTCTGAGAAGTACTTATACTCAGAGTCCAGGAAATAGATTAAAATGGTGGCTGCCCAGGCTTGGAAGAGAAAGGAACAGAGAGGCACTTTTTACATGGGTGATGGTGATGGTTATACAGTTGTGTGAATGTACTTATGGCCATTAAACTGCAGACTTAATTCTATGTGGTGTGTAGATTTTACAATTTTTTTAAAGTAAATGTAAGAGAAGAAGTGAGATTGAGGTAAGAGCTGCATGTTAGCTTTTGAGTCATGGTGCACCGAAGGAACTTGTACTTTCCTTGGAAAGGAAGAATAAACCATGGAGAGAAGCTATGGACACCCTCTTGGGTGTCCTCCAAGCAACGGAGAAGGAGGGAAGCATGGTCACGTCTCACAGAAGCAGCAAGGGTCATTTAAGGCATAGAAGTGAAGGGTTAAAGTCCCTGTCCCTTTGAATCAAGAGGTTTCTGGGAAGGTCAAGTGTATAAGAGGGTTTGAAGGGATCCCAGTGGATAGACATCTCTCTGGGTGGGGAGAATCAGGGTTAAACCCTGATGCCAAGGAGGACATCCTAGAGAATGTCTGTAAGCCTGGAGTTAGATACATGGAGTGCACTGGACAGGAGTCAGAGGTGAGTGGACCCTGGCTCCTCTGAGGTTAGAGCCCCTATATAAGGAGAACTGTAGGCCCCAGGGCAGGGAGTGCTTGGCTCCAAAGCACAGGAGGAAGAGAACCGATGGAGTATCAACCAAATTTGGGGTGAGGGAGGTTAGTCACAGGAGAAAGGTAGACACTTCCCTGTGCAAGTGTAAACACAAGTAACGCAAGGCATACATGAAGCCTGGGTGGATGCCCAGAAACTCAGGACTCAAGACAGCTTGAAGGCTATGAAGCCATCAGACTCAATTCATGATGAGGGTGCAGCACTGAATCCAGAAGAAAGAGAGCTAGGGAAGGCAGAGACAAGGAACACTGGGCAGGGAGGAACTTCAGAGTCAGTGTGAAAACTGGTTCTGGGCAGGGGCAAGGTCCAAGATACACAACAGGAGGAAAGAGCACCATCCAAGTCTAAGTCAAGGGTCTGCTGGGACACCTGCTTTTGAGGGTGGTTCAGTTGTGTCTGACAATGACAAGAGCTGATGATGTGGAGACAGATGTTAGATGACGCAGAGCGGCTACTGAGGAGACAGTAAGAGGGGAGTTTACCTGTCTGCATAGACAGAAGAAAGAGCTTGCAGGGAGCTAGACTGTGGGTAAAGTATGGTTGGCAAGACAGGACAAGGCACCGAGACATGGAGAGAGGGAGGGAAGGAGGGAGGGAACGGAACATGGCCTTCCCCAGAAGAGAGTTCACTGTGGAGCAAAGTAAAGACAGCCATACAGGAATGCAGAATGGAATTAGAAAGCTGGAGCTGGGATTTGGGATCAAAACAATAACAATGAGGAAGAGCATGGTTGTTGGAGCCAGGAACCAGAGTGGTATCAAGATGGCATTTGTGGGGACAAACATCATCAGAACTGGGTGTTTGTGAAGCAAGTGGGCCTTGGCCTGAACTCAGAAACCCCTCAAAGGATGCTAGGAAGGGACCTGGATGTTGACTGCTCAAATGCCCCAGGACCAGGGTGACTAGCTCATGTCTCAGAGGGAGAGCTCCTGCTTCTAATGTGGACCTGCTGGCCAGAACAGCATGGTCCTCTTTTGTCAGCCAGCTTCATAGACTTAGTAAGCAGTAAACCTTTTCTTTACTCAGAGGAGGAGAAGCTCACCCTGTGACGTGAGCTCATCTGCTGTAGAATGGGCATAGAAAAAGCAAGGGGTCTTCCCAGCTATCTATGCTCCAATGAATCTGTGTAGGGGTCCTTGTCCTGCAACCGTTCCTGCCTGTGTTCAATTAGAATGATGATCCAACTCTACATTCTCTCTGTTGGCGGGAGGAAAGGCACTCATTAGGAAAAAGCAGAAGCCCTTAGCTGAATAATAATGTCACTATGTACTTATCTCAATCAGGGCGGCTGGGAGCACAAACACCTCCTTCTTGCAAATTAGAAAAGAAATTCTCTAGCTTTCAGCAGTCAAGAGCAAAGACAAATGATCAAGAGTCCCTGACTTGGTGAGTTTAGCTGGCTTGATTCGGGGCCCTTCTTTTTCCTCCTGCAGAGGGTCCTTGTGGGGGACCCAAGTTGCACAAGGATGCCTCTGCCTCTGGTTTCAGCTGTCAGGACTACAGACTGATGATTGACAGACAGTAGCACACTGCTCCCATTTTACTGATGCGGAAACCAGAGTACTAAAGCTTCAGTAAGTTTCCTGTTCTCTCCCCGACCACCACACACCCACTACGCTCCAATTCCTGGAAAGGGCCACATTTCAAACTATTCTGTTTTCATTTCTGTCTATTCACATCACGAAATGTGCTTCCTTGCCCCCAAAAGCTTAACACTTCATGAAGGGTGTCTTCCCCAAGGATGTCTTTCCCTCCACGCATCTCTATCACACTGCCTCTCCTCTTGCTTCTCAGACCATATTTGGACATTAATCATATCACCCACAGCCAAAATGCCATTTCATGTGGAAAGAATATGGCTGTAATATTAGGAAGGCATGAAATAAATGCCAGAGCCCATCATTCTTTTTCATCCTCTCAGTTCTCATATGCACTTTCTGAAATACATTCGGCCAAATGAGGAGGTAGGTGGGTGGGAAATGAATCCTAAAGAAGATATTAGTAATAGCATAAGAAATTGCATTTTGACTCAATATTATTGCTTATTATAAGTGATAGTGTTATAAAGACTTAAGAAGCTCTCAATTAGTTTTGTGGTTTTGGACTTAAGAAGAAAGGAAAAAAATAAATTCACTTTCTGGACCAAGAGAGCAATAATCATTTTATGACTATATTCATTTTCTTAGCCTCTGATGAAAAGGGTGACTAGGGACTAGTCATAACAAATGATCATGCCTGGTTTGTCAAGGCCCCCAACATGACCAAAACAATACGGTTTGTGGATTTCCCACACAAACTGAATATTGGACTTAAAATGAAGAGAACGATTTCGTTTTCAAGGGATTTTCTCTCTTGATAGGAGTCCAGGGCCTTAACACAGGAAAGAAGCAAACTGAGTTCTACAGATGTACAAACTGCTGTCAAGGACTGCTGCATGGGAAGCATTAGAGCTGGGGTTTGTGCAGAGAGAAGCAAGGCCTGTGAGCTGAGGTCAGCGGAGTTTACAAGTTTAGCTGCTGAAGCAGTCAGTGTGCACAGTGCCTGACACACGCCAAGGCACTGCTCATGTTTTACAAGCAATCAAGACAGAACATAAGTTAATGGAGAGGAAGGAACTGTATATTGCAGTGAGGTGAACGGTATATAGTGACATGGAGTGTGTTCGGGAACTCTCGTGAATGGTTCGCATCCTCACAGACTGACCCACACATCCTGTGCCATCCCTTGAAAATTTGGCAAACTGGTCTTGTAATGAAACCCTGAAGTCCCTTGGCATCCCTCCTGGGCAATGTTAGTAGATGGAGTCTGTCATGCCATGGACACTTGTTTGGCGATGGGTTTCTGACATAGGATGCCTTATAACCAAATTTGGCAGGAAAGGAAGCCCTGTTGGTTATGGAAGTCTTCCATGAGCAGAGTGTGTTGCAGGACCCCTGGCAAGTACTTATCATCTCTACCTTAAGGATGCCTACAGATTGAACCAGAAAGCTACAGTTGAATTAAAGAATTTTCATAAACCACACACTTGCTTTTGATAAACCCCTGACTTGTCTATCAAGACAAACAATGTTAAGAGAAGGCCTACAGCATTAGGGCACATATTCCTTCGTAGAGACACGAGACTTTCATTTGTTGTAAAATTGTCCTTAACATAGTTTAAGAGGACAAACCACCCTACTACCATCTCCTGGAAGACAGTCACGACGCCATGAAATCTACAGCCACTCATATGAAAATCCCTTAAATGTGGCACCACTGCTCAGGCTCCGAATACACAGTAAGCTCGAAGCTGGTTTTGAATCTGTATTGTATCATGTAAGGGTTTGTCTCACACAATATATTCTTTTTTAAATTATCTTTAATCATTAATTTTACAGTCCAGTCGTTATCCCCCTCCAGCCCACCCTCTGATAGTCCCTCATCCCATCCCTCCTCCCTCCTCGACCCCTGTGTCTCCCTGAGTATATCCCACCCTACCCACCCCACCCCACCAGGCCTTCCCACTCCCTGGGGCCTCAAGTCTCTCGAGGGTTAGGTGTGTCCTCTCTCACTATGGCCAGACCAGTCAGTCCACAGTGTATTAATTATATATATATATATATATATATATATATATATATATATATATATATATATATACACACACACACACACACACACACACACACACATATCAAGAGTCAGAGAAAAGTAAGTTTCTACAAGATCTTAAAATCTTACTAAAAGCACTTAGTTTTGGTCTAGTAAGTAATAGTCAGCAAGGCTGTTACCGAGCATATGCTGTCCTGGAATCAGAGATGGGCTCTCAATTGAGTCACTATCACGTTTTATATTTTAAAAAGTACATTCTACTCTTTAAACACTTCACATATGTTATTTTACTTAACTCCCATGTGTAGAACCATGGAGGACTCCCGAGCAAAAAGCCTGGCATGAGAAAGAAGAGCTTGGCAGAGAGAGGAGACTCCAGTGCGGGAACCATACAAAGCTCCCATCCTTTAAAAAAAAAAAAAAAAAGAATGTGAGGTGATAACACTTTCACTTAGCTCGGCTTAGATTTTTCTTAACTGAACCTGAACTGTGCATTTCATCATTTAATTTATCACCCTCTCCAGCAGACATCCTAAATCATAGCTCCATTCATTGGATGTGCCCGCATAATTAATTATACCGTGCAACCCCCTGACAGCGTTTTCCTGGGACTAAAGGAGGAAAAACAGACTAAATACAAGAAAACAGGAAAATCTGGGTCAATTTCCCATACTGTCATCACAGGCTCCGTTGATTGGAGTCCTGATTTCTCTCTGGCCAAGTAGCTCAGGGCGGGTGGCTTCTTGAACTTCCCTACTGTCAAGGTGAGGTTGGACTAGATGACTTTCATCACTCAAGGACCCAGAAGAAGAGAAATGTCACATTCAAATGAGACAATTAAGGGGAGGTTTTGAAAAGAAGAGTGTGCCTGGGTAAGAAAACTGCCAGCAGAGAATGGTTGCCCAGGGCCCGTAGCCTCGGATAGACCATCACGAGATTAGGCCTGCAGAGACAGGTGTGTGTGTGTGTGTGTGTGTGTGTGTGTGTGTTTCCCACATTTTTTATTAGATATTTTCTTCATTTACATTTCAAATGCTATCCCAAAAGTCCCCTATACCCTCCCCCCGCCCTGCTACCCTACCCACCCACTTCCACTTCTTGGCCCTGGTGTTCCCCTGTATTGAGGCATATAAAGTTTGAAAGACAAAGGGGCCTCTCTTCCCAGTGATGGCCGATTAGGCCATCTTCTGCTACATATGCAGCTAGAAACACGAGCTCTGGGGGTACTGGTTAGTTCATAATGTTGTTCCACCTATAGGGTTGCAGACCCCTTCAGCTCCTTGGGTGCTTTCTCTAGCTTCTCCACTGGGGGCCCTGTGTTCCATCCTGTAGATGACTGTGAGCATCCACTTCTGTATTTGCCAGGCACTGGCAAAGCCTCACAGGAGACAGCTATATCAGGGTCCCTTCAGCAGAATCTTGCTGGCATATGCAATAGTGTCTGTGTTTGGTGGCTGATTATGGGATGGACCCTTGGGTGGGGCAGTCTCTGGATGGTCCATACTTTCGTCTTAGCTCCAAACTTTGTCTCTGCAACTCCTTCCATGGATATTTTATTCCATATTCTAGAGAGGAATGAAGTATCCACACGTTGGTCTTCCTTCTTGATTTTCTTGTGTTTTGGAAGTTGTATCTTGGGTATTCTAGGTTTCTGAACTAATATCCACTTATCAGTGAATGCATATCTAGTGACTTCTTTTGTGATTGGGTTGCCTTACTTAGGATGATATCCTAGAGCCAAGAGAAAGATGTGTTTAGAAATGGCTACCTGAGGAGGAGCACTGACATTTGTTCAGAGAAGCACTGTGCAATGCCACAGTAGAGACTGGGGAAATAATACCCCAAACTCACACTCTCCTGCCATTCCCAGCTACACACACTTCGGCCGTTCCCAGCTAGAAACCAGAAAATAAGAAAATTTGTGATGCACTTTATACAGGCAGCCAGTCTCCTGCATCAAGGGAAAGAGCAGCAAACTGAGGATAAGCAGGAAGTAGCTAGCACACCCCTAATTTTGTACTGATACTATGGACTTAATTAAGGTCCGTTAAGCTGCTCAGAGTGCCAAGTGTCAGATATGCTAGGGCTTCCAGTTTAGTTTTGGGGTACATACTAGTAACCTGGAGGAATACAGCATATAGAACAGTCTGCCATAGCAGGAGAGCAAATTATACTGTGGCATGAATAAATGCATGAACAAAAATAGTTCCAACTGAGGTCTAATAGCATGGAGCCCTGAGAATACAGGCATGTGCATGCATACGCATAGTCTTTAGAGAGTGTTGGTGTTCTTATAGCAGCAGGGAGTCAACCCTAGGACTTCAGCCATAGACAAAAGTCCTTGAGCCTCCCACCATGTCCCATTGTGATGCCCTCTTGAAAGCCAAGCAGACCTGTAATCTAAATGTTTGAGGTCTTGTTGTCCTGGAAGGAGAAGCTCGTCCAATGAATGATTGGTCTTCCAGGCTGGCTTACCTGCAGCTGCAGTGGAGCCTGACAGTCCAGGCGCCATGCCTTTGATATCAAAGCAGAGCTTGTTGGAGCTATGTCTAAGCTGGCCTTCCCTCTAGATCACTGCTTTCCAGCTGGCACTGTTTTGCCCCTACTCTCATTCCATGTTGCTGAAACTCTCAGCATCAAGTGCACTACATGAATAAGTACTATACTACTCAGCACAAGTACTACATCACTAAGTACTATCTACTCAGCACAAGTACTACACTAATAAGTACTATACTACTCAGTACAAATACTACACTAAGTACTATACTACTCAGTACAAGTACTACATTAATAAGTACTATACTACTCAGCACAAGTACTACATCAAGTACTATACTACTTAGCACAAGTACTACATAAATAAGTAATATTCTACTCAGCATAAGTACTACACCAATAAGTGTAGCGCTTATTAAAGATTCTCTGATTCTCAAATTTTTCATTACAGATTTTACCTAGAGTTTCTGTCAAAGACCCTTTTAAGCCCCACCCTCATCCCCTGCAGCAGAGAGACCCTGGCATGGCTTGAAGCCAGCTCTGGAGACCTCAAGGTTATGCATTTGATACTGTTGTTACAACAGATGATGACAAAGGTGTATGCGCTCTTAAGACAGCACCTTCTGGGGACAAGCTCTGACCCAATCATCTCATCCAATTTCTGCCAATTCACCAAGTTGGAAAGTCTGTCTCTGGTTCACGGAAAGACACTGAAGCAGTTCTCCAGAATACTGGGCAACTTGACTAAGTGTGCAGGACAAGTTAGCAGTGTGTCCTTCTGTCTCCCTTCTGCTCTGTCAGAAACTAAGACTTTCAA
This sequence comes from Mus musculus, assembly GCF_000001635.26. Lineage (NCBI taxonomy): Eukaryota > Metazoa > Chordata > Mammalia > Rodentia > Muridae > Mus > Mus musculus. The sequence goes on along the minus strand of NC_000083.6, from coordinate 72,165,371 downwards.
GGGCAGAAAGACCACACACACGGTCTTTGCTGTGTTTGGTGCTGTTTTAACCTGTTGATGATGGCCTTGCCATTAAAAAATTGATCCTTAGTGGACTGTGTCTAACCACATCCCTGGGTCTTTCCATGGTACCTTTCAAAGAGCCTTCAGCCTGTTTGCAAAGTGCCCCTCTGTATCTAGGTGCTGTGAGTCGAGAAGGGAAAGAACATCAATTCTTCCCACTATTTTGAGAAGTAGGAATTGTTCCTATTATACAGATTGGAAAACTGAGGCTGATCCAGGGAGTAGGAATGAAGTCAGTCCTACTTTTAAAGCTTCTGTCCTTTCACTACCTATGTCTCCCTGAAAGTCAGAGAACACAGGGGAACTTTGGAGGTCACCAGTCTCAACCTGTCCCTGATGCAGAGACAGAGAAGCATTCCAGCAAGGACTTGGAGTTGGGCTGCCCTCCCAAGAGAGTTCACAGGGTTATGAGACCCCTGTGGTCTGATTTTTAATGTTTATGCCTTTGTCTGGGTCTGCATTGGGAAGCAGAGTTAGAGGATGAAGGGAGACCCAGCCTTGGAACAAAAGAGTTGTCAAGGCAACTGGAGATGCCAGAACCTCTGAGCTAAGCTACTGAGTGGGAGCCATATAAAATTTTGATGGGTCAGACTGCCTGGCCATGTCTCTTTATGAGATAAGTATGTATGACAGGACAGGGGCAGGGAACACAAAGACATTAATCTGCACTCCTCGCTGTTAATGATCAGTAACTGCAAATCCACTCAATAACGTTATCAACTAGTCCACATCTATCTTATTACTCAAACAGAGAGCAGGAGAGATTTCGTCGAAAGCTGAAATGAGATACATGCTCTCAACTGTATTTCCCAACCTGCCAAGTGCCAGGCATATTAGAGTAGAGAATGGGATGGGTTTGCAGTTACTGGAATTGGCTTGGTTTTCCAGGGACCCCTGCATGCTTTGCAAAAGAAAAAAAAAGTCCACCAACCATCTGGCTAGAAATCTGCATTTAAATGTGGTCAAGGATCTATGCCAGTGATCCCACTGTGGAGTTGATGTTTTAAAGCAGGAAGTTACCTACATGGACTCTACAGTCAACACTCAGTCAGATGGCTGGAGGTCATTTCCCAGGCTTAGGCAAGCACACCTTCATGAGACATCTGGTCTTAAAGGTCATCTTTAAGAACCTTCACTGACAGCATTTTCCTACCTATGTTCTTGAGTTCATTCTGAGGCAGAATACTGGGCAACTGAAGTCATTAAATTTGGGCTAAGTGCCTACTATGTGCTTAGCACTGGAAATGCCCAGTGTAGATCTGACCCTATTTCTTTCTTTCTATTCTTAATTCTCTCTCTCTGTCTCTCTCTCTCTCTGTCTCTCTCTCTCTCTCTCTCTCTCCCTCTCTCTCTCTCTCTCTCTCTCTCTCTCTCTCTCTCTCTCCAACTCTGGCCCAAGCCTGACATCTCTTCTCTCCTTAAAGGCAAGGGCTATATGTGTTTATTTCTCAGAATGTTCCCACTGGCTGGCCCCATGTCTTCCATGGAAAACATTCTCAAATACATATTTTTTTTGCAATGATAACAATGTTGATTATAGGTTTCTGCCAAAGGAAACAGCCTAGAGCTAAACAACTTCAGAGTCAGAAAGAAGAAATTAGGGAAACACATTAAATATAGGATTGCTGATTAATATGATTAAGTATTTAAGCATGCTCTGCAAGACTGTAATTTGGATTGACGACAATAGCATATTCTTCTGCTTAGACCAAGGGTGATATTTTTACATGATTAGCTTTTGATTAATCCTACTGGTTATATATTTCATTTACTGCCTATACATTTCTTCTTAAGGGTTTAATTGATGGTATATTTTACAGGCATTAGCGTTGCTGTTATGTAAATGAATTTTCCGCATTCAATTCACCTTTAAGATAATTAAATTAAGTGTGGTTAGTGAAGGGCATTAGACACCTATGAGAAGCCCCTGAGACAAGTGTGCATTGTTCAGAAGGGGAGGAGGCTTTCTCTGCTGCTCACTCTAGGTCCTCTGCACACATCCAGTTAGTCACCATCCTCTTTCCTCTCCTGCTGGCACTAAGTCATCTAAAGAAGGACTCGTGTTGAGCAGGGTAACAACCTGTTTCATAAACAAACCCAACCGCTTCTAAGGGAAGCCAGAGGGACCTGCATTCCACGCTGAGGCGTTCTGCTCCTCAATTTGTTGAATTGTGTTCTGATTTGGGTGGAATAGTGTTGTTTATGATATGTATATTCAACATAAATTTAAGATCAAAGCCCAGCTGTCAAGTCTGGAAGATCAAGGCAATGATGTTTCCTTTTCCTGCCTGCAACGTGGATAAGGGCAATGTCTACTTTTCTTAGCAGTGTAAGGCTGGGCTGGGAGATGGTACAGTGAGTAAAAGCGCTTGCTATACAAGGATAAGGACCTGAGTTCAAATCCCAAGAACCCAGAAGGCCGACCGTGTAGGAGGAATATCTGTAATTCCAGTGTTTCTACAGCAATATGGGAGGCAGGGTCAGGAGAATTATCTGCAGCTCAAGGGCCAGAGATCTGAGAATGAAGCAGGAAAACAACAGAACTGGTCTCAAACGCAGTGGAAAGTGAAGATGGATACCTGAGGGTGCCCTCTCACCTCAGCACATACACCATGGTGTCTACCCACCCACATTCACACCAATATCACACACTCACACACACACACACACACACACACACACACACACACACACTATGCACAAACAAAGACACACAGACAATAACAGCACAGAGAGATGGTAGGTTTGCCTTTGTGGTGGTTTGAATGTGAAAGTCCCACCTCGGGCTCACGTTTACACTAGATCTTCAGTTGGTTGCCCTGTTTTAAGTGACTATGGAACCTTTTGGAAGATGTGGCTTCCTCTGAAGGAAGTAGGCCATAGGGGTGTGGCCTTGAGTTTTAGTAGCCAGGCCCCCTTTCATGGTCATTCTCTGGTGCCTTACTGATCATGCTATGTCACTTACCTACATCATGCTACATGGGTCATATATTCCCTGCCACAAAAAAAACAACACTTCATAAACCGGGGCACAAAGCAAACCTTCTCTTCAGTTACTTCTTGCTGAATATGTGATCACAACAACTAGTTCCATCCAGTTCAGACCATTCATTCACTTATTCAGTAAGTATGTGAACACATACCATGGTCCCCACTGTGTTCTAGGAACAGGGGAACACCAATGAATATCACACACACACACACACACACACACACACACACACACACACACACACACGCACACACACACACACACACACACACACACACACACACGAGTGCATGCTACCCCAAACCCTGATTCTACAGGTGATCTGAAAGTTCATTCTAGCAGCCAAAGACACTGGATATGTCCTCTCAGTTCACTGAGCCTTAACTTCCTCACCCATACAATGGGTACATGAAGAATACCATATCAAAAGAACAAAGTAAACTAATGGTTGTCAAATGGTTAAAACAAATATCTTAATCCCACATCCATAGATCCTCAGAGGACCCTGGATGGAATTGAGGAGTCCATTAACTTAATTGATAAAAATACAGCATTGTTTAATCTCTAATTCAAAGTTAGCATTTCTAAGATTGTGAATGCGGACAACAAACCTTTATTCAGTAGCAGTGGGTTTTGTCATTAATGGAAATTATATGACAGGTGTTGCAGGCATCTTGAAATACTGCTTGGCTTCATTGCTACTTCAAAATTACAAAATGTTATTAGATCTTCCACGAGATGGTGATATTTAATGCATTAATAAAGAATCATATATATAATCGCATCATAACATTTTTATAAGCATATTTCAGAATCTTCTCAGATAAGTGTATTTCAGTGTGATTGGTTTCCTTTGTAATTCTCTATACTTGAAAAATGTTCATCTAAGAAGGAGCCTAGAGTCTCATTACACTGCCCAACAGGTTCATGACATCCACAGAAAGAAAGAAAGCCTGGCGCAATTTCTCCCTCCGTGTTTTCCACACCTGAGCATGTTTGGGGGTCCCTGGAGGGGTTTGTGGGAACAAATTACTGGCTCTTCAGCTCCTTCCCCGACTCCCAGATTTCTGACTCAGCAGATCTAGATCAAGGCCTGATACTCTGAACTTCCGCCAGTCTCCAGGTAAGCTTAGTGCTACTGATTCAGAGCTCTCTGAATCACTCACCAGAGAACTTAATAGGTCTCTAAATGTCCTTCTCTATGTTGGCTGGACACATGAGCACTTGCATATCATGAGGATACTACCACGGAGCCTAGCATGACATGTTACCATCTGATAGGAGCGTGTTAGCTGTGCATGCTGAGTTTTAGCTCTTCTTCTACCCTGACCAAGATCATGTGACCCTATTGTTTGTAGGCTGAGCCCCAAATATCTACCCATAGCTCCAATAATTGGCAGTGGCAATTCTGTGATTTTTTTTTAACATCTAGGCACACATGCTGTCTTTTGATTCCAACCCCTTTTCCTGTGTACCCATAGAGGATAAAGTAGATGAGTTCCTAGCCAGCCTAGTTTCTACTAGACAACAGTCTCCCCACTGAGGATGTAGGACGATGACCATATCCTGGTACTTACAGAACTCCCACCTTGCTATATTTATGAGAATGGTTTGCTGATGTCTTCTCTAATCTATTTCCCCTTTCTGAGGACCACTTTCCCTTCGGAGTAAATGCATATCTATTCATCTATTGCATGTCCCTGAGATACCATACCTCTCTCATTCCCCACGTTTTGGTACCAAAGACAGCCCTATATATTAGAGAAAGTACCTGGGGTCCAAGTTTCAGCTCATCTCCGTTAACCTACCTGTGAGAGTTCACTGTGGCATGACCTATTACATTCAAGATAGCGCATTTGTCATGCTTGGCTATTTGGAATATGAGCAAGCATGAGATTAATACATCATCAATACATCATCTTTGGAAAAACACTTAGAGACTATTGAACTCAATTAATCATTCATTGCATATCTATTAAGGATAAGGCATCACGCCAAGCTTTAAGAATAGAACAAAAGCCAACTAAGATACAGACCTTGTTTTTAAAATGCTCACGCTAACATGATATAAGTGTATAAATAAATAATTTCCATCTTCATTTATTTCCTTTGCATACCCATTCACATAGTTATGCTTCCGCTAATAAGGCATCTTGAATTCTGCTTTCAGCTTTCAGTGGAGCCTTTACAAAACCAAATAATGATGGTCAGTTTGGGATTCTCCTTTATCAACCTTAGCCCTTTTGCTGTTTTCTGTTTTGGGCCCCAGTTTCTTTCTTTCTTTTCTTTCTTCCTTTTCTCTCTTTCTTTCCTTTCTTCCTTTCTTTCTTTTCTTTCTTCCTTTTCTTTCTTTCTTTCTTTCTTTCTTTCTTTCTTTCTTTCAACTTCTGGATATTTCCAACTTTTGCTGCTAATTTTTTATTGGTTATTTTATTTATTTACATTGTGAATGTTATCACCCTTCTCAGTTTCCTCTCCACAAGTCCCCTATCCCCTCCTCCCTTCCCCTGCCTCTATGAGGGTGCTCCCCCACCTGCCTACCCACTCCTGACTCAGCAACCTAGTGTTCCCCTATCCTGGGTCATCCAGCCTCCACAGAACCAAGGGGCTCCCCTCCCAGTGATTCCAGATAAGGCCATCCTCTTTGGTTGGTGGTTTAGTTGGGCCCCACTTTCTATCCTAGAGAACATGAGGGCTGAGTTGGCTAAAGTGGCACCCTCTACCCTGCTCTGTTAAGTCAAACTAATGACCTTACATAGATAACAGCCTTCTGTCACAGAGGGAGGCCAGGCTGAGATTAGTGTGCCACCAACTCTCTCTTCTGCAGAATCTACCTAGTCTTCCTATTTGCAACACTGTGGTTATAAAGTTTTCCTGTGACTGAACACTTTAACGTTCTCCCTACAGAGCACTGTTAGCAAAGTGAAGGTGGAGGAAATTACGGAGGGTTAGATTGTTAGACATCATTGTTTTTCCGTTCTTGGCTTTCCAACCAACCTCAGTGAAATGTATGAAATATGATCATGAAGGCTATCTGGAATATTCCCAATAGTATCTTGCCCAAGCCAACCCCACTGCTTCAAAGTCATCAGTCATACCAGGGAAACTGCTTGACATGGCCTGAGCTAATGTTGTTTTGCTCCGGCGCTGCTGTGATTAATTAGACTTTTAGGAGAGCTGGTGAGTCATTCGTGTTCCAGTCTCAGTTTGGGGGTTAGGGATTGACCCCAGCATCCTGCTGAATATAGTAGTTGATGAAACACTACTTATATAACAGGAACCAGGCACCCAGTGGAGCAAGTGACAGACTATTAAAGAGCAAGTAACAGGAACTTTTCAGTTGCCTGAAAAGCAGCCTAAGAGATTGCAGATAATGTAACTGTTCACATGGCACATATTGATAGCACCTGCTTTGTTCCAAACACCTGTCCTGGAGTTATCTAGAACTGTATGTGGGTTGGTTATAGTTGCTGCTGTAGAGGTGACATCCATAAGGCAGGTAGAATGTGAAGGGTCGTGTGTGTGTGTGTGTGTGTGTGTGTGTGTGTGTGTGTGTGTGAATGTCTGTATGTGTGTGTGTGTGTATCTGTATGTGTCTGTATGTGTGTGTGCATGTGTGTGTGTGTGCAGGTGATACATAACTCGAGACCAACAAGTAAAAAGCAAATGAACTGAACAAAGAAGATGAAATAATTCCAACCACACAGAGCCCTCACATTTGCCCTCGGTATGACCTCCAGGAACAAACACAAGGTGGCAGAGGGTGGGACAGATGCATGGGCTGTGAGCTCTGGATCTGGCCCTGTATTTGTGGCCCTGATTATGTCCCCAAACAGCGTCCTGTGGTTCATAATGCAGTGTTGAGCAAGCTGACTGGTATGTGGTGGGTGTTGCAGAAGTGTTTCTTCACCATCTGCTGAGGCACCAAATCATGTGAGGAATGGCCAAACGGATAGCATCAACTCTGTTTTCAGGTGGAGAACTTGAGTCTCCAACCAGTTAAATAAATTGCATGATGTCATGGAGCTGTTAAGCTGAAGGCTCAGGACTGGCCACTGTCGGCTGCCTGGGTGTTGTGCCCGGTGGCCACACAGTTCACATCTTCATGGATAAACCTGTTCAAGTACAGTCACTTCCCCCCATGGAAGTGTGAGGTTTCAAATAGTTAAAGCTTAACAAATACAATGACATGATGTGTTCTCACAGATTGGGGCCTTGGGGTCAGGGTGGGAGATGACTCAGTCAGTTAAGGACTTGCCACATGAGCCTTGCTTTGATTCTCAGAACCCGCATAAAAGCCAGGCATGGTAGCACAGGCTTTCAGTCCCATCTCGGGGTAGGAGAGACACCAGACCCTTGGGGTGAACGGGCCTGGCAGCCCAACCTACTCAAGCTGCAATTAGCGAGCCTGTCTCAAAAGACAAGGTGAATGGCTTCCGAGGAATGAAGCCTGAGGTTGACCTCTGACCTCCACAGGCAACACATGGACAGGCATGCCTGTGTGTCTGCACTCACATATGCACACACACACACACACACACACTAACAAAACCACAAATAAAAATTAAGCTTTGAAAGTGAGGTATTGGAAAAGTCGCCTCACATCACCATCTAACCAAATCCTGTGCCAAGCCATGGATCAGTTAACTGAAGGGCCTGTACATCTGTCCCACAACCTGCTTTCTCCTTACACTCAACTGCTGCTCTTAGAGCAGCCAGGAGCCCCTGGGAAGTAACCAGGCAACCACCCGATGTGGAAATCTGTTTATTTCAGTTCTTTCTGAGCGACAACCCTAGACCAGCAGTTCTTAGAAATCCAATTTTTGTCTTTTGCTTTTTGATGACTCTAAAGTTCATGAAGTTAGAGTATTGGTTTTTAATTAATTCAGCGTTCCACAAGTGCCGACTTCAGCTCTGCTTACTGCGGGAGCTTTTCCCTCTATGCTCCTGGAAAGTGCATATAGACCAGGGGGGGTTGACATTATTTTTGTCATTGTTATTCTTTTAGGACTCCACTTTGGAAAAACTTACAATTTAAAAGTTGCTGTCAATTAATTCCATAGGCCGTTGATTAAAGCTTTACTTTTTTCCATTAAATGAAAATTAAATTAAGCTCATTATTGTATTAGGCAGTCATTGATTGGACCCACTTTGGATTTAATTAAATGCTACTATTCATTATTTCCTCCTCTGTAGTGCTTTTTAATTTCCTTTGGTATATAATTTGAGGGTAACAACAATATCAGCAAATTATCCCTCATAAATAGTATGAAAGGGGGAAGATACACAAACACTATGGCGGCAGTGTGAAGGCACTTGCTCATCATCTTTAATGTGGTGTTGGCCTGTTTCTCGGTGAATAGGTTTTCCATGTTGCTGCCTTGTGATAAGTCAGGACATGCTCCTATCTCACCTAAGCCGCTCAGATGTGTGCTAACTTCAAGCTGTCCCTGATCCTAAAAATATGCTGACCCTGATTATATATAAAATTATTGTAACCCTGATAATATGATCCAGGGGGTAGGTGTTTGGATTGGAGTCTAAGGACATCATCAAGGAAAGATTGAAAATGCTCAGACATTCATTTCCTTTTCTCTGTGCTCATTTCTTGGCAGTCTCCTGGGTCCTGAAATTGCACAGAGTGAGAATAGAACCTGGGCGTCTGTCCTTCTGGCACTGCTATTCTGGAAGAGTGCATGTGACATAATACATACCAACCTTCATCTTCCAAGGAAATAACATCCTCCATTATTGCCCTGGCACCTGGGCTCATTCTCTGGAAGTCTACACTTTAAGTGTATGGTGTGCCCTATACTATCCTGCTCTGCATGTATAAAAATGTATATTTTTACCATTGGGATCAATGGTAAAACAAATGTGGAATGACACCATTGAGCTCAGTAATGCAGGCACCTTCTGTCTCCACCTCTCCAGCCAGGATCAATGTGAAAAGTCCCGGGAGGATCACACTGAGCTGTGGTTGCCCTGAAGCTCATGTTACATATGGTAAAGGGTTCAGATTGTGACCAGTCAAGCTAGTTTAGTGTTTATAGCCAGCTCATGAGATGCAGTCACCATAAGTGGGGCCTAAAAATTGTCAAGGAGGCAACCATTTTATTACAAGCTATAGTTCTAGAGACAATGGTTCGTGATCAGGAACTAAACAAAAATGCCCAAGGGTTAGATATGTGTGTGTGTGTTATATGTGTATGTGTATATGTATATACATATAACATATGTATATATGCAACTGGGCAGGACCCCAACTGAAAAAGGAAAGGAGACAGACAACTACCTGTCATTCAGAGGAAGCCTGGCTTTCATGTACAAAATCCTAAAATGTAAAAATAGGCCAAGAAAGAAAGTTGAAGCATCAAATTGTCAATGTATCAAGCCTCTTCAGATTAAAAAGAGATTTTGATATCCTTCTGATAGACTTTCTTTAAAGTATATAGGCTTGGCCATGGTTAGCCCTGCCTGGAATCCTAGCACTTGTTACTTAACAGGTGAAGGCAGGAGGCTTGGGAGTTCAAGGTCATCTTGATTTTTAGACAAGCCTCAGATGCATTCTCTATCTCTTACTACAGTGCATTGGTGCTAGTAATATGCCTTGTGTTGGAATGCGTACATAGGCTCCAATTCCATTCCCAGCAACATCAAGAAAAAAAGACACCCTCCTCACCAAAAAGAGTTATAGGATTTCATATGAAAAGTTCCTAATGAAGGAAGAGCTCCAACAAAGTAAGAAGGAAAGGGGAGCAAGAAAATCTATCAAGAAGTCTAACAACAGCAAGCTTTCATATACTTAATGATTTAGACTGGTTGTGTGTAACGCAAAAGCTGACAGAAAAACACAGTTACTGATAAAGCAACCTTATCAAAAAATGTAAAGATCAAACAGGAAATCAGTTATCAAGGCTACAGAAGATGTAAACGAAATCAGCAAGCAGCATTTTACTCTGAACCCAGTGAGTCCATAGTCACATTTAAGAGTTACGCGACACGCTCACATTCTCTATTCCAGAAAAGTCGCACTTCACAGGGCCAATGCCTAGAAACAGTGTTCTCTGACCACAGTGCAATTAAATCAAAAGTACTAATAGTGGTTTTTTAATGGATAAAAACAATAAAGGCATATGTTTAGAAACATAAAATTGCCCTTCTAAATTACTAATGCATCAAAGAGACAGTTGCAATGGAAATAGAATTGAAAGACACAATCAAAGCACTCATCAAAACCTGTAGCTAAATATGCTTAGAGTCAAATTTATTTTCTTATTTTAACTTTGATCAACTTTTTTTTTTAGTTTTAAGATTCAACAGAAGCTACAAAGCAAAACAAAAATTAAACTTAAAAAAATGTTAAGAGAAAAGTAGTTGAGCTCACATACCTGTACGTACCTATAATCTGAGCTCTTGAGAGGCTGAGGCAGAAAGATCATGGGTTCCAGGCCAGCTTAACCTACAGAATAAGATCCTTTAAAATGGAGATGAAGTGAAGAAAGGGGAGGGGAGGGAAGAGGAGGGAAGGGAAGGGAAGGACAAGAAGGGAGAGGAGAGAAGAGATGGAACACATCTAGAATCTTCCATAAGGACTTTATGGATTGTTCAGATCTGTGGAATAATTCCTCCCCCCAAGAGAGTTTCTGTATGTGCATGAAGGGGCTCTGGAAGGGAAGGAGGTGATGTGAGAGTGTCAGTGATAGCCTGCCTCCATTTCCAGCCCTGCTGAGGATCTGTCTAGTCTCTTTCACCAGACTATTATCTGTACAGTTGTTAAGATGAATGAATGAGCAACTTGTGGGATAGGAAATCCAGAAGGTAGGTGTCTTAGTCACTGTTCTACTGCTGTGAAGAGGCACCATGACCAAGACAATTCTTATAAAGGAAGCATTTAATTGGGTCTGGCTTATAGTTTCAGAGGTTTAGCTCATTATCATCATGGAGGGAAGCATGGCAGCTTGCAGGCTGACATGGTACTGGAAAAGTAGTTGAGAGTTCTACCTTTGGATCCACAAAGCTGAATGAAGAAAGAGACACTGGGCCTGGCTTGAGCTTTTGAAACCCCAAAGCCTACCCCTAGTGACACACTTCCTCCAACAAAGCCACACCCACTGGAACAAGGCCACACCTCCTAATCCTTCTCAAGTAATGCCACTCCCTGATGACCAAGCATTCAAATATATGAGGCTATGGGGGCCATTCTTATTCAAATCACCACAGGACAGGCTTGGAAAAGCTGGCAGGAAGAACTTGTGCCAGGACAGACGTGGGTCAAGAGGTAGGAGTTGTTAGGAATTATAAGAGTAGGTTCTCTGCCTGAAGTCGTGAGACCTGGAAAAGTATCTGCTTCTCCCAGGCGTTAGCTGCAGAGGAATGTTTTTGAGAGAATGCCTTGGTCCAGTGATTTCAAACTCTATTTCCACATAAGCATCGCTTGGGGGAATAGGTGCACCAGACTGAATGAACCAGCATCCCTCAGGGTCACAGACATCAGGGGATAGTTTTTAAAATGACTTCAGCATGTGTCCAGGCTTGAGAAGTTCTCTTGTTGCTCAAGGTGTCGTCTATGCATCCATAACAATACCTAGGAGTTTTGTATAAATGGAGAATCTCTGGCCCAAAGGCTACTAAATAGCAATCTGTATTTTTAAATAAATGTGAGAAATTCCAAGATTGGTGAAACCTAAGTAATTTTAATTGTTGTTGTAAAACATTTTTACCACACAGAAACACATAGAATAATTTAGTTAGCATCTATATACTTAACCTGGATATATCAACCATCAGTGTGGTTATGTTCCAATTTCACTTTCCCATACAGAGTCCAAGAATCTGAGATGGTAAGAGTTCAAGAGACGACAGATCTCATAGACAAATACCTCTGCTTTGTAAAACCATGAGCCTAAAAGACAAAAATACTTTCAATAGCTCAGGTATGCTGCCCAGGGGTATGTCCCACTCTAACCTACCCCGAGCAATACCCTCACAAGCCAAGAGAGAGTATTTATGAGCCCAGTGCTACCTGGGTTCTCATTTCCAGCACGGGCCTCAAACCAGGGAAGGAGGAAGTTCCTGGGCAGAAAGAGCCCTGCAGAGTTAGATTAGAGGACTCGGCTTTGTCCATTTGAAGTCTGTGGTCTTGGGCAGAAAGGGGTGTAAGACCAATTGGCTTGATTCTGTTTCCTGATGGGCCCCTACACTTGACCATGTTCTTTCTTTTAAGGCAGGCAAGACATGAGATGATTAATTACTTCTTTCTTTGTGAATAGAATTGAGACTTAAGAGCCTCTGAGAATCACAAGAAAGCCATTCTGTTGCTGGGTTTTAAATAGTACCTTGACCCTCTTTGCTGAATATAAAGTAACTACAATATCAATAGTCCTTCTGTTCACTTATCACTTTCCTGGGCAAGAAAGCTGTGAACCATGTAAAGAGAAAGTGACAGCTGAAGAGAGGAGTCCAGAAAATCATATTTAAGGTCTGCAAAGAAGAAAACTTTGGACTTGAAAACTATTAAAACTGAAAAGACCTTACAGACAGTGGGACCAACACCATTTTTAGGTGACAAAAAAAATGAAGCCTAGAGAAGAGACATTGTCAAAGTCAGGTATTCTAGGAAGCTCATGAGAGAAACTGGGAGTCTGGCAGGGACATATTAATCAGCCAAGGTGAGCCTTTCTTTGTGCAACCTGTGCTGATAAAGTATGCAGGTAAAATCAAATTATATGTGAAGTCAGTTACAGGCGCTTACAGTTTACAGCAATGCTCTGATTTAGCAATGAAAAATAATAATAATTTTCTTCCCTTCTCCATTGCTTTTCTGGTTTAAGTCTGAATTAGTCTGTGAGACGTTGCTTCAAGTTACATTCACTGGCTATTTAGTCAACCCCTGTCTATTGCGTTTATTTTCATTTAAACCATTGAACTGTATGTAGATTGAAAATCCAAACGCAGGTCCTAATCTGCCCCCAGAGTAGCTTCATGGCTTGGGAGAGAGGCTGGAACCCTGTGAGAATATGCTACACTTGTTCTTCACCATGAACTCCTCCTTTTTACACTCAGCGTAGGAGAATGGCTCCTTGGGCATAGAAGAACGGGTTCCTGTTAGAGAAATGCCATAGGATAGACTGGGTAATGCAAAGAAGCACACTCCATCTCTGTCCCTTCTTTAGGATGTTTCTGCTCAAAGTGTAGACCTTGGGCCATCAGCAGTGACATCATGGGACAGCTCAGCAGAAGTGTATATCATCTTAGGTTTCTCCCTTCTCGGTCAGAATCTGCAAGATGTGTTAGCCAGTGTTCTATTGCTGTGAATAGACACCATAACTATGGCAACTCTTATAAAAGAAAGCATTTGATTAGGGTTAGCTTACAGTTTCAGAGGTTTAGTCCGTATGGCCATGGCAAGGAACATGACAGCACTCAGACATGGTACTGGAGAGGTTGAGAGTTCTGCATCTGGATCCACAGGCAGCAGGAAGAAAGAAGGCTTAGTTTTTGTCATTGAAACTTCAAAGCCCATCCCTAGTGATACCAGTTCCTCCAACAAGGCCACACCTCCTCCAACAAGGTCACACCTCCTAATCCTTTCAAATAATGCCACTCCCTGGTGACCAAGCATTCAAATCTGTGCACCTCTGGGGGTCCATTCCCATTCAAACCATCACACAAGGTATCCAGAGAACTCATGTTAAAATGTGAAATGATTGACTTGTAGCACCCCAGCCAGTGTCCTTCATGCTAAATAGTTTTTCCCTGGAACTCTCTCAGTAATGCCACCAGGCTCGAGCCAAGACAACCAGCCCCGAGTCTTCCCTTCCTACATCTAGCTAACCTCTTCTCTCAGTTGCTGTGTAAAGTAAGGGTTGAGGTTGGGTGAACACAAGAAGAAACATCAACATGCTTCCAGGACCAGGAGACACAATAAACACAATCAATCTCCTAGGACCATCCAGATTGGGATAAATGAGTCCCTTACAAATCTGAAAAGATGCTTTTTAGCAGGTCGCCAAAAGGAGTGGGCTATAATAGTAATTCCTTAAAGGTACCTTTACTTTATTTATGAAATATTATGTTTATAACATAATATACCATGACAAGTACCCACACACTCATATGTTAGGATCAGTAAACATTAATATTTTACAATTAATATTTTGAACTTTTTCTTCTCTTAATAGACTGAGATACATCCTCATCCTTTTTTCACCTTTCGTCACCCTTGTCTGAGGGTTCTGGTTGCTGTTGCACATCAAGTGATGTCATACCTATCCTCTCTGTGCTGTTCACATCCAATGATATCATACTTTTCCTGTATGTGCTGTCCCACATCCGATGCCATACCTTTCCTGTCTGTGTATAGGTTGCTGGACAACACTCACCCTCTTGTTTTCATGCTGTAGTTTTGGGAACTTGTGTTTTGACTACATTTTTTTCTGTGTAGAGATATAAGAGTTTGTTCATTCATTTTTTAAAAAAAAAAAACTATTCTTTAATTTTTAACTGAATGAATAAAATACTGGAAGACAGGTTGAAAGGAACAAAGAAGACTGATAAGAAAAATTATGAAGCAATTTGAGAGGCTAGAGAAATGGCTCAGTTTGATGAAGTACTCCCTGCACAAGTTTGAGGACCTGAGTTCATAGCCACAGCATCCATGCGAGGGGCCTGGGTGATGCTTATGCCTATAATTCCAGACCTGGAGTGGGGAACATAAATGAGTGGATCCCTAGTGCTTTCTGGCCAGCCAATCTAGCCAAATTGGTGGAGTCCAGGTTCAGTGTGAGACTCTATCCTAAAAACTAGGATGAAAAAATGATGTCCTGCATCCATCTATACACACACACACACACACACACACACACACACACAAACACACACACACGTGCGCGATCATGCACACATGCACACACTATATGTATATACACTTAATGTGTGTATATACATATATAAAAGTGTGTGTCTGTATGTATTTATACACATACAAGCAAATTTTAGTTATAGATTGGAAAATAGTTTAGATCAAAGATCTTTACCAGATTCCTCGAAACACAGTACCCTGTTCCTGTTTTAAACCTGTCTCTTCCACCTGATATGAACCTGTCCTCAAGATTTTCCTAACTTCTTCCAAGGTCATTGCCAGGGCAGAGCATCTATACTTTTTGAATGGTGACAAGACGGCAGAGGACTGACCACCCTCAGGGCCTACAATCTAGCTGCCTCATATCCCCTTGTATAGACTCGTGATCTTCAATCAAAGTGCCCATGGCTGGGAAAGTCTCAACTCCCTGTACCCAGCAACTACAAGGAGAAAATGCAAACATTTTATTGCTACAATTTATCCTACGGGAGATTTGCAAAGGCCTGTGCCCGAGATTTATGGCGTGACACACAGAGATTTCATGCACTGTATTTCTCATTTATGGGCCTCAATTTAGTTAAGAGAAAAGATGCTTTCTAGAGCAAAAATACCCTAAAGCTTGGGTAAAATGGGATATTTAATTAATTCCACAATCACTGAATGGATAAGGAATGAATTTGAACACCCCATGTTCAAACATCCCTGAGCCAGCTTGTTAACCTCCTTCCTCCTTGGTCTTGGTCACAGAGCTGGGTTCCAAGGACTAAGCTAGGGTTAAGTGCTCAGAACCTGTAAATTGCTCCAACTGGAAGCCTTAGAAGCTCGGAGTGGGACATTTCTCTAGAGCAGTAGAGACATGCCTGCAATAGGATGCACCCTCAATCAGGGAGCCCAGGGTTAGCTATAGGTTTTAGCATACTCTCTACCATACCACCTTCTTCTCTGTTATGGTACCATTAATGTAAGGTGACTAGGTAAGCCCATGATAACTAGGCATCCTTTCTTTTAGACCAGCGTAGGACATTGACACTCTGTTAAAGAGGCAGGAAGTTATGGGCAGAGCGTCACTGGATGGTAGCCACCTTTGCAAACACCTTGGTCTTGGATCTTACCTGTTACAGGTCCAGACGCTAAAGTTCTCATGAGTGTTCTAATATCAGATCTGTCTCTAGGGGCATGCCTGAGCAATATACAGGTACACAGACTAGATGTACTTGCTCATGTCCTTTCAGCAAGCTGGGACTTCCACTTGTACCTTTCCAGACCCAATCTTCCCTTCCACAGCCATCTTAAATCCCTAGAGCCTTCTTGAAGCCTCTTCTCACACCACCTGACCTTGAATGACCTTTTCTTTTTACATGCCCAGCCCTCTTCATAAATACATCTTGAACATCTGTCCTAAGGAACATCATCTGCTGGTAGACAGGACTTGTGTAGGCCAATGGCCCGTTCCTGATTGGTCTGCAGACACCCAGAGCAAGAGGGATTTTTTTTTTCAGAGTTCTTCTAAAGGCCGGTCCATGGAGTAGGGAGAAGACAGCAGCCACAAGAAGAGACACCTTGTCCCCTACACACTGGCAGCAGTATATGCCTGTCTTTCCTGTGACTTATGGCAGACAATGGCTGAGGAAGCTGTTTGGGACCACACCCATGATATGTACAGAAAACACGATGTGTTGATTGACTCCAAATGGAACATGGAATGAATTGTCCTCTCCCAGAGACTGGAGGACAATTCAGACTGTATTCCATGGTCTGTATTCGTATGTATCTTTATAATCACATGCATAGTTTGTATTCATATTCTATTTGTGATTCAATTAATATTCATATTTCTTTCCTTTGGGTCTGGAGCCCAAAGCAGGAAACCTGGAGAGTTCTAAGAAGCTGAAAGAGAGAGAGTCTCTTCTTCATCTTTATGGATACAGAAACATGTATCAAGAGGGACAGTGTTTTGCAGAGCTTATCAATATTGAACTAAGACTTGGGAGAATAGTCTCTCTCTCTCTCTCTCTCTCACTCGCTCGCTCGCTCACTTTGTTGTTGTTGTTGCTTGTTTAATATCAGTATTCTGTCAGCTAGCCATATATCTCGCCTCACCTCTTTAATGTGTTTCCACACAGCAGCTCTGTCTAGGACCCATATGTTGAGGTTCTCAATCAGAGTCGCCCCACATTTCTTGCCTACCTGCCTATTGCTTGCAGGGTTAGCAGCCTGACCTAGGTCATCTAGCCAGGGCCAGAGTCCCCATGTGTCCTGTTGCCTTTTTCTCCACTCAGGCCCTATGCCTGCCATCACTGCATCTCTGAAACTGGCAGAGAGTTAAGCATCTGTCACGTTCAGCACAGCTGTATCCCAAGAGCAAGCAGAGCTGCTGGGACTGGGTTTAGTCTATGACCTTCAAAATCCTGGAGCCTTTGAACTTATAAAGAATCGTATACTACAGCCAAGCGTTGGCTCAAAAGGCTTAAACCAGCAGGGGGAGACTCACTGGCTTGCTTTGCTGGGGAAGAAAGTCAACAGGAGTGTACTGAGCCCTTAACTGGGCAGAATCAAGGCTTCAATCTCACTAAGTCCCAACAAGAGGACATTGTAGGGCATTGTTTACAATGGAATCTCAGAAAAGCTAAGTAAAAACACCCCAGATCTCCATCTCATAGCTTGTGACGCTGCTTAGTGGGGCCAGGGGTGGATCCAGGGCTCTCATCTTATTAATAAGGGGGATCTCTTGTTCAGACTGCCTGGCTCATTCCAGTGATGCTCTCACACCCTCTATACCAGGAGTCACCTCCCTAAATGTCACACCCAAGCCTAAGGCAATTTACACTGCTCTGCTCAAACCCTTCTCCACTTCAGGCATCATGTCTTCCTAAGCCACCTCAGCCCTTGAGGTCTTTATAGTTCTTTGTAGTGCCAAATCTATATTGACCAACCAAGCCTTCTCTATATTTCTTGCATGCTGCGCCCTGACTCGCCAGCAAGAATGATGCCGCAACAGGATCCTTCTGCACACGTTTATTGGGAGAGCTTGATTGTAGAGGGGAAAGACCCTGAGCCCAGAAATGGTGCTGCTTATATAGGCCTAGGAGAGGCGTGTCTCACACCCGGATTGGTTGTGCTTGGGTTATGCTTATCACCTCATTTGCATGCCTACATCTGATTGGTTAACTTCTCTCTCATCTGATTGGTTAACTTTTCTCTCATCTGATTGGTTAATTTTGGTTAATTCTCAAAACCTCATCTTGGCAAAAGAACTTTACTGCCTATGTATGCGTGGTGGCCAGTGGAAGCCAGCGCCACCCTGCAACGGCACATGTGGCTTCCCACATATATTCTCTATCCCACTAACACAGAGCCCCTCTCCCTGGCACTTAGCCAAGTAAGTACCTGTAGGCTGATGACAGGATCTAGAAGAAACTCTACTCATGGGACCTGATGACAGTCAAGGGCCCTCTGATTGTGTGACACTCCATCTGCCACTTATTTATTTGGCTTAACTATTTCTCCTTGCTAATAGACAGGCTAGCAACAGCGTTGCACCTTATTAGATGTTACACTCTGGGACCGTGAAAGACAGCCTAGTTACTTTGATTTCACTTTATGAAAACAACTTTGATTATAAGGAGAATCAGTGTGAGGCCTTTGAAAGTTATTCAGGGACAATTAAAGGACTGGCCACTGGGGCTGGGGAGATGGTGCTGTCTGTCTATAAAAGGGCTTGTTGCTTAAGCAGGATGAACTGAGTTCAATCCCCAGAACCCAGCTAAAAAGAATAGCTGCCATGCTGACACGTGTTTATAATCATGATTTAATCTTAGTGCTGGGGAAGCAGAGATAGGCATATCCCTGGGACTCATTGGCCAAGTTAGCCCAGCCTATGTAGTGAGCCCCGGGCCAAGGAGTGATCCTATCTCAAAATCAAACACCCAGCACCTGTGGCTGCTTTTACCTAACGACTGGGGTAGTTGTCTGGATAAGAGTTTTTTGGGTTTTTGTTTGTTTGTTTTTCAAGACAGGGTTTCTATGTATAGCCCTGGCTGTCCTGGAACTCACTTTGTAGACCAGGCTGACCTCGAACTCAGAAATCTGCCTGCCTCTGCCTCCCAAGTGCTGGAATTAAAGGCATGCGCCACCACACCCGGCTTGGACAAGAGTTTTTAAGTGGGATAATTAGAGAGCTCTCATGACCCATCTAGACCTCCTCTGGGAACTAGAGAAAGCACCTCAAAAGATCCCAAGTAGCTGCTGCTAACCTCTTAGAACACAGGTCAGATCACGTCAGTTTTATCTCTCAAGTTAGTGCTGTCAGCCACATTAGCCAGGCTTCTATCCCAGCAAATGTCACATACGCAAAGGCACAGGAACTGTATGATTTCTGGTCGGTGATGGTTTGGTGTCTGGTATACTCCAGTACCTCTGGGAAGGATGGGAACACAGTCCCCGGGGAGCTCCTCCCAGCTTGGGGTCTAATTAAGCATCCTCATGGCAGGGCCTCAGCCACTACTCTTTCCTTATTTGTCACCATTTATCTCGGAGCATTTGGGAGTATGTTTTATTTGTTTAGAAGCTGCCCCTCTCACCTTGACTGGTCTAGGCAATCCTGTGGCGATAGAAAAGTCTGCTCACCAAAGTGAAGTGTGTTGGTTGTCAAGACACGTGTTCTGTAAGTGCTGCTAATGTGAATACACAAATCTTAGGCACCAGTTGCTTAAGCTATGGTAGGCATCAAGACTGGATGGACTCCATCTCCATGGGATTTGCAATTCATCAGGCCAGGGAAGTGGGGGGGGGTGGACATTTTCCTGCTTTTAAGCCCCATTCTTGCTTGCCTTGCCCCTTCTTGCCTTCCTAGGAAGCCTATCCGAATGCATTGTAACTGAGACTAAAGTGCACAGTAGCCACCTGAGTCTGCTCTGATGTGGTTCATAGTTTTTTTTTTTAAAAAAAAAACAATTCAGTCATGCTTGAGAAGTCATTAGCAACACATCGCTGGCACACCTCAGTTCATTTCTGCTGTAAGAAATGCTGCAGGGTGGAAGCCGAGCTTGCTGGCAGCTGGAGCTCGGTGACAGCCTTATTGCCTGCTCCCCCTCCCACCCTGTCCCAGAGTGCTCTTAGGCACCCTGAACCCCTGCTGCCAGGCTTTCAAACTCCTTCCTATGCTGTCTCCCAGGGAGGCCCACCTCACCCTCCACCAAAAGTTCCTTCATCTCAAGGCAAATTCCTTCATCCTCCAATCTCCTGGTACTTCCAGTCTCTCCCCCACACTGGGCATGTGGGGCACATGGTACTCTATGCAAGGTGTCATAAATATGCACGGTGACTGCTTGTGGGAAGTGGGGTTTTGTGTGGTTTTAAAATCTCCTTCTCGATGTTCTCGTACACCTCCTATAATATAACCTTTCTAAGATTACTTCTGCAAATGTGAAAAAGAAAGTTGATGTTTTAAAATGATAGGAGATTAAGCCAGAAAGCAGGTCTGGTTTTGTTTTATATCCAGCTTCTAATATTAGACTGGGAACCTAGGGTTGTATTAGCTGGGCATCTGATGACTGAGGGAGTGAATGAGTTCCAGAAGGAACAAAAGACTTGGTCCTGGGCTCACTCTGCGGATCTGTAAGGCAGGTGGCAAACTTGTCTGTGTTCCCTGGGAGGCTTGTGACCATCCCTCCTGTTTCCCCAGGACAACGCCCCCTGTTGGGGTGGGCTAGCTCTTTGCCTTGGGTATGTTGCCTCTCTGTCCACCCATCTGTCTGAAGCATCCCTGCCCAGGATGACTGAGACTCATTTCATACTCACTGTGGGACTCAGTGTCACCGGCTGCACTGCCGCCTGTCTGAGGTTTATAGACATGCTTCCCCTGTTTATTGTGATGTTGGTTTGCACAATTTCTCTTCAGGCGCTCAGCGCCTTTCAAGCATGAAGCCCCTCGAGATGAATGAGCTTTTATCTGGAGCTCCACGCTCCTTTACACCGTGGAAGCCAGCTGTGCCTTCGGCGTGTTTTAAATCTCCAGCTATATATATTTTTTTTCCAGACCTTTGACTGAAAGGCCAGGCCAGGCAGAAACTGGTCTTGGGGAGGTCTCTTGATAACTGTATGGAGAGAGCAAGATTTAACCAGTTTCCCAGACAGAAGTAACAGCAGTGGCAGTGGCTGCCTCCTTTGTAGCAGGTGTGCCCAAACATTTGTCAACAGGATGTGACATGGTCATCCCAAAACGTCTCTATGGAGAACTGCACAGACTATGGGAGATGGGAGGGATGAGGAGGGAGGGAAGAAGGAAGGTTTCTCTTTCTCTTTTACACACACACTCACTCACACACTCACTCACACTCACAACGGGAGTTAAGGAAATGGCTCAGTGAGTAAAGTTCTTACCACACAAGCATGTTCACTCCAATTCCCAGCCGGACACCACATTGTGTGCCTGTAATCCCAACACTAGTTGAGGGCAGAGACAGGCAAATCCCTGGAGTTGTGGTCACTGTGCTGGCTAGGTTTGGTTCCAACTTGATGCAGGCTAGAGTCATTTTGGAAGACGGAACCTCAATTGAGAAAATGCTCCCACCGGAATGGCCAGCCTGTGGGCAAGCCTGTGGCACATTTTCTTGACTGAAAATTGGTATGTATGGGCCAATCCCATGGGGTGGTACCACTCCTTGGTGGGTGGTACTGGATGATATAAGGCAGCAGGCTAAGCAAGCCATGGGAAGCAAGCCAGTAAGTAGCATCCCTCCAGGTTCCTGCCTTGAGATCCTGCCATAGCTTCCCTACAAGGTACAAATAAACCTTTTCCTCCCTAAGCTGCTATTGATTGTGGTTTTTCAGTACAGCAATAGAAACCTTAGCTAAAACAGAGACAGCCTAGCCAAATCTACAAAGAGAGAGAGAGAGACACAGAGAGAGAGAGACAGAGAGAGAGAGACAGAGAGAGAGAGCAATTCAGGACAATACTTAATGTTGATCCTTAGCCTACACACACTAAAAGGTTCACATGAACATTTACACAACCTCCTACCCACATCTCATAATACTTTAAGAAAGCGGGATTTTGTGTTGGACTACAGTTATAACTACCTTAGGGTTTACACAACCAACAGGCTGCAGGTTGTCCAAGCCTGCTAGTGCCACTTGGGAGAAACTAGAGACACACATAGCACTCATCTAACTACAGATAAGACCAGGAAAGTCCCTATGTGGCTTGCTCTTATAGTCATTGAAGGCTCCCTTGAAAACAGCAATCAGAGGGAGAGGGAGATAAAGACCTGCCATCAACACACTCTGCTTTGGCAGCAGCCTCTCTCTAGGCCCTATGATCATCATTCAGATGAGAACAATATTATTATAATGGTTCCATGAAAAGGAAGCACCTGCTGGCTTGCCTTCTTTAAGGCCTAGGGTGTCTCCGATAGATAACCTTGATTCTGCAGGGAGATTGGATGTTCCCCCTTGGTCTCCTGGTTCTTGTCCATCCCATCCATCTTCTCCTCTGGCTGTCATCATGTAATGCTTGTCCAGGGAGCAAGTTGAAGGATCAGACCACAGAGAGGAAAAGCCAGTGGCCAAGTAGGGGAGATAGGTAACAAACGAACAGAGACCCCAGATTAGACATAAAACCCTCAGCAGCTTCTTCAGAAACTTTAAGGGGTCCTCCATGGTGTCTCTTCAAAAGGCTCTTAAAAGTGGTCCTGACAAGTGGTAGCCCTGATGGACAGGACCAAGTGACAACTCACTTTGAGTCAATAATCAGTTCTGGCTTTGGTGCTCTGCAATCTTTACCTTTCTACTTGATCTGATGAATCCAGATCCCATGAGCCCACTCTATTCCACCAGAAACCCATCTTGAACCAAACTTCCCAAAATCCAACAGAATCCAGTACTAATTCAGAAGTGAGTGTCTGTGTTGCCACTCTCTTATGAAAGGGAGAGTGTATTAGTGAATCCACAATTGTGTTTCAGAGGCAAAAAGAGAAACATAGCCCTAGTTAGTCACGTAGAGTTGGTCACCATGGGGAGGCTAGCCGTCTCTCCCTGATTCTTTTCTTTTTCTTCTTTTTTTATGCTCTCTTCCAGGAGTTGGGATGGCAGGCATGCACTTGCACACTTGGCTCATGCTTGGGTCTTACATAGAACCTGCCATTCAGGCATTTGATGAACGTCAGATGCATGAGTCAGTCTTGAATCAGAGTCATCACTGTCACCAAAAGCGCTCCAGCTTGATGTTTCCATTTTTCATTATCTAATTCATTTCATAAACTAAGATCTCATCTAACAACAATCACACTTCAGTGGGTAAATTATCCCCAAATGAAATCACTTACATAACTGCTATCAAATCGAAATATGGAACATTCCAGCATCTAGGCTTCTGTCCTGTACCCCACACCATCATCACAGCCTTTTAAAAAAATCACTATTTGGCTGTTCTCACTATAAAGTTGTCCTAATTTTAAATTTTCACATAAATCTATATAAATAAACATAAATATTAATTGTTTTGACATTTACTTATTAGATAGATAGATGATAGATAGATAGATAGATAGATAGATAGATAGATAGATAGATAGAATATATAGGTATATAAATATTGTGTGTGTATGTATGTGTGTATACAACACACATGTGCAAGTACCCACAGAGGCCAGAAGAGGAGGAATTGGATTCCATGGAGCTAGAGTTACAGACAGTTATGAGCCACCCTACAAAGGTGTTGGGAATTGAACTCGTATCCTCTGGAAGAGCAGCAACCTCTATAAACCACCTATCCATCCCTAAGTCTTTAACAATTTTTGTGAGAGATTTCCATTCAATTGTATGTAATATTTATACTTTTATTGTTGCAGAATATCTCATTGTATAAGATACCACAATTTATACAGTGAATTTGGTTGTTTTGTATATGTTTAGTGTATTTATTTAGGATATTTGCATGGAGGGGGGACAGGGAAATATCTACCTAGCCTTCTTTAGAAAATATTTCTAAGGAGTCTGTCAAAGTGATTATGCTTGCAGCATCACACTGAGACTGTGTATCTTCTGGCAATAAAGGTCAGGGGTAGAGCACTGGCCTGACATATATGAGAGAGAGAGAGAAAGGAAAGAAAGAAAAAGAAAGAGAGAGAAAGGAAAGAGAGAGAGAGAGAGAGAGAGAGAGAGAGAGAGAGAGAGAGAGAAAGAAAGAAAGAAAGAAAGAAAGAAAGAAAGAAAGAAAGAAAGAAAGAAAGAAAGAAAGAAAGAAAAAGGGGAGGGAGGGAGGGAGGGAAGGAGGGAGGGGGGGGAGAAAAAGTGTGACACATACACAGAGAGCCAGAAAGAAAGAGAGACAGAGACAGAGACAGACAGAGAGAGATGAGAGGAAGAGAACGGATTTTATAGGCATAGGCATAAAATAGTTTTTCCTTGTGGTTTTGATCTTCATCTTCTCAACTTTATTCTGTACAATTCTTTCGTAAAACAATCTTTTTGCCACTTGTTAAAGAGTTTTTTATATGTCTTTTTATATTGATTTTATGGGTTCTTTACATGTTTTGGACACAAGACCAATTTCAGATGCATGCACTGTAGATATCACAAATATTTTCTCCTTGGCTACAGCTTACCATTGTGGTTTGTTGCTGTTGTTGTTGTTGTTGTTGTTTTCTTCCAACTTCCCAGTGTGTCACGTGTGGTTAGTGGCCTCTCTAGGGAATCTCTCTGTCACACAGGGGATTCTCTCATGTTAGCTTCTGGAAGGATTATTGCGGGTTCCTTCACACTCGGGTCCACAGTTCACTGGGTCTGGGTCACTGTGTGTGGTGTGGGGCTGATGCTCAGACGAGACAGGCCCCAGTGGCACAGCACCGTGTTGGAAAGATGATCCTGTCCCCATTGTTCTACAGCACTGGGAGCCACTGGTAATGAATGTGGCTTTCTTTATGGCTTCAATTCAGTAGGTAGCTCTTGTCTATATTTATTCCAAATCCTCTGTCTTAATTAATGTGGCTTTATAATATGACTTGACATCTGGTTCTGTCACCACACAAAATTCATTCATCTTCAAGACTGTCTCTGCCATGCATATCCTTTGCATTTATGTATATATTTTTGTAATTACCATATAAATTATGTAAGAAAATGTCTGCTGGGCTCTTTCTTTGGACCATATTATATACACATTAATTCGGAGAAGTGACACTCCTCGGTACTGAGTCTCTAGGTTTCTCAGCGCAAAGAGCTTTCCACAGATTTAGATCCTCTAGCTTCTCTCAGTCATATTTTATGGGTTTTTCTTTAGGTTCTTGCTCATATTTTTGGTAGACTTATTTATGTATGTTATTAGTTATTTTCTAAAAGTTATTTATTTTTCACAGTACACCACTTTTTATTTCAGAAGTAAAGGGGGATAAGAATACAAAGATTTATGCAGTTTTTTTTCAATTCTTCCATCTAATCAGTAGATGTATCACATTGAAGTTTTCAAATAGTAAGTGGAAATATTATTTTAAGGTGTAATTGCACTTGATCGTTTAAAACCATCATGGTTTTCCTATGATGTTACATATGAGAAAGTTGTAAAAATTAGTTGCAAAATGTGTTTTCCTTGGTGACTCATATTGAAAGATACATTTTGGGGGGCATGGGTTTACTGTATCTATAAAATCATACTGAACTGTTAATGATTTTACTGATTCTAAAAGCTAATAGATTCCTTTGGATTTTCTATTCTATTAGTTTTATCTTTCTTTTCCAAATGTTATTTCTTTTCTTCTTTCTTTAGCTTCCTACTGGGCAAAGAGTGAGTCAGGTACACATAAGTGGCAATTATTAGCACTTCCATCTTGTTTCACAGATAGCTTTGACTATTGCAGTGATAGGACTTGCAAGTATGACATTGATTGGATTGAGGAAGCTTCCTTATGTTCCAATACTTTAGGTGAATAATAAACCAAGTCTCTCCAAGTCTCTCTCTCTCTCTCTCTCTTTCTCTCTCTCTCTTTCTCTCTCTCTCTCTCTCTCTCTCTCTCTCTCTCTCTCTCACACACACACACACACACACAATGTGAGCTGGGATTCTACAGAGTATGGTAGGGAAAGCTTGTCTGGGTTCCCAATGTCTGTGGCCTCCACTGTACAACTTCAAGTAGGAGAGAGGGAACACTCACAGCAGGAGATTCATCCCAACTATTTCCTAGGGTCCCTCACCTTGGACCTCTCTGTAGTCCTTCTAGCCAGGTTAATTCAGGCATTGTTTTTAATCCATGATGTCTTAATAGATTTCTGTTTCCTTGAACATATCCTTATATATATATATATATATAATAAAATAATTATTTTGATCTGTGTGTGATATTTCTAGGAGTCTCAGTTTTCCTTCTTGCCTGTCTGCTAGCCTTTGTTCTCAAAGTTATACTACATAACAGAAAAACTTCCTTATTTACTGCTTTCTCTTAAGACTATGAATTAGATTTACTGAATCTTTAAATGCATGGATGTCACAGTCTAGATTATTTTCCTGTCGTTTTTTCTTCACAGTCTTGATTTTCAGCCACATGAGTCTGTTTCCAGGTCAGACTATATTGAATTCTATAAACTATGGATGATGGTGTTCCCCCAGAGAAGTTGTACTTTCTTCTGATCCAGTTATGACTGAGTGACACAT
Source organism: Mus musculus (assembly GCF_000001635.26). Taxonomy (NCBI): domain Eukaryota; kingdom Metazoa; phylum Chordata; class Mammalia; order Rodentia; family Muridae; genus Mus; species Mus musculus. The sequence continues at coordinate 72,138,809 of NC_000083.6, read as the reverse complement.
GACTGTGGAGTCCCAGTGAAAGATTCGAAGGAAATAAAAACTTATGGGAAACTAGTGGGGGGTGGGTAGAAAATTCCTGTGGCAGTTGGCAAGACAGGAACCAAATGCTCTGAGCCCGTGGACTGTCAGTGAAGATGAGGATGGTGCCTCTAATAGAGCTGCAGTGAGGACCAGCATGGGAAGAGTAAGAGTAAGGAGAAGTTTGGTTGTCATGGAGATGGAGAGTATCTGTAAAAGGATGCTGAAGCTGAATATGCACAGTAGCTGTACGTTTCTGAGAGAGAACATATTGAGCACAGGTCTCAACGTTAAAGTGGGATAGCCCTCTCAGAGTATCAGGGTAAATATCAACTGTAATATCGGAAAACCACCTGCTGCTTTACCGTTGGATCGATCCACTGGTTCTTCCCTAAGAGCTGCCAAATCTGGGGCTCTGCATTGAGAAATCTAACTGACACAAGACCATAACTGTTGATCACTGATGTCGCTAATCCTTTAGGTTGGCCTGATGTATATACAGACGTGGCATGGGTCAGAACACCCATCTTTCTATTACCTCACGGACCAGTTATCCGCTCCTTCACTCAGATTGACAGAAAGAGCGGCTTCCTTAGGAGAACCACGCGTGCTCATTTCTACCCTCTCAGGCCTCACTGGGACGGGCAACATCTGAACCACGTAGGTGCCTGACATCAGTGTAACACAATTAGAGCTTTGTTCCATGCCAAGTCTATTAGAGGAAGGAATTTCTCCTTTAGAAGAATAACGTACAGACATTTCTGTTCATGAACTTAGATTATTCTCATCTGTCCTGCAAGCTCATCTGTCCTGCAAGCAAATGTCCTACCCTGTATCTCTGTGACCCCCGCTGACCCCACGTGCTTAGCACTAGTCTAGGGCACTTGTTCTCACAATTTTTCATCTCCTTTCCAGTCCTAAGAATTATTGAGGATCCCAGAGAGTTTTGCCCACGTGAGTGATGGCTCTTGATTTTGTTATACTAGATGTTAAATCGAGAAAGTTTTGAAAGTACCTATTTATTTACAAATAGTAACAAATCGCTTTTAGAATATGCTAATGTGAATGATGTGTTTCAACGAAAATCAGTCATGTGTACCCAAACTAAAACAAATTTAGTATGAAGAATGTCGATGTTGTACATTTTTTTTTAGAAATCCCCTCCTGTCTGGCCTAATAGAAATTATAGAGCTTCTGGAAAAGTCTAGCATACATTTTATTTTCAAGAATATATGTTAAAGGGGCAATTGATATCTTGGTAGAAATAGTTTTGACCTTGAAGAGGCCCTGGCAGGCTCTCTGAACCCCGACATGTCCCACAGTTTGGGAAGCACGGCTCCAGCTGGATTTGCGAGTTTTAAACCAGAAAGAACATGGAGGCACTTAGGTCCATCTTTTCAGTCATACTTACAGCTTCTTCATCCAGAGTCAACAACCTCTTTACAGTGATATCGTTGTAAAGAGACAGGAATACTAGCTTAAGTTACAAAAGGAAGATTAGTTGGCTCGTGAAACTGAAAAACCTGTGTGTTTGCTCATTCCTATTACATCCATGTGGCCAAAACAGCTCATAGAAGCGACTTAAGAGAGGACACTGTTCTGGCTCCTGGCTTCAGGAGGATTTTACCCCCTCATGGGAGGGGAGGCATGTCAGAGTCCATGCCACAGGCTCGCTCCTCCATGGTGGAGGACAGAAAGCAGGAAGCATAGAGGTGGGTGTAAGGTTTGAACGTTCACCTGTTGTGGCCTACTTCTGCCAACTAGGCCTCATCTCCTACAGATTCCATAGTCTCTTAAAATAGTGCCATCTGCCAGGGAACAAATATGTAAAACACTGGCTTCTGTGAGACACTCAGGATCAAAACATACACGCTAAACTTGTGAAATGGTGTGGGTTAAAAGTAGGGTCTAGCATCTGCTCACGCTCGGGGCTTGGGCTGCTCTACGCGGCAAGACACAGGAAGTTTTGACTGTGCTTTCCCCAGACTAGCGCAGATCCAGCGTAGGGTTATGAGAAGCCACCGGACACCCCGCACGCCCCCCCCACACACACTCCAAGGGTGGGGGAGTCTTACACGCGTTCGCGCGACCGGCCAGGAAGAACGCAACAAACCGGAATCTTCTGCGGCAAAGCTTTATTGCTTACATCTTCAGGAGCCAGAGAGCAAGAGAGCAAGAGCTCTATTGCTTACATCTTTAGGAGCCAGAGTGCAAGAGCGCTAGAGTGCAAGAGAGCAAGAGCCAGAGCAAGAGAGAGAATGGCGAAACCCCGTCCCTTTAAGGAGAATCATCCTCTGCCTAGGACGTATTACTCCCTGATTGGCTGCAGCCCATCGGCCAAGTTGTCGTCACGGGGAAGGCAGAGCACATGGGGTGGAAAACTACCCTTGGCACATGCGCAGATTATTTGTTTACCACTTAGAACACAGGATGTCAGCGCCATCTTGCAACGGAGAATGTGAGGGCGGCTCCCCACAGGGGAGCGCAGTCTGAGATCCTCAGGGACAACTGGGCCAGCTCTGGGGTCCCCAGGACTGCAAGGAGGCGAGGACATCAGGTTCTCAGAGTCCTGGACATTCCAGATTCTACTGGATGCCGCAGAAGAGCTGAGAATGGAGTGAGAACCCGCAGGCTGGATCAAGCCCAGGGCCTAAGGAGAAAGCAGGGGAGAAGAGCTCTGGCTGGATCCTGTGGGGATGAGAGAGTCCTTGTCTTGTTCGGGTGGGCTCCTTGGCTTGGTGGAGACCATGACTGGGAATGCTGAGAGACCTTTTGCGGGAGATTAGCAGCCGGCTCTTTAGATGAAGACCTGTTCCATTGCTCCCCATGGTGGATCCTGATGAAAAGAGACAGTTCATGGTTTTAAGGCATTTATTGTCATGGTGGAGAGTAGTGATGAGTAAACCGGACCCCATTTTTGCAGGGAGGAGTGTCTGGGAAGGAGAGCTTAATTGGCTAAGCCCTCCAGGCCTTTAGCTACCTCCTTAAAATGGAGATGTGTCTTGAGGCTACATGATCTGTGGTCAATTCCTCTACCTGTGGAGGGGCTTGGGGCATTGCTCTTACATGACTGATGGCCACAGACCTATGGAGTGGAGAGCTATTGCCTTGTGTCAGGAGCCTGGTGTCTACTAGCATGGCAAAATGCCTACCATCCCTTGCAGGAGACCCTGTGGGGTCACTGGGGTTTTAAACCTAACTCAACCAGAAAACAGGCTGCCTTCACCGTCCCACAGAATGGAGGTTCATGGTCTTCCATATCATGGGGTTCAAGAATTCCCTAAGTTGTAAGCCAAAGAACATGTTCACTGCACTGCCATATGCCCAAGGTTTCAATAGCATATAGTCTGTTACATGCATATGTAATAAGTATGTGATATATTTTACATAGATACATAGTAAGTATGTGATACGTTTTAAATTAACTACATAGTGTTAGTTACTATTAAGAGGCCATTCTTCAGCTCTCTCTCTCTCTCTCTCTCTCTCTCTCTCTCTCTCTCTCTCTCCTATAAAAGTCAACCAGTATCCATAACATGTACTAACAGAAAAAAAAAATGACCATCCCATCTTGGTTCATGGGCGCAGCTGAATTATTGTATTATTGTATAGGAGGGCCATGAGTACGGACTGCCAGGCTTAGAAACTGAGAGAGGAGATCTGTTCATAGCCCTACAAAAGTCGAGTAAAATGGAGATGTGAAACCCCTCCCCCAAAAGATAAGAGTGTTGATCACCACACATCACACAAAATTATAGATGTCCACTAAAGCTGTCACAATAACCTATCACAAATGACTATCCAATCAAGTGTAAATATATATATCACAAATGACTATCCAATCAAGTGTAAATATATTATAAAATATATGGTCCAGTGGCTTCAGTAATCCAAACAGATAGGCGTTGTCTGCAAGCCAAGTTATGAATCGAGTGACTGGCTTGTGACTACTTGATAAAGTTTGTTTGGAGGGTGAATCTCAGAACAAACAAACAAGTAGAAATATGTTTCATAACAATAGAACAAAGTAGATGGCCTGGAGCAACGTTGTATTAAAAAAAAAAAAAGCAGTGTCCTAAGGGCAAATAGAATCATAGGTATGAATATAGAAAAATAATCGAGGGTCCCTTTAATGACTGCCACCCAGTAGAAGTTAAATGTTCATCACAAACATTGTATGAGCTTTCTAAAATGAGACTTTAAAATAGATGTGTACCATGACCCATATTGACATTTCTTTGAAAACTGTACAAGTATTTATGAGAGTGTGTTAGGAACTTATTGTCCGAATGTAGTGTGCTGAGCATCTGAGTGTGTACATGGTGAATGTACATGATAATATGCGTTATGAGTGTGTTATAAGAGTGTGTGGGTGAAATTGTGTTTGTGTGACTGTGTGTTTGTGTGTGTGTTTGCATAGGACTGTGTGCTTGTGTATGTATGTGAATGTGTGTGACTTTGTGAGTAGGTATGTGTATATATGAGTGTAAGTGTGTATATATGTCATGTATGTATATGTCACATATGCATATGAATGTACATGTGTATATAAATATGCATGTGTATGCATATACCATTGTGAGTATATATGATTGTGTGTGTGCTTTGTTGTGACAACAGATAGTTGAAACTATAATGTTAATACTTAAACGCTTTTGGGTGATAGTTTTCCCCAGGTCTGATTGCTTGGATTCCTAGAGAATAATGAAGAACAATGTCCACATAATGTCCAGGAGACTCCGAACCATAGAGTTACTAATTACTAGAGTATTGTTTTCTAATTAAATTTAAATTCATCTGTAATTTGTCAGCTCTCTCTCTCTCTCTCTCTCTCTCTCTCTCTCTCTTTCTCTCTCTCTCTCATTTCTTATGGGGTGTTATAAGGCTGTTAGTATTCCTCTTCTATGTCTTACAATCTACATTTAACTAATATTACTTCATGCATAGTAATGGGATTCTGGTCTTAGTACATTTCCTATCTCTCCAGCCTCGGTGTCGCTGCTGCGACTATGTATTTTTAATTTTACATGAGACCCATAATATACTACATTGCCACTATTTTTGCTTTAAGCAGTCAAGCCTTTTTAATGGATTTTTAAATGAGACAAAATTATATTTTTAATATTTACTTAGGTATTTTCCATTGGTAACATATTCCATTCCTTGGTGGAGACCCCAGTATCCATCTGGTATATTTTTCTTCTCTCTGAAGAACTTCCTTCTTCATTTCTTAGAATGAAAGTTTCTGTAAGTTTTTTAATTCTCACAAAACCCCTCTTTTTTAAAATTTTAAAAGATATATCAATGCATATAGAATTCTAACTATATATTTTCTCTAGTGCTCCATCTCTATTGTCTCTCAGCTCATGTGGTTTCCGGCAGTCTGCCGCTCTGCCCATGTTTGTTCCTACTTACCTCATTTCTTTAAACACATTAAATATCCTTTTCCCTATTTTAAATCAATTTTATAGGATTCGATCTCTTTTTTTTAAGTTTTTTCCCAGATTTATAGTTTTCAACAAATTTATAAATTTCTCTGTTATTTCTTCATACAGCTATCCTGTTTCTGAGGCTCCAGTCTTATGTATTGTAGATTGCATTGTTTAGTATTAATAGTAGAATGCTATTAGGCTTTTGGTCTTTTTCCCTCCGGCTGCATGTTGAATAGTTTCCATTACTCTGTCTTCAGATCTGATCATTTCCCCTGCAGCACAATTTCTCAACAGTGATACCATGAACATCTAGAGTTAGCTAACGTGTTTGTCAGGGGAACTATTCTGTCAATGTTCACATGTTTAGAATCATCCCTTACCTCTACCTGCTAGAGGCCAACAGTAACTTTTCCCACTGGTTACAACAAAGATCACATCCAAACATTACCAAACATCTATTAGATCTTTAGTCTTTTGTTTCTACCTTGATAAGTCTATATCTTCTGGTATACATGGATCAACAAAGAACAATACACAAGCTATTTCATCCGATACTTCTTCACATGAATAAAGTTTTGTTTGAACTATGTCACTTGCCAGTAAGTTGTTGTGTCTAGTTCCATACTATCACAGGAGAATTAAGTTGCTGATAACAATGCAAAAATCTCCAGAATATTTATACATTTCACTTTCTCTTTGTAGAACAGCATTGCCGATGCTGATATAACTCTGTTGCCTATGTTTAAAAGATTTATAATAGGCATTTTAAGATAATGTTCTAATAATTCTCATATTTCTATCATTCCTTGTTTTGTTTCCAGATTTTTCTTCTGATTTGATGTCATATCTTCAAATGCCTGGTAATTTTTGGTTGGATACTAGACACCACAGCTTTATATTGTGGGAACTAGCTTGTTGCTATGTTCTCATAAAGTGCTGGACTTTGTTCCGACATGCTGAGTAATTTGCTTTCAAGTGTGCTGTGCCAAGTCTACAGTAGTCTTTAATCTGTGACTGATTTAACCCTACCACTGTTAAAGTGTGGCTCTCAGCCTGGCTTACTGAATGACCCCTCGGTTAATAGGTCTGTCTGCTCTCTGACTGGCTAGGATGTGGATTACTCAGGGGCTTCACTGTAATAACTTGACCTCAGGAGAACACTTCCGGCTAATCCTCTGCAGATCTGCCGTTCTCTCCCGGACACCTTCTACGTAGGCATACCCACGTTGCCCATGCTTTATTTTCTTGATAATATAGACTAGAAATTCCTTCCAGACACCAATTTAGGAAAAATTTTAAGGCTACCTTCTTTTATTTTCTTCCTTTTAAGGGCTAAGGTCCTACTTATCTGTTGTCCAGTGGCTTAACATTTATAATTTACATAAATTTCCAGTTCTCTGGGTTTTGTCAGGAAATCGGTCCCTTTAGCTTTTGATCCCCATGAGGCAATCTAGAAGCTTCCATAAGGATCTTCTAACAAATTAAGCAGCAGTTGACTTTCACATGCAATAATAATTGATGAGAAAAGAGGCTGTGAATTTGAAGGAGCGCAGGGAGGGATGAATAAGAGGGTCTGAGAGAAGGAGAAGGGATGGGGGACTGTTGTAATTAAAGTCCAATCTCAAAAATAAAGAAAGCAAATGGCACACCTTCTACTGTGCATCTTTTGACCACAGATATGCCTTCCCCTAGTATTTTGAGTAATGGAGTATTTGGAATATGTCAGCCTGCTGCAAGAATCACTCCACAACAAGGAAGTAAATAATTATTATCATTAACTCTTTGGATATTCCATGTGGACAGGAGAAATGGATCTCTAAATTATCCTATCAAACTAAAGTCTGAGGCAAATAAAATTATCGTTCATTACATGTTTTGGATTTATTATTGCTAGCACGTTAGTTTTAGGTCAGATTTATGGCAGAGAATGTCATGCTTATAATGTTATATGACTACTTTGATTCTACACTATGCCCAAATGTGCTATAACACGTTCAGTATATTTATTCCCATTTTATAGGATTTGGTTCATAATTTTACTATTTCAGATGAGATTATATTTTGCTTTCGTGCCTTGTTACTGGCTATATTTATAATTAATTGGATCCTAAGTTTGGGGCTAAAAGTACTACCTTTTTTATGAAATAATTCCCACAGAGAAATAGGAATCATTTTGTAATGATTTGCTTTTATCACAGTGTTTTCAGGGACATATTATGGCATACACTCGCCATTATTTTTAAAAGTCTCTAGTTCATCTCTTATATTTCCTCTCCATATGGCTTGTGATAGGCCTTAACTCCTGAACGAGGGCATATGCTGAGAACAACGATCAACTGTTGTACCCTTCCATTGGCTCTGCCGTCCACGTAAGAAGAAAGCAGTATAGCATACTGCTCTGCTATTTCTTTAGTCATTAGAACATTATCTTTAAATTATATCTCATAGGAAAGCCAAATTTGAAAGGCAGATTAGCAAGAGTTCTTCTAGTTGAAGTAAGAAAAGAATCCCCGACCCCCACTCATGATCCTTCTAGCTTTGCTGCATGCCAGTCACCACAACCCTTATGGGGATCAACATCTGGAGGCTGAGTCTAATTCCAGGACATACCAGCTGCTTGCTGGAAGATTTTTAGCACATTACATAACTCTTTGAGGCTATCTTCTGCAAAACCATGAAGATTTTTAGTAATTACACTTGTCTATCAGTTATGAATGTTGTTAAAATCTAAATAATAGTGATTGAGATAAAAGGTATAGAGATAAAAAGAATTTTTTTCCTTGATTAGAAACAAATGCAACACTTGGTTAAGATCACTGGCTGTTCTTCCAGAGGACTTGGGTTTGAGTCTCAGGATAGTCTAACCTCATGACAGCTCACGACCATCTGTAACTCCAGTTCCAAGGAAAATGATACCCTCTTCTAGACAAAACACCCATACATATAAAAATAAAGATTTGGGTTTTTTTTTTTTTTGAAAGTTCAAGGTTGGGGATGTAGCTCAGTGGTCCACCACTAACATATACAACACCCTGAGTTCAACCCCCAGCAACACACAGAAAATGAAATTAAATACTTTTTAAAAAAGCTCAAGCACACACAGTTGTTGAAGTGTCTTATCTTTTCAAAGGTTTATTGTGTGGGTGAATGTCAGTTCCTTTCATCTGCTTTGATTGGATGCTTCTCTGGTGTGGCTTCTACGGATGGAATGAAGACCAAAAGCAAGTTGTATAGTAAAGGGTTTATTTTACCTTAGAGCTTCCAATCCATCATGGTGGAAGCCAGAACAGGAACTCAAGCAGGGCAGGATCTTGAGGCAGGAACTCAAGCAGAGACTATGGAGGAACACTGATTACTGGCTTGCTCCTCATGACTTCTTCAGCTTGCTTTATTATACAACTCATAGCCATCTGCCCAGGGGTGACACCACTCACAGTGGAGGGGGGGGGATCCTTCCATATTAATCATTAAAATGCACAACAGACTCACCTAAAGGCAATATGATGGAGGTAACTTCTCAAGCAAGATTTGTTTTCACAGGTTGTCTTAGTCAGGGTTTCTATTCCTGGACAAAACATCGTGACCAAGAAGAAGTTAGGGAGGAAAGGGTTTATTCAGCTTACACTTCCTCACTGCTGTTCATTATCAAGGAAGTCAGGACACTGATCTTCTAGCCCAAAGTTCTAAAGTCCTTCCACAGTCCTCCCGAAAACATGGTCAGGTTGTCACAGGAATACCCCACTATGCTGGTACCAATTTCTGTATTAGTCAGGGTTCTCTAGAGTCACAGAACTTATGGGTAGTCTCTATATAGTAAAGGAATTTATTGATGACTTACAGTCTGAAGTTCAACTCCCAACAATGGTCAGTAGCAGCTGTGAATGGAAGTCCAAGGATCTAGCAGTTGCTCAGGCCCACACAGCAAGCAGGCGAAGGAGAGAGACTTCCTTCTTCCAATGTCCTTATGTAGGTCTCCAGCAGAAGGTGTAGCTCAGATAAAAGGTGTATTCCACCACTTCTTTAATCCCAGATGACGTTGAACTCGGAGATCTCCCTGTCTTAATCTTCTGGAATTTATAGCCACTATGCCTCAAGATCTCCATACCAAAATCCAGGTCAGAAACTTCTATCTCCCAGCCTCCAGATTAGGATCACTGGTGAGCCTTCCAATTCTGGAGTGTAGTTCATTCCAGATATATTCAAGTTGACAACCAGGAATAGCCACTACACAGGTAAACTCTAGTCTGTGACAAGTACAAAGCAAACCATGAGGAAATACAACATATACCCTAGCTCAAATGTACTATGATGTGTTTAGTATATTTCTTCTTTCTGCCCTTCCGTGTCGACCACTTTCCATATTTACCACTTAGTAGTTTTTTCCTCTATGTATATTGCTTGAAAGTTACAAGATAGCAATTCCAAAAAGAATGAGCACGAGTTCCCATCTTCAGAAATTAACTCTGAACTTCTGAAAATTTAAAGGAAATTCTCTTCCAACATCATTTGTTTTGTATCCTAGTGGCTGAATATGGCCAGCTTTAGCCAACCAGTTGTTAAAGAAATCATTTTGGATCCGTCAACAGTTTCTTTCTCCTAAGGATGAGGTAGGGACTCGTGCTTTTAAGAGTCATAAGATCTCTAGCAACCCCCACTCCAAGCATATCAGAATCATGTTATCAGAAGACAGGAAACAGGGAAGGAGTTTGGCTGTCTCTGTGTCTGTTCACATACCTGCTGATGGATGACAATTACAGGCTTCAGAGATGAGTCTTTGTGGAGGGATTGGAGCCTTCATCATGAAAGCTCCTTAGAAAATAGTAGGGAGTGAATAAAAGGGAAAATTCTAATAGAGAATAAGAATGGCCTTTATGGGGCTGGAGAGATGGCTCCGTTGTTAAGAGAAGCACATATTACTCTTTCAGAGAATGAGAGTTCAACCCCAAGCACTCTCCTCAGATGGCTCACAACCACCTATAACTCCAGCTCCAGGAGCATTGACAACTCTGGCCTCTGAGAGCATCTGCACTTATGAGTACATACTTCCCCTAAAGGCACACGTGCGTACAACTAAAAACGACAAAATACATGTTCAGAAAAAATGGCACTCTGTTCTGTATCAGCAGTGATTAAAATCTAAGCTCACAATGCCTCCTTTGGGAGGTTCCACAAATGCTCGTGATTTTAGATATACATTCGTCCCTATAAAAAATGAAATATATTTCCCAGAACTTATGCTTTGAGGCTTTTTCCAAGTGACTCTTCTCCCTATCAAAATGGAAAACCATAGCTTTGCATGACTAGCAATAAATCAGTGAGGTAGAGCCAGGTAGTCTGGGGTGATGCACACCTATTGTGGATACTTTATTTCTTGAGAGGAGGGATCCTAATAAAGGGAGATGACTTAGTAGTAGTAACTGTAGTTTCAGTTTAGCACAGCCTCTCATACAATGTAAGCAGTCAGTACTGTTGGCAACTTTTATTATTATTGACAATTTTCTCCAGCACCAGGAGACCCGGACCTTAATGGATGCTTCAGCTATGGTTCAGTTGTTTGGTCACAATCTGTGAAATGAAGTCACTATCACCCACGTCTGCTTGCAATAGACACCACTGAAGTCTCCCAGTTCCATCCGCCAGGAACAGTATGCTATTTCCAATGCACTCTGTAGGTCAAGGAAAATTTCATGCCTCAAAATTGTTTCAAAGGCATTTGCAAGATTGATACAGTGTCTCTAAAGGATATAGAGTTCCTAGGAAGAAAACAGCAAATTCAAGAAGCAATGATTAGTGGTCCTCCTTATCCCAGCATGTTGGGAAGGACTCATGATAAATGACTCCAACCCTTAACAGAATACTTACAATTCCCATGTCCGATAACAGCATGGCATATGTGAAACTAAGTACTGCAAGTGATTGAGCAGATGTTTTCCTGGTCTAATTTAAAGCAAATTAACCAAATTATTGATGATCTCACCAGGCTGCTTCCTAGGATAACTGGACGTCAAATGCAAATATATAGCTATTCAAACACAATCTAAGCTGTGTATGTGAGTGTATGTGTGGTGTGTGTGTGTATATATACATACATGTGCATGTATGCATACACTTTGTGGGAACCAACATTCAGTGTAGTTATGGGCTTTAAAAATAAGTTTTCTACAAGCTAAGAATCCTGCTGGGTTTGCACACAGGCTTTTTGGCAAGAGCAGCATATGAGACCTTACTAAAATTCCTACACAGTTTTAAAAAAAAGTACCTTAGAGATACTGAGAGGCTCTAGTTGGGCAGGGAGAAAGTACGTGAAAGTTTTTCTTTTTAATCTTGGTCATGGCCTCATTCATCTTTTGTTCTATATCCTATCTGTAAGATTGGAACTATATAATCAACTTCAAAGAAGTATTATAGAGGTTGAATGAAATAATGCTTACGAAGTTCTTAGTGTCTGACACATGACATGCCATCAATAACACACTTATTTTTAATTTTGTTTTTGTTTCCTTCTATACTCAAATAGAGTGGGTTTTCGGCAGTTACTTGAGTCCAATCTTACCATCCCATAGTGTTTAAAATATCTCCTATCTGAGAAAGAACATGGAAAAATGACCTGGTTCCAGCCTACTCAGGGGTATGTAAGAATGACCTTGAGTCCTAGTTTTCTTTCTATTCCTGTGACAAGCACAGTGACCCAAAACAATGACGGGAGGCCAGGGCAGGGACACATGGTAGGATGCTAAAGGTAGAAACTGAAGCAGAGACCATAGAGAAATGCAGCTTATTTAACTTGCTCTCAATGACTTGCTTAGCCTGCCTTATATAACCTTGGACCACTTTCCCAGCCCATAATGAGGCTTTCCTAAATCAATCATTAATTAGTAAAATGCCTCAGAGACTAGCCTACAGGCCAATCTGATGGAGGCATTTTCTTGACTGAGGTTCCCTCTTCCCAGACAACACTATCTTGTATCAAGTTGACAAAAATATAACCAACAAACTGGGAGAATTCTCTAGCCTGTCCATACGCAGAGGCCACAGATAAACTGAAAGAAGGATCTAAAAAGTATTCTGGCACTCTTCTGTAGAAGCTTACTTCCCATCAGTTACAGAACTTCTCCCTACTCCTCTAGCATACCCTTCTGCCTTGCTTCTGAAGGTCAACTGGGTATAGGTAGGCAGATGTGGCAGAAACACCATCCAGCCACACGAGTAAGACTATAGCTCCAAAACTTAATCAAGCTTCATATTCAAATGTTTGTTGGACTAAAGACTATGTAGGTAAAGCATACTACTGCTCTTATGCTGTGAAGTATTCCAGAGAGAAATAAAGGAGAAAAGACTTAATTTGTCCCTGTTTTGGAGGATCCACTCAAGCTCACATCATCACAGACCAGGAAACAGAGAAAGAACACATGGAGGAGCCAGAGTATAATATAACCTCCAAGGAACCAATCCTAGACCTACTAGCTCTATCTAGCCTGCATTTCACCACTTGCCCAACGCCCACTCCGGGTGGAGTCTTTGTTCATCCTAAAGCCTCATGAATGAGGCCTCAACCATCCATGTTTCTCTCAGCATTCTTTTCTTCTCTTCCAAGCTCCCACTAAACAAGCCCATTAGGTCTGTTGACAGCAGTCAATAGCTTTCCCAGCCCAAACTTCCAAAGTTTTCACAAAATAGCCCAAAAGCATAAAAACCACACTGTCAAGTTTATCATAGCAACAACCCCACTTCCTCCATACCAATGTCTGTTCTAGTTTCATGTGTGTTGCTGTGATAAACTATTCTGTCAACAAGAAATTTAGAGCTTACAGTTGCAGGTTACCGTCTATAACTGTGAGGAAGTCAAGACAGTAACTTCAAACAATGAGTTACATCAGAGCCATCATCAAGACAAGAGAGAAATTAATGTGTGAATGCTCACAGTCTTGCTTGTGTTCTCCATTTTTAAATAGTAGAAGGTGTATTACTGCCTAAGGAATTGTGCTGCCTGCAGTGGGCTAGGTCTTTCCACATCAAATAATTTAAGACAATCTCCTACAAACATGCCCACAGGCCAACATAGTATGGGCAATTTCTCACTAAGGCTCTCTTCCCAGATGATTCTAAGAGTTGTGTCAAGTTGACGAAACTTACCCTCCTACCATACCCTCCTACCATACCCTCCTACCAAGAGTTAATCTGTTGATTAAGTCAGAGACCCCATGAGCTAATTGTCTCTGAATATGCCTCCAAGGACTCACCACAAGAGCTATGATGCATACAGTATTTCTTAATGTAATCAAGTTAACAATTAAAACTAACCATCATAGTCTAATTACCTTTAATTTTTAAACCAGAAACTTTCTCCCATCTTTTCTTGTCTGTAGAGAAATTTATGGCAATTATACTTTTAACATTTTGTGAAACGTCCAGAACTTTCTACAGATAATACTCCACTTTGCATTTCTACTGCATGAAGGTTCCAATTTTTCTACATCCTACCAACATTTACTATTTTCTTGATGCTGTTGCTGGAGGCTATCCTAATAGGTGTACACTGGTATCCCTGTTTATAAGTGAGGAATCTGGGGTTTGAAAATATGATGGGTTCTAGTTTACTTCTTTATTAGTGGTAGAACACTGACCAAACAAGATGGGTGGAAGAAAGAGGCCTGCATATTCTTACAATTCCATGTCATTACTGGAAGGAGAGAGCCAAGAGCTCAAGACAAGAAGATAGAAACAAGAACTGAAGCACAGATCATGGACGGATTTTGTTAAGTGGCTTGATTTCTGGCTCTTATCCAGCTACTTCTTAAATAAAGCCCAGGCCCACTTGCCTAGGGATGGTACCACCCACAGTGGCCTGAGTCCTTTTAGAACAATAAGCAATCCCACAGACATGCCATAGCCAATCCCATAGAAGTAATTCCTTCTTAATATATCTTCTTCATAGGTGCATTAAGCTGACGATTGAATTTAACGTTAATTTAATTTATTCAAACCATGATACTGTACCCTTTGTCAACTTTGGCACACAAACATAACCTTTCCTTTCTTGATTTTTCCCCAAGATCTTATATTTACATCGTAATATAAAATGCAATGTAACTTTAAAAGGCCAAAAATTCTTTTAAAATTCTAATGGCTTAAAATTTCAATCTCTCTTTAAGATATTAAGATCTTTAACCATGAGCTCCTATAAAATTATTTTTAAAAGTTGAATACTTTATTATTCCAAGAGGGAAGAGCCAGGGCATAAGAACAATGACACTTAAGCAAAACCAAAGTTTAACATTATAACTAAAATCCTGGAGCTTGATGTCTGATATCTGGAACTCACTCAAAATCTGCTGGGCCCTAAAGTCCTTGGGTAACTCTACTTTTCCAGCTCTATTGTGTACAGCACACACAGCTTGTCTTAAAGGCATACATTTCATAGATGTCTTTGACTTTGGCAGTCATCCCACAGATCTGGCATCTCCTATAAGAGTTCATTTCAATGATGCTTATCTCTTGTTAATTCAAAACTGATTTTTTTTCACCCAATTAACCCACATTGGTTGTCCCAGTAGAGAAAGCACTAGAGTAGGACTGGTGTGTTACTCAGAGCTGATTGTTTTGCCCAAGTTGACTATAAACTACAGATTCTTAATTCAAAATATCAATGTTCATGATGGAGTCTTTAAGGGACTCTCAGACTTCAGTCTGGAATTTTATAAACCAGGGCTCCATTGTCTACATTACCTCCAAACTAGTTTCTGAGTTCCAACATCTCACTAATCTCTGAGTATCTAATGGCTTTTCCAGATCAAAGTTCCAAATTCTTCCAAAGTCCTTCCCAAAACAAGCCTATTACAGCAATACCTCACTCCTGAAACAAACTTCTGTTCTAGTTTGTTTCTATATTGCTGTGATTGGACAACTAAAAAGCAACTTGGAGCAATAAAGGGTTTATTGTCGCTTACACTTCCAAGCCATAGGGCATCACTGAAAGCAACCAGAGTAGAAGTTCAAGGCAGGAAATAAGAAGTTCAAGAGATCATGGAGGAATTCTGATTACTGGCTTTCCCTCCTATGTCTATCAACTCCCCCCACAGACATCCCAATAGGATAGTTTCACAAAGGCAAATGCCTTGGTTTTCATTCTTCCTGTCAGATAACTATGACAATGAGTAAACACTAAACTCCAGTTTGTCGATGAGCAGAATATGCTCAATCAAGAGCTCTTGAGCCTTCAAATATTACTTGAAGGCTTCTTGCATTGTTACAATTCCAGGGATGTAGAGCCACTAGAAAAGTCACATAGGAGAAAACCTGTTTAAGAAAGGAGCATCTTCAAGTCTATTCTCATTTCCCAGAGCCACCCAAGGGTGAGAAAGCCATTCTTGCCAAATTATTGCCTGGTCAAGAGCACAGCTCAAAACTTTATATTCTACAGTTATCAATAGAAGCTCTGGATTCCAGTTTCTCTGACGTCTCTTGGTCATTTGAGTGTTTTGGAACTTTTCTTTCTTATATCTATAAGAAGGTCCTTCCTGGAGTCATTGTGTGTGTTCACTTGTGCATCCAGTTAGATTGTTTTGATGGTAAAGCTAACAAAACAGTCTTATTTGAAACATGGTGGTGAAAGAAAGGCGTGGACAGTAATTGTGCTGGCTAGTTTTGTGTCAACTTGACACAGGCTGAAGTGATCACAGAGAAAAGAGCTTCAGTTGGGGAAATGCCTCCACAAGATCCAGCTGTAGGGCATTTTCTCAATTAGAGATCAAGGGGGAGGGGCCCCTTGTGGGTGGGACCATCTCTGGACTGGTAGTCTTGGGTTCTGTAAGAGAGCAGGCTGAGCAAGACAGAAGAAGCAAGCCAGTAAGGAACATCCCTCCATGGCTCTGCATCAGCTCCTGCTTCCTGACCTGCTTGAGTTCCAGTCCTGACTTCCTTTGGTGATGAACAGCAGTATGGAATTGTAAGCCGAATAAACCCTTTCCTCCCCAACTTGCTTCTTGGTCATGATGTTTGTGCAGGAATAGAGACCCTGATTAAGACAGTAATAGAAGCAATAAAAGTGAAGAAAACAAAAAGGGGACAGGGCTGGCAGGCTGATATAACTGTCATGGCACATATTTGAGACAAAAAAAAAATTCTATATCTGTGCATGGCAAATAGGAAAACAGGAATCTCCAAATAGAAGGCCAGACTTAACACCCACCATGGACCATTACTGGAATATCAGAAGGGTTTTATGCCTCATCATCTGACAGGTCACACAGCTAAGACTCAAAAAAGGCAAATGCCCTGACTGACCCCAGAACCAAGTCATATGAGGAACATGATAGGCCATGATCTGGTGATAATACTCCTTGAGTTTTTGCATACTGTTCTAGCCAGTCACCTGCTTCAGCCTCTTTCAGAGAAGATCATGACCACCAGAAACAAGCCAATGTCACTTGCAGATGCTCATTGGCAGCATAGAAGATGGGTCAAAGAAATGTGGAGTTAAATCATTTACTACAAAGGTCCCTTTGCAAGTCCTTTGGATGACTCATGGTGCAGTCTGAAGTCCATGTTTCACATCTTTAATGCTGTGTAAGTTAGGACCAGTGTTTTGATTTCCCTGAACCTTAGTTTCTTCATCTATAAAGTATTAATTAACCTAACCTTATATGGTTTATATTGTAAATAACTAACGATATATGTCACCAAAAAATAGGCACATACTGAGCCCTTAGTATATGGCATTAAGATATTATTTACTAATGATATTTCCTGTTCCACACTGGAGAGACAGCCAGAGTCTTCTTGCATCCTAGTATTTGGGGGACACGACAACAGATAATTTTAGGGCTCTTGAGGTTGAAAGGCAACTCACTTCATAGGTCATCCAAGATGGAGTATGTTTCAGTGTATTAACCAATTTCTCCAGTCTGAGACTGGAGCCTTTCAGCGAGCCCTTACATTGTTCCTGGTGGCAGCTAGTGATGGTAACCTGCCCATTAGATGCTGGATAATGCTCTTTGGCGAAGCAGTACATGTGTTAACACAGCTATTGTGTTTAATTCGAGTTAGGAGCTACTTAAATGTAATCAAACATTTAGAATATGTCATGAGTGCTGGGTTTTGGCAATAGAAGGACAAATAATTTGAGCCCTTGGTGGGACTGGAACTGCCATGTCTTTGTGGTGTCATCTGGGTTTATCTAAAATGCTCTTCTTATTAAATTGAGGTCCCCATGTGGGACAAGACCACAGAAGCAAGATGGCCTCAGTGCAGTAGATCAAGGTAGGACCTGGTGTCAAAGTGTGTGATTTCTAAAGATGTTACCAGGCCTAGGCTGCGCCTGATGGCATCTAACAAAGTGGGTGGCTTGATGAATTTCTCTTCCCTGGCAAAGTTGCTGTTTTCCTTTTTATAATTAACCTGTTTTATGAGGAGAAGTGTTTTAAGACTACCCAATATCCTGCTTCTTGTGTTTATCTCCTTGGTTTATTACATGATGGTTGGGGGGGTGGTATTTCCTCACTTGTGAAGTTTGCCTTTAATTAGACGATAAGGTGATAAGATAAAATAGATGATTTTAGTTAATGAGAGTGTTCTACAGGTGGTGTCAGAAGTAGAGAAGGAGAAGAGAGAGGTGTCCCTTAGAAAGCACATCAGGAAAGCTTTTTCTCAGAGGGTGACATTTGAGATGAGACCTGAATGACAAAAAGAAAGCTGGAGTGATGTCTGAGAGAAAAGTGTTCCACGTGAAGCATGCTGCAGGAGCAAAAGCCGCGAAGGCCGAGTGAGCAAGGACTATCTGAGGAAAGGAAATCAGTCAGGCGGAGCTGACGTGAAGTGAATAAGGGCAAACCAGCAGCAGATAAGCATGCAGGGTCAGGGGAGCCCCCGGCAGGTGAACTCCACGGGGAGGATAAGGAGCCACAAAGTCTTCCGTGCAACTCCTTCCTCCAGCTGTGTCCTCTATCTGCCCTGCCCAGCAGGCTAGTCACCAGTCTAGTAGCCGTGCCTGCTACTTTACGATGGATTTCAATTCAGATCAGGTTATAGTTTAAAATTCAGATCCTTAAGCTATCATTTTAAGTGCCTGGTAGCCACCCTGTGGCTAATGGCAACCCTACGGACCATCATAGCTTCACCTATCCATCAAGGCAGGGAGTCTATTAGTCATTGCCATTGGGTATATTGTCTGTAGGCCATACAAGCTCTTCCTTATGTTAGTTTCTATGTGTGATATACAGAGAAGTGAGTTACGACCCTCATTCCCAGTAACTCCAAGATTAGTGAATCAATGTGTGAGTCAATGCAAGTCTAGGCAGCAAGTGTTAAGAGTCATGGCCACTCTGATAGAAGGGGCCAGAATGACACAGAAATAAGCCCATGGAGCTACAGCTCCCCAGATTTGACAAGGGAACCAGAAACATTGGGGAAATGAGAGTCTCTTTCACAAATGGTGCGGTGGGAAATGTGAGCTTTCACACCCAAAAGAATGAAAGTCGATCCTTGTCACACACTCTGCATGAAAATCAATCCAGAGTGGATCAAAAGCCAAATGTAAGACTTGAAGCTTTGAAACTACTAGAGGGAAACATGGGAAAAAATACTTCAAGACACATGGTGTAGGCAAGTAGTTCTAAAAGGGACTTGGGAAATAATCTGAGTGGATTCGACATGAATAACATGGAAGTGGGAAGCCATGCACAGCAAAGGTCGCCAATGTGAAACATGAAAGTAGTGGGAAAAAACTTTATGAACTACATTTCAGTGAGAGGTTAGTATTCAGCAGATGTAAGGAATCGTAAAATTTATCCCCAAAACACTAAGTCATCTAATCAATAATTTGGGTTGTTGAACTGAATAGACAGTTCTCAAAAGAAGAAATCCAAATGACCAATAAAATACCCCAGAAAGAGTTCAGTATCCGTAAACCACTAACAAAATGCAGAGTCAAACTGCTCTCAGATCTAATCTCCTCCCAGTTAGAACAGTGACTGACATCACCTAGAAAACAAATAACAACAAGTAAGTGCTGGCAAGGACTCTGAGAAATCAGAACCCTTATTTGATGCTTGTAGGAATGCAAACTAGCCCACCACTATGGAAATCAACATGGAGGGTCCTCATGGGTCTAAAACCACAAGATCATAGGACCAACAATATCACCCTTGTGCAAATATTCTGCATATCCACTTTTATTGCTTATTTTATAGTGGAGAAATAGAGCCAGGCTATATGGCCGTCAATAGATGAATGGAAAAAGAGAACAACCAATGGAATTCTATGTAGCCTTGAAGAGAAATGAAATGCAGCATTTGTAGGAACATGAATAGAACGAGGAATCTTTATATTAAACAGCATAAGCCAGACTCAGAAAGGCAAAGGCTGCACATTTTCTCTCACTGCAGAGCTTACTTTCTAAGGTCTTTATGTGTCTATGTACAGGTCACAAAGCCAGAAAGGGGATTATGAAATAGTAGGAAGAAATCTTATGGAATATGAGCAGTGGAGAGATAACAGACTGTACATGCTAAGGAGGAAGGAAGAGACCTCCTGTGAGCAGGAAGTACCAGGGAGAACACTGAGAAATGGAATGAATGATGCAAGCATGAAGATGCTACTGGAACCAATTCCTCTGTGTGCTAACCCAAAGGTTAATTTTTTTTAACTTATAAAGGAAGGAAAGCATTGTCTGGACTCAGAAAAAAAAAAGGTTCTGTAGGCAGATGACTCAGCTGACAATTATCTCAAGAAAGGCTCCGTGGTCAAGCGTGCTTAGTCTGAGCCAAGGTTTTGCAGGCAGCAAGTACAGGAGGCAACTGGCAAACAGTCTAGATCACCTGGCATCTGGCTGAGTGCCTGCCGGGGAGTGTGAGAGAGATGCTAGCAACCACAGCACGGAGGGGCCTTGGGGCCAAGCTGAAGCTTTTTATCTTTATCTGAGAGGTGGATGTCGTGGGGGTTTACCAAAGGCATCCCATTAGCAGAGCTGTGCTTCAGAAAGGCTTGGTGAGTCTGCACCATGTGAGGGGACATTGGGTCTGGGGTGCAAATAGAAGAAGGGGTGAGGGATTCCTGTGCACTGGGCAGGGAGACTAAGATCTGTTTGCAATAGAGCAGGTTCCGAGGCTGTTCCTGTTCCAGTATATATTTTTCCCAAATCCAAAAGCATTTTCAGACACATGAAGACAAGCTGTGTGGAATATAGCATTCCAAATTAGCCTTGAGAGGCTGCAGGCCTGGTTCCATTGACAGACTGTTTACCTGGTGTGTCTGAGTGTCTGGTTCAAACCCCAGGTGGTGGCCAGTGCTTGGAATTCCAGCTCTTGGGAGGGAAAGGTCATCCTTGGCTGCACAGTGAGTTCAAAACCAGCCTGGGCTAAAGACCTTGTCTTTACAAAACGGGAAAAGGCTTGAGATTTGAAAATATAAGCTTATTACTTATAGTGAACACCCATTAGTCCCACAGGATTGGATTATACTATTTGATTTTTTTTTAATGTTCTGTACATACGTTAATTCTCCTTGATGGCAAATTTCTAAACTTCACTCATAAAAAACTCCCCTGGACAGTTTCCAGTGCTAAGTCCTGAGTTCCAACCCCAGAGCTTCCATTGAGTATATCAGGAGTGTGGACCAAAAGGTATCATGAGGAAGTCGGTCAGTGACACCTTCCTGGTATGGACACCCCTCCTGGTCACAGAGTCTCCTTCTTGTCATTTCTCAGCTATAGCCCTGCAAATAGAGAAAGAAAAATTCCTCTTTGATAAGTCTTCTCCTGCCTTCCTGAATTGGTAGTTATGAAGGACACATTCCTCCGTCCACGTATTTCTTTTCTCTTATCAACTTAACTCAGGCTTGATGACTTATTCCTTCACTTTCTTTTCCTACTGATGTACCAACCTTAATCTGCCTACCCTTTGCCATTTATCCTTCATCTTGACATGTCTGGGAGTGTCTTCCTCTCAGCCAAGCATTCTGGAATCACCACAGTTAACTAATCTGACCCTCTGCTCAGCCTGGGCCCCATGGGGACCACAAATGTCCTCATAACCCTCTGAATTGAAGTCATTACCAACGTCGTTTCACAGATGAAATTATGAAGTCTCAGAAGGTGTGAATAGCATCCTCAAGGACACGGGTAAAATACCTAAGGGCTTTAAGCCAGGGTCCTGAACCCAACCAACATCCCATAGGTGTGTCCCTTAACCAATGTAGCCTGAAGACAACAGATGGAGCATGAAGCAAGGTTAAGTATATTACTGTGTTGAGGTCATAGAGACACTCTTATTCTGGCTGGACTAGGCAGGAGGCAGTGTTTTCCTCTTTGCCCTTGGGTTTTGTTTGCTGTCATCTGCTTCCAACTCCAGCCTTTCCAGTTTCTGTGTCTCCAACGATAGGGCCCAGGCAGGATCACCACTCACAGGTAGACATCTCATTAGCCCCTCTGAAAGACTGGTATTCCCAATTCACAGGCACACAGGAGGTCCGGAGCGTGATAATTACGGACTTTTCTCCCACTCCACACAAGTGAGGAGCTTGCAGAATTTGACACAGCCATTTTCCTCCAAATATGTCAGACTACAGAAAAAATGCTTTTCACAAAGTAAATCTTGAAGCTTTCAGTTGGCTACCTATGCCTCTGCATAGCAGGGGAGAGTTTTGAGGCAGAGGCCTCTTCTGAACAAAGTTCCTGTAAAGGGAGTGGACAAGAACCTGAGCTGTCTGTAGCTAGGCTTTTGGTGGGGTGAGGTCAGGGGATCTAACTCCCAGGGGCGGCCCTGGTCCAGGTGAAACAAGATGGATCAGAAGTGAAATGAACCAAACAGTTGCATCAGTTAAAACCTACATTTAAAAAAAGTTGCTTTCTGCAACTATTGCCTTCATGCAGAAGAAGACTGGTTTTGTCCTTATGCAACAGAGGATAGGACTGAGCTCAAGCACTAGGTAGATGCTATGATTTTGTTAACCAAAGGCAGGTTTGATTCAGTTTGGCTTTACGCCTTTTATTTGTTATTGTCTGCATGTACATGTATATGATATGTATGTGTGTATGCAGGAGGGGTGGCATGGCATCCATGTGGATATCAAACAAAATTTTTCAGAAGTCAGTTCTCTCCTTCTAGTGCAGGTTCTAGGGAGGGAACTAAGGTTTCCTGGATTTTGTGGCAAATGCTTGCACAATGAACCATGTCACTGCCCCCCCCCCTGGTTTTGTTTTAACAGATTGGACACTGAGAAATTGGGACAGATTAAGCCCCTTAGGTAAGGTAGAAAAAACCATCTCACAAAGTATTTGAGCCCCATGACCTTAAGAAAACGTAAGGATGCCCTGACACGTGGAAGCTTGGAGACATGGCTGGTCTAGGTTCCTTCCAACCTTGAGATTCTGATTTCAGAATTTGCTTTTATTCGCCCGCACGGCTCCTTTATTGGTCTGAATATATATGGGGATATTTTTCATCTTCCAAAGTGATCCGAAGGCTGCCTCCCCACTTACCTTTGGAGCTTTTGGTGGGCACCGAGGATTGACTTATAGTGTGGCTGACTCGCAGGCTGCGTGATTCACTGTGCTCTATAGATGCCCCCAAGCACGTATATCATTGTGTCTACCATTCCAAGATGACACTGTTATTTCCCCACCTGTGCAAATACAGCTGTAAAAAATGATGCACGGCCAGCCGGCCTTCCCTAGAGTGGAGAGAAGCGAGCACACACCCTCTGGCTGAGCGTACCTCCACACACCCTTTGCTGAATCTCAACACCTGATTTCAAGACTGTTAAAAGGAGAAGAAAATTGCAAATTAACTCACATTACCGGCAAAAACAAATCAGCTTGCCTGGGAAATCGCTGCCTCTTGTGCCTTGCGATCTACAGAAGCTCAGGCACCCTCTGTGGCTCCCCCCAAATCAAAAAGGGCTTCCAGCAGCTTCAGCAAATAAGCAGGCTCCCAGCCTCCTGTCTTTGTTGGGGATTTGATTCAAACTGTGTCTGTTAGCTGAAAGACACAAAAGGAAAAAAAAAAAAGTCTGTATCATACAGCTTTGAAATCTTTTTTTTTTTTAAGCCAGCACCACAGGAAAGAATAATACATGATAAATTGCTACATCTGGCCTTAAATTTATAAAGAAAACAATAATGCAAGAAACCAAATTTGTTTCACTCCTTTGTCATTTAAAAAGAGAGTTTGAATCCCTCTGTACGTTTTGTTTGTTTGTCCCTTTACCTAATCAATTACAAAACTGTACCAAAAGTATCATCCTGCTTCCTACAGCGTCCCTCTCCCTCACAGCATGCCTCTCCCCACAGCCTCTCTCTTCCCTACAGTATCCCTCTCCATGAAGCAATGTACCGTGAAGCGATGTACTTTTGCCCCCAAATTCACACAAGTTTAAGCAACAATGAGTGTATATGTGTGGAAGGAGGAGGAGGAGGGGTGTTGCTAATATTGTCAATCCAAAGATAAGGTATGGGGAGATGTCTGGACAGAAAGCGGCCAGGAACTTACCTGTCATTGAGCTGGAGATTTAAAGTGGCCATCTGGGGTCAAGGTGAGGCTCTTTTGAATCATCCCAGCCACCCTCTTCATCCCAAAGGTACCACTGAATCAGGCCATGTCCTAATAGAATGGACCCTGGAGAGAACGGGGCTGGGTTCCACATCTCAGCAAGCCAGGGACAGATCTATTGTAGTTCCTTCATTTGGGCACTCATCTTCGGCTGCATTATAATAAACACTTGGGGGATATTTCCTCTTCTCCTACAGTCACTGCTATGCGGCTCAAAATAATTTCCCAACCTGACAAGAGCTCCACATGTCAGTAGAATTGTTCTGTCTGGATTCTCTGTTCTCATCCAACCCGGGTACCATGGTGACTTAGTCTGAATGCTGCCCACCCAGGGGGCTTCCTAGTACCTATAGCATTCCTCTCCCCCCTAAAGCATGCCTCTACCCAGCAGCATCTCTCTTCCCGAAGTATACCTCCCCTCTACAGCATCCCTCTCCTCTACAGCATCCCTCCCCTCTACACATCCCTCTCCCCACACCATTCCTCCCCCCTAAACCATGCCTCTACCTAGCAACCTCTCTCTTCGTACAGTATCCCTCTCCCCTGTAGTACCCCTCTCCCTCACAGCATCCCTCCCCCCACAGGTTGTTTTACCTGTCAGAGATGTCAAGAAATCACTACACTTTAAATCATCACCTACTGCTACTGTTTAGGGGTTTTTCTATTTGACATAGGGTCTCCTTGTGTAGCCCAAGTCTCCTCTGAAACACTCTGCGGCTCTGGATGACCTCAACCTCTCTAGCCTTCTGCCTCAGTTTGCCAAGTGCTAGGATTATAGAGGAAGGTGTCACCACACCCAGGGTATGCCTAGTCCAAATGAATGCCAGCAAGCATCCTGGTGCACAGCAGAGATAAGAGAAGCTTTGGTCCCTCTTGCTTCTTCAACCCAGAAAGGGATCCTCCCAGGGCTCAGATGTGCTATCACCACTGGGATGAACCAAGTGGAGTGTGTCTTGGTGACTGAGTCAGAGATCTGGATTCAGAGAAAGACTTCCCTTACCTAGCCTTACCTCTCCACAGCCTGGCTCTAACTGACTCATTCAAAGTACTGCTACCTGAGCCTCTGTCTTAGTTAGGGTTTTACTGCTGTGAACAGACACCATGACCAAGGCAAGTCTTATAAAAAAACAACATTTAACTGGGGCTGGCTTACAGGTTCAGAGGTTCAGTCCATTATCATCAAGGTGGGAGCATGGCAGCATCCAGGCAGGCATGGGCGCAGGAGAAGCTGAGAGTTCTATGTCTTCATCCAAAGGCTGCCAGTGGAAGACTGACATCCAGGCAACTAGGGTGAAGATCTTATACCCACACCCACAGTGACACACCCATTCCAACCAGGTCACACCTATTCCAACAAGACCACACCTTCAGATGGTGCCATTCCCTGGTCCAAGGATATACAAACCATCACAGCCTCATCTCTTGGATGTCAGGAAACCGATTGGAGGAAAGTCTGAATGGGAATATGGTTCAAGTCTCCCCAAAAGTTTTAGGGCGCAGGGTTAAGAACTTGGGCTCTAGGTTATTCAGTGCCATACTCAAGGTGAGGTAATACAATATCTGTTCCTCTTCTCATCGTTCTTCTCATCCAAGGGATGACTGTGCACCACAGAAGTATGTTATTTCTAACCCCCTCTGTAGTTTCTATCTAAGGTCATACTTATAAAGCCCAACCTGATTTGTTGCAATGACCAAAAGGGAATGGATCAGCTTGTATTTCCCATACACGGCCATGGACCCATAGGTATGAACCTATGATGATGACCATCTTGTCCTGGCATTCTAGAATTGAGTTAGAATGCCCAGGCTCTTGCTCCTAGTCTACCGTGCCCTAAGCCTCAGTTTCTCTTTGTAGAATATGGGTGTTGGATATGTGATGGGTCTACCTGCTTTAACATTCTACGTCTTTTAAAAAAACTAAACCAACATAATATTCTTTGCTGGCAGGAGATTTGAGCCAAGAGCTATGAGCTGTGGTCATTGAGAGATAAGCATCAAAGATCCAAAGAAGAGGAAGGGATACTATTCCCAGGCATGTTTGGAAGGATGGTGAATAGTGCAGACACACTCCTGGGAAGGCAGTGATAGTGGGAAGAGGGCAAGAGAAAAAGTTCAAGGTGGAAGGCTGTGGAGGGTTTTAAGTGCCTCTCTCAGACTAGGTATTAAGACTTAGTTCAGAATGGCATCAGGTTCCGCCCATGCTTGTAGGCACAGAGACTGATGCCTCTCCTAGCTGCCAGGGAGGTCTGAAAAGAAGGTCTCAGACCTTCCTCCTCTTCCATGAATATGCGCACTGATTGCCGAATGATCAATGGATGGGGGATTTTGCTTAACTGATGTCAGATACCCTGGTGAAGACCAAAACCATATAATAAAAGCCGAATTGATAAACTCTGGGAGTAAGCCCTTAGTTTCTCAGCATCTGTAATTATTTTTTTTCAAACTGGAAGGGTAACTGAAGTTTAAAATATTTTTTTTTCTTTCTGGTTTCTAAGATGATATAAAATGTCTTTGGCCACCAGATTTCTCTAAGCCAGTACAGGCACACTAGGAGCACATTATTTTGCATGAAATGGGGTCATTTACATACATTTGCATAGTGCTTTCAAAAAGCCTTAATTTCAACTACATCAAATAAAAACAAATTAGTGTAATCTACAGCCATTGTACTGCAGCCCAGCTTGGGGATCTTGCTGGTGACAGGCCAGTGGCTGGGAGAGGCAAGAGCAAGCTTTTGAGATCTGGTCATCTCTCTCTTCCACATATCTAGAGATACACAGACACAAGGAGGTTTGTGAATGGAGGGCTGTGGGAAGGTGTTTCAAACACGGGCAGGGTGCTCAGTTGTTCATAAACCGAGTCTATTTGCATCCCTAGATCATTCAGTTAAACTTCGAAATCTCGTGCGCTTGCAATGACTTGGGATCTAGGAAGGGAATTGCAGAGGTTAAGTGACTTGCTAGCTCTCACACAGTAAATGGCTATGGCTAGTTGCAAACCCAAGACTATTCTAGGCCACTCAGACCTTGAAGATTTCATGCTTTGGGAACTGATCCAGAGTTCCCATTGACTGTTGTTAATCCAGCCCCTTTCAACAGGGAACTGACTTGGGGAGGTGGTGTGAAGGAACCCCCCCTGGTGTCACAGAGACAGCATCACCCAGTCTGTGATGCAGCTGGCCTTGAGCAAGTGTCTTTTTATCACTTGCGGCAGTTATGAGAAAATTATGGTAATGGGGTGAGAATATAAGCAGTTTACAGTTTACTAGAACATTAATCCTCTGAGAGGGTTTTCTTTTTTTTTTCCCCTCTCTGCATCTCCGTGGGACCTTTCCCACTGCAGGAAGTAATTTTATTTTTCGGCTTCTCTGCCTATGATCTGCCATCACAGAGCTGCCCTTGCCTAATTACAAACGTCCACATTTGCCAAGAGCTACATAAGGGTTACTAGTATGTGTCGCCTCTGGCCTGGGGACTGCTGCTCAACAGGCTGAAGAGAGATTCTCGGAAGCAGGAGGCCAACTTGGTCTTGGGGCAAAGCTGAGCCCACTCACTCCCTGTTTCTTTCATCTTTGAGACCTTGACCTGAGACACCCTAATATTCTACAAATGTGGTTTTTGTAGCTATACACCTCTATGATTTCTAGATGGCCAAACCAAGATATTGAGGATGATCCTGTACATTTGGGGTGAGTCTTGCCTAGAAGTTCGGGGCTACAGGGAGGGCTACTGCAGCCACCACAATTCAAACACAGAATATGCTTCCAGAGCCCACACATCCGTAAGGAAGGAGCCCCAGTGCCTTTGGCTTGCTGTTACACTGCTGTAACTCCCAGTAAACTAATTTCTTATAAGATCGCACACAAAAAGCAGGAAGCCTTTAGTCTGAATAAAAATTATTCAATTGGCTTAATATATAATTCTAATATATTTGTATTTCTACAAATGCAATGGTGGTCAATATAATTTTTAATGGTTTGGGATGAAGGGCCCCATAAAAGGAAATGTGCTTAGTGATTCACCACCAATTTATAGGATGAGCCTAAAATCGCTGGTTTCGTCATCTCCATGAAAGCTGTGATATAGCATTGGATTGTCTTACCCAATCCTTTGAGATCTCCAGCTGCTCCTTGACAAACACCCAAGCCAGACAACAAAGAGTCAACACAGCCACAACATCCAAGATCCCCAGGTTAAACACCCACCTTCTTGAGGAGGTCAAAAGTACCAAGATAACCTTCCTTTTGTCCAGATGCTCTCATTTGCCTGCCTTGGGTCTTACTCTAGCTGAGATCCTCCCACATTCCCCAAGTTCCCCCAGGAGTCTGCCTTCAACCTCCAATGATCGGAAGCCACACTAGGTGGGAGACTGTGTGGAGCGGGAGCTTTGGGTGACATGTGGAATCCCTCAGAGTGCTGTGCCTGTCCAGATCTTCTTCATCTCAGAGCTGCTCTGGTGAGCAATAAAGAAGGCAATGGCAATCTCTGGGGTCTATTCTACCCTGCATGTGTTTAACATAAGCAATTGAGAAAGTGGCAGAATCATTCCAGTTTGTGATATGACTTTCTGTGCCTCAGTTTCTCTGTCTGCAAACTAGGCCTGATTAAGCACAGCCCTCTCAGAGCGACGGACAGAGAAATGGGATTACATCTAGAAAAGTTCAGAGTGCCCTTTGGCAGAACAGCCTGACTGTGTATGGAGTTCTCATCAGCATGGCAATCCTTAGGCTCTAACATCTCATAGTGCCCAGAGCACAAGGCCTTCCTGTGTCCATAGAGCTGAGCATCCACCTCTTCCTGAATCACCAACAGTTTCGTCATCACTACTAAAAAAGCTCTGATTATCAGACGTTCTCCATCCATACTAAGGCCTGGGAATGAGTCAGTGGAGTGTTTAGCTTGGAAAACTAGCCCATCCTCAACCATTTCAGCAAGCCTGTGGGCAAAGAAGCAAGCATCTAAGTCAGTGGGCAGGGCAGGGCAGAGGCAAGAGAGGAGAAAGGAGGGAAGAACAAGAAGAGAAAAGCCAGGTAGAATGTCACAGGCATGAGAGAGCATGGCCTTAGCTGCCCAGTGTCACTCAGGACTGTGTCCTCTCAGTGTTCACCTCACAGATGTTCCTTTGGGAATCACCCTGGGCCTCCCACACCACTGCCATTCTTCAGCTCCTATGTGATTAAAAAACAAAACCAAGCCGGTGGTAAAGTCCTTCATCTATTGCATTTTTGAGTTCGCTTCAGAGAAGTATTTGACCTCAAAGAAACACTGCAAATGACTTGACCAGCATTGCCCTTTTACAAACAAACAAATTGAAACCCAGGAGCTTAAGGCCTTTGTGATTGCAAGTTCAGACAGCAAGGGAGTCAGGACTGAAACTGGGGTCTTCTGATGTCCAGTCCAGTGCTGACTTCATCACACAGGCTCATATGTACTCTTTTTGCATAGGCTCAGAGTCTAGGTTTGTTTTTAAATTTTACCAGTTTATTCATCCCTATACCAACCTGACCTGAAAAATGAATACTATGCCCATTTTTACATAGATCAATATAGTTAGCAGGTATAAAACCTAGACTCATGACTCCTGGATATACTACTACTGCCTTGGAGACAGTGGTCCAGTGAGTTGGCTACTATGAAGAAACCAGGATCCCCATCCATATTTATAGGAAAACTGCTGCTGGTCCAACTGTATTCATGCTTAGAAGACTCAACATTTTTTAAAATTTATCAGAGGAATGAAAGTAACAATGGTGTTGATGGGTAATTTGAGTAATTAACACCCCAAAGCTCCTAGTACATAAGGTTTTTGAATTCGATGCATTCTTCCGACAGATGCTCTATTTACTGGTCAAGTGGCATTATCATGAGGATTATTATAATGGAGGAGGAAGAAATTCATGCCAGAGGAGAGGGAGGGCAGGCACAGTTTGGGTTTGTCGTTAGTGATCTTAGGTATGCTTCAGTGTACCTAGGAGACCACTTGCTGCGGAGAGTTGAATGATATAACCAGTAAGTTCCAGAGAAGGAGTCGGACATCTGCTTCTCAATTAGTGTTAATTTAGCTTGTTTGCAAATGATTTGTGCCTCCGTAAGACAGCATAACTAAAAGTTGGTTTCTTTCCTATGACTATAAGGTTTTACTAGCCTCACAATGGGTCCAGATGGATGGAGCAGAGGGGCGTGGCTGAGCTGCAGAGGAAGGAGAGAGATTTCTGTTTTTGCCAATGTCTGGAAGGATATCATGCCCTCTGAAGCTCAGTACACCCAAAATGCCCACATCAATGTCTTCAGAAGCATCTAGCCTGCACGTGTCTTGGAAGCTCCTAATGGGCTTTTCTATGGTTCCTAGTTTGGAACTGATATTCACATGTTTTACACGGCTGTGATTTTGCTGGCTATTAAAATACTGATGTGTTTTCAGTCGGTTGTAAAATAGTCCATTCCCCAAGACCTAGAAATAGTATCACTTTCCTGTCTGCTCTGGGCACAGGGAGACCTGATAAAAATGATTGAGCTAACCTGGGAACCATGTACCTACCTATAAGGTTTCCAGGGCTCCTACAAGCCTGCCCTGTTCATGAATATTTCTTACCCTGATGAGGAAACAGAATCCCTTCTAGTTATGTTGGGCTCCAACAGAAAGACACTTACTGTGTAGCTCTTGCCAAAACAAAACAAAACAAAACAAAAAACAAAAACAAAAACAAAAACAAAAAACAGAGAAAGATGGGTTACCAAGTGCTTTTAAAGGACAAGATGGGTCAAGCTTGGTAGAAAGTAGAAGTCCACAGTTGACTACTAGAGTCGTAGGCTGTTGACTTATGAGTTACAAAGTAACAATGGTGTTGATGGGAAATTTGAGTAATTAACACCTCAAAGCTCCTAGTACATAAGGTTTTGTACATAACCAGAAGCCAAAAAGCAGAAGGCGGAATCAGGAAAGGCAAAGGGGAACAGGAAATGAACACTCTTGCTCCCCAAATTAGAATGCACGGATGGAGAAGCCTCCTTGAGTTCTCCATGACATGATGTTTTGATTTCAGGGCTAATCAGGAAGAGGGCATCTTCACTTTCACCCCTGAGGCTTGTTTCCTGTCACTTAGGTATGAATTGGTTCTTTGGTTGTTATAAACATAGGGGGGAAAAACTGACGCTGACTTGCCAGGGTTGATACCCTCGAAGGCCAGTTGCTCATAGAGGACCTGATAAAAAAGAGGGTTTGCAGTGGTCAATCTCCCAAAAACCTTCTGGAAATTTTAATCCATCACTTCCTCCAAAATGACATGGGCAAGTGAACATGTAAAGACCCACGTTCACTTGCCAGAGTTGCTGTGACATCGAGCTGCAAACTAGACAACTCCTTTGCTTGTGGTCCTGAAGGGTAGAGAAACCTAAAATCACAGCCATACTGCTGCTGAGACTGTCTCTAGCTTCTTGTGGTGGCATTAACTGTGGCATTCTGTGTCTTGCATAAGAGTCCCTCCAGTCTCTGTCTTTACTGTCACATAGCCTCTGTTTAGGTCCCTCCCATATCTACCTTACAAGAAGAACAGTCATGCTGCCTAGGTGCCACCCTGATCACCTCATTTAACTTGATGACATCTGCAAAGACTCCATATATGGTCATATTTATAAGTAAAGAAGATCGTGTTTTGGCACATCTGTTTGGAAGGCAATTTAGCCTATAAACAAAACCTGAGTAGAGTGAGTTTATGAGGTGTTTTCCCTGTGAGCAGTAACATTGTTTCAGAACATAGCAGTTGCCATAGCGTCGAATTGATCTGCTAATTTGAACTATATGGTTTGGTACATTTATATTGACTTTATATTAAGTAGTTATTGAATTGTTGTTTGGTTTTAATAGCAAGCAGGAGCTATATGCATAAGGAAGTTTATACCCAGGCTGCGCATATTAAAATAACATGAGAATTCATAATTTGTCAACGGAGGTAACCCTTGAAAGTTTTGCCCTGATTTATTTGCAGTAGTTACATATAGCATCAGCACTAGAGTATACTTCTAAATGAATACCAGGTGTGAGAGGAGACCAAGCCTTTCCCTGTGAGCAGATCTGTTAAAAAGCTCTTGTGTATATAAAGTGTCAGCTTGCAAGGTTACACAGTTCTTATGAGCAGTAGAAATGCCAAGGTAAAGTTTAAATTCTGGAATAGGGTGGAGTACACCTTTGATTCAGAGATTGGCAGAGCCCTCTACTTCATGTCTCTCAGTGGTGTTGCAGTTGCCAATGAATTTCTTCCCTAATCAACCTGGTGGCTGCAGAGCATTCCTCAATAGCTACCCACCCCAATGTTCTGGGTTCCTAAATGAAAGACACACACACACACACACACACACACACAGCATTATGTTTTAATATGCCTTAAACAGCTCAATGGCTGGACCACTCCCAAATGGCTAACGCCTCCCCTCCAATATTCCTGAACTATTATTTACTAAAATCTATACTCCATGATTGTTGCCCTAGACCCAGTGTGTGTTTGGGGGGGAGTGGGCTGGGGCCACTCTTCCCCTGCTCTTACATGATTGCCATGTTTTCTCTTCTGCAGCTCAGGCCTGGTAGCTACTCCTTTCCTGACATGGCAACTCTATATCCCCCCTACCCCACTCTGTCACTTGCCCATGAATCCTAAAAGTTCCATCTCTGTCTCCCTGCCCAGCCATTGTTGACTGGCAACTTTACATACCAACCAAAACCATCTGGGGGCAGTGTCCTTCAGTATCCTAGGAGCAGACATGCAGATTCCTGTGAATTTGGGGGATCAAATTAACATAAGTACCATTAGACCAAATCTACAACACAGTGGCACTATCTGGGATTGAAGAGACTGGTTATAGTGGATTCAAGAGACTGGTTTAGACTCTACAGATAGGACTGATCTAGAAAGAGCCAAGCTCAATGAAGGTAAATGAACCTCAGAATCAAATGAAGAAATTGACATCTGAGGGTAGTACAGAATTTCATTCTTCTAAAATCAGTGAGAACCCCGGGAAGTATTGCAACTTATCCCATTGACTCTCACAGCCCCAAAGAACAAGTTTGTCCTGAGTGTCCCTAAAACACAGACAACATGTCAGCCCAAAGCACTTACTTCCAATTCTTCCACTCGGGATGGATGGACATCAGTTGGGCCTCTCAGCTCCCCCTCAGTGTCTCCAAGTTTAAACTTCTAAGGGGAGGGCTGGAAGACTACCCTCATTGCCAGATGCAGCAAAGAACTGCAAATTCCTTTGCTTTGCATCTCCAATTGAACATTCATTTGAGTTTTCTTTCAAGTATAAAATGTTTAAGCTCTATTTTCTTTTAGAAAAAAAAAATTGTTGACTTTGTTTCCTCGAGTATTTGTCAAGTAAGATATTAGAAATGCTCCCTGCGTGATGGTACCTGACTG
Organism: Mus musculus; assembly: GCF_000001635.26. NCBI lineage: Eukaryota > Metazoa > Chordata > Mammalia > Rodentia > Muridae > Mus > Mus musculus. Next base: position 72,105,408 of record NC_000083.6, on the reverse strand, counting down.
CCACCAACTGCATCCACTGTTCATCTGTAATCACTTAATTGGTGACATACTAAACAACAATTGGGTAAGGGACTTCTTCATTCTATGACAAACAAATGTGGGGTAGGACTCTGCATATGTAACATGAAAACCCAACTTGGACCCTGACTCTAATATGTAGTAGAAGTTTTAAATTACACAACCCATACACCCTTACATAGTCTCAGTTACTATGGAAGTCAGTGGCCTATTTTTATAAGAAAATGTCTGAGCAAAATAATTGAAGAGAAGAAAAATACTCTTGGCTTCTGGTGCAGCCCTCCAAGTTAATAGAGTGGTAGAGTAAGGTAGCCCATCCTTTGGCAGTCAGGAAGCAGAGACGTCCCATTCTATTCTACCTGGACCACCATCCTATTGGATAATACTGGGCTGCATTCAAAACAGGTCCCCCTCCCCTTGGTTAATTCTCTCTAGACAAGCCCTCCCAGATACACCCCAAAGTAGGTTCTACTAACTACTCTGCGCTTTTCAAGATAAACCTTCATAGTTCCTAATTAGAAAAAACCAGGTATGATAATAAACACTCATCTTCCTCATCTCTTTCATCATCAGGACTTACTAAGATAACGGCTGAGAACGTTTTCCAACATTTAAGTTGCTAATTTAGTGATGATGATTTTCCCAGGTACCTTCAGCCACATAACACAGGAAGACACCCGTAGTTAAACGACTCTGATTAGTTATTAACTGTAGCACAGGAGAATAAAGATGGCAGGCACTTCTTAAGGGAATGATAGAAAAAATATTACATCCTTTGGGCTTTGGCTGGATAATTTGAGAGAGGGCCTAGGGAACCAGTAGCTTGTTCTAAATGTGTGCTGTCATAAAAGGGGAAATACCCAAGATTGGGCATTTGAATATCATTGGGCATCATCCTTACTGCGGGGGGGGGGGGGATATCAGAATGAGAATCAAGCTGTCATTTATAAGCAAGTAGGAATACCTCCTCTGGGCAAGAGAAGGCTCTGTGTGTGTGTGTGTGTGTGTGTGTGTGTGTGTGTGTGTGTGTGTTATTGGGACATTGTTTAAAACTCATTATGTAAACCTAAAACTCACCACGTAGATCAGGCTGGCCTCATACTTACAGAGAACCTCTGCATCCTGAGTGCTGGGATTAAAGGCGTGCATCACTATATACAGTGTGTTTGGTGTTTTGCATATAGCCTACGATCTTATTTTTATCTACACACAGAGGTGGTCTTGCTTTGTCTTGTTATGGATGAGCTTAGGTGGTGGTATGAGACCGACACTTAGTCTAGACTGTTGACTTGACTGAGAGATTAGGATCACACCCCTCTGGAAGTGTCTGCGAAGGCATTTCTAAAGAGGAATCATTAAGAGGAAGACCCACCATGACTGTGGTCAGCACCATCCAGCAAGCTGGGAGCTCAGATAAAATAGAAGGAGAAAAGAAAGTCATGTAGTACTGGCACTTTCTCTCTTTGCTCTCTGCTTGCCACTAGGTGAGCTGCAGCAGTCTGCACCCCCTCCCCAGCATGACACACTGAAGCCTCTGACAGTATGTGCCAAAATCCCTTTAGTACTCCTATTGCCCTCAGAGGCCATTACAACAAAGTTTAACATGTCTGAGTGTCATGTTCTGTGTTCTCATCTAATGAGAGAATCAGCTGTCCTGGCTGTGAGTGCCAGGACAGCCCCACCCCACCCCAATGCCAAGAGCTTCTCTTTCCTTTCCCAAACCAACATATTCTCTCTGAAAGCATATCCTGAAAGTGCTTTCAAAATTGAATCTATTCAGAGTAGGCGGGAAAGAAAAAGTAAGAGGGAGGGAGAAAAAAAAAAAACATAAAGAAGAATTAAGGAGAATCATTTTCTCTTTATTGCTCTTGTGCATCCATTGAGATTTGCCCTAAGGAGGAGCAAGCACGCACTGAGTTGTTTCACTTGACAATGAGCCCCCACTGGGGGTGGGGGGGCAAGTACTATGAGTCAGTCGGAAGCCATGGAGTCCCAACTTTAATCAAATCCTGGGACCAATCATGGGTTTGGTTCCTTTTGCATGCCCACATCTCGCTCTCCTGCAGGATTCCATGTCACATAGATATTAGGTTTTGTGCTGAATGGTTTGAGGAAGATTCCAGAGCCATTTTCTCCTCTGGCTGGTCTAGATGATCAAAGTGCACAGATGTTTCATAAAACTTAAAATGACTGAGCCATTTGCCTCAGGTGGCTAATCAAGCAGTTTTAAAGAATTCCAAGGTATCAAGGAACCACAAGTGCGGAGTGAAAATTGAATTGCGGTCACAGATATGGTTTGGCCATTAAAAACTGGGCTTGATGGGCTAATAGAGAGCTATCAGCTGATGAGAGAACATCAGTGAGATAGCAACAAAAATTGGCCTCTGTTAAAAGGGGCTTTTCTCAAAGACCTCACGCTACCCAATAGAAGATGAACTCTTGATGGCGGCCATACCTCAGTTAATAGCTTTAGCCGAACCAGATTAATTTACAGGGGCTAATGAAAATGATGTAGGAGGAGAGTTTGGAGATAATAATTTCATGCTGGAACATCACCTGGAAAAATGACGACATTAGAAAGCAGTCCCCTGAGCAGTAGGCAAAGAGAATTTGGAGGCGGCATGGCGGAGGAAGGTCCCTGTTTTCCTCGTCATCCCATGTCATCTCATGTAGACAGGAAGATGTAGCAAAATTAATTGATGTCTGTCAGGGTTGTAGTCCATGTTTTACTTCTCTAACAAAATACCTGAACCTAAGCAATTTTATCAACACAGAGATGGATTTGGCTCAGTTTAGAATGTTAAAACTCCAAGACGGGTTGGCTTGGCACCATACACGTCATGATGAAGGGAAGAAGAGACCCTGTCACCAGACACAAAGGTCAGGCTCAGGCCTTTGTGGCGACTCACTCTTACATGAGCTCTCAGGGAGCCGCTGAGGTTTACCCTAATCTTGTCCCCAGGACCTAAAGCACTCCCATTCGGCCCTACCTTTTAGAGTCCCCAGGTCTCCAGCAAATGAACCTCTAGGGAATAAACCACATCCAAGTCATAACAATGTGTGGGGAAATTCTAAGTGCCTATCAAATGTCCAAGGAGCTCAAGCCTTCCTGGTGCTTTTATAATACGTTGTTTCTGACTTGTTCTCACTTTATAAGGGAAAAGATGCTGGCCATCCCACCTTCTGTCTTTCTATCATTTGCTTATTCCTATCAGCTTGGGCAAAGCTTAGCCTTATCAAAGGTGTGTTATATAGAACACTAAAACTTACTATGATGAGAAATGTGACATGGATCTCCAGTAAGAAGAAAGCACCTCAGAGGCCCAATGAAACCCACCTTTATGAAACTGTGGGTCAACCTGCCCACATCCATTTCACAGGCAGCTCGTAACACAGTTTCTCAGTTGTCAGAGAGAGAAATGCTCATGCTGCCTTTGCAGGCAAATTTATCCATTTTCAAATCCGAGCTCCCGTTATTGCTACCATGACCTCCAGCAGGCATCATGAAACATTTTCACCTTCCTCTGTGGCATTTTCAAAAGAACAATTGAAAGAGGAAGCAATACTCTACTGCTAGCCCCACATGAGGACCCAGAAGGGAAATTGTCCTCCACTGAACTTAGTGGTCAAGCCAATACATTCCAAAAAATGCACTTGGTGTCCAGAAATGGATACCATACTGTTATCCTTTTGCTGATGGCATCTTCAGGACCATCTCTAATAGATGCATAGGGACATTATTATTGGATGGGAAAAATGGTCCTCTGCGGTGGTGCTGAAGGCCTCTCTGAGTCGCTGATAAATGAGTTTTCCAGTCTCTGGAGGGAAGGATAATCTTTGGAATCTCTGTACAGGATAAACAATATGATTTTTGTGTTATGAATATGTGTTGAGTGGTTGAGACCCCATTGTTTCCTTTGGTTGATTATTTTCAATTGTTTTAGGCCAGAGACATAAATAAAAATCTACTGGTAGAAATGGTAAAAACATTCTAACCTGGGATCTCTCAGTGGCTCTGACTGGTGCAGCTCAGATATTTCTTTGGCTTAACCACCTAGAAAGACTTACTGCTTTACCTAATGGTGTTATCTTGTGTAAGTCAGTTCACTTCACTAGATCTGCTTCCATATCTAGTAAATGACAGATTTGGGCTAGATGATTTCTATTATTCTTTCCAGTTCTAATGATTTGTGATTCAAAATTGACTATTTCCTTGTAAACGGGTTCCCCACTGACCTAATGGGAAAAGACACAATTGCTTCATCATCCAGCCACTAGCCCAACCATGTGCATCAGAGATGGAAGGCAAGTCTGTGATGTAAAGTGGTTCTTATGAGAGTTTAGAAGAGACCAGTGTCCTTGCTTTGTCAGTTAAGTATTACGGTGACAAATACCTATCATATGAATTTTAATCATATGGATTATCAGTACTCCTCATACGTTCAAGACCAAGCCATTGTTATCACTTATTGACTGATTTAGAGCCAGGTCAAAGAAACAAGTACTGAACGTTGAAGTATTTATGATGCAACTAGCCTTGCTTCCAAGTATGCACACCACAGTCAGGAAGAAACCTGTTATGACAAGCCAGAGCTTAAAATGATAAACATGTTTCCATTTGAACCATGCGAATCATCTCTAAGAGAACAATCGATATGAACCTGATATTCTGAGGAAACAAAACAGGGTGGTGTGGACCTCAGGATTAATTATGCTCTCTCAACTTTCAGAAAAGGAACAAACCATTCCCAATAATCCACCTGTGCTTGGATCTTACGTTAGTTAGATCACTAGGGTCCTTTATCTTCTTTGTAAAGGACAGTGCATGTCCTTGAAGCATGCTGTATAGGTGCACAGGATGGAGATAAGGTCTTTAATATTTATTCTTGAGCTTTATGTATTCCTGTCTAACCAGAGACAATATAAGAGTAGTCTCAGCCAGGTGTAAATGATGAAGTGCTAGGAAAAATATCCTTTCTAAAACTCCAAGCCAAAGGCTGTATCCCCATTCCCATCCTTTCCCATCACTTCAAACAAGTGGGATGATTCCAGATGGACCCAGAAGCCAGGCTCAGAGACATTCTCAATTTTGAAATCCTTTGAAGGTATCCCATTAGACCTGGTCTATAAAGAAGACTCGCATGGGCAAAATGGGATGTCGCACCATTAATGGGGAAGCTATTTGGACTATATTTCCATTGGTGACAAAAACAAAACAAAAGGCATCTTTTACCCCTCACTATAAAGAATAAAAATACAATTAGTAATTGATCACTTCTAGGCTCCTGATTTGAACATACACTTGGCGGGGACACAAATTGGCTGACACTGTGTTGTCTCAGATAAAACATCTAGCCTCCTATTACAGGTCTCATGTTTCTCCATCAAAAACTCCTCTGGAATTTTTCTGCTCAGTGTGACATCAACATCCATATTAGCCAGGACCTTGTGAGAAATATCGAGTCTCCAGCATAGGTTACAACTACCGAATCAGAATCTGTTTTAACAAAATCCTCCTGGCGTATTCGTGCATGTAAAAGATTTCGAAGCACTGCTGTGGACCGCGGGAGTCTGAGAAACAATCACTTAACCAATCAGAGTGCTCATTGGGGGTACATCCCAAAGTCCCTTCTATGCATCCAACAGTGTAATAACACTTCACCAGTAGTTGTTGGACATTGCCCTGTCACTTTGGAAACAATTATAGATTCTCCCTAAGGGTCCTTACAGGAGAGGGCATCTTGTTGATTATGTGAAATTATAGATGACACAGTGTGGAAGAATCTTATTGATTCCCTATTTCCTCTCAATATAGATAAGGAAACTCAGAGCAGGAAAATGATTGATGGCTCATATGTAGCTGGCAAGCAGGGGAGCTGGAGCTAGGACTCAGGTTTCTTACTATCTGGAGCCTATTCAACCCCACCTCCTGAGAGACAAAGGCAAGCTGAAGGGCACATCAGGATGAACGAATTGAAATAGATTTGTGAACAAAGCACTGGACCACTCACCAAATATGAGTGTGCCTACTTTACCATTGAGCAACCCATTGTGTTCTGTCAACTTTTGAAGGAGAGACAGTGGGATTGTAGAAACAGCCTGTGTGCAAACGGATCACATTTAACCATTACATAAATATTCCAGTTATACAAATCCAAAGCCATTTGTCCCTTCACAACCCTGAGAAATAGGTATTAGAAAGAGAGCTGCCTATAAGGCCTTCTCAGAGTTCTCTTGATGCTGGAGTCCACCCACCCACAGCCCTATCCTTAGAAGTGGGTGAAACACTAAGAGTAGACTAAACTAGACTGAAACACGCTTGTCCCTACTAACCTAGGAGGGCCTGAAGCTAGAATTAGATTCACAACTGAGTCCACAAAGTGCCTTGTGTTTTGGAGCATTCAGTCCTGTGTTTGATAGGACAATTGTCAACCAGCAAGTCTCAAATTGACTCAGCTTCTATCTAAAGAATGCTAGCAAAGGATTTCAGGGGACCCAGCATCCACTAGTCGCCTTCACCAGGGTTATAGACCTAATAAATAATGTCCCAAGTCCTTGTTCTTGGCTAAAGACTGTACTACTACAGACTATACTACCCCTGGTCTCACTGAGTCAAGAGAGCAGTTTGAACACCATCCTGAGCAAGAAGTTTAAACAAAGTGACTTGTCATCCTCATGTGCCTAGAATAAGTCACTAAACATGGAGAAAACAAATCACTTTAGTGGTTTCTATTTGTAATTTAGTTTGGGCTAAAATTCAGAATCGTTCAGCTATCAGGGTCAAGTGGATTGACTCCCATCTTCTTCTGAGTCCATTAGCTGTGCTCAGTGTGGTCTTGTGTCTCATAGACATCGTCTTACATACCCATTAATGACTCGTAGGGAACATAACCTGAAAGCCTGCTGTCTTCCCATATCTGTCATTTGGTTTGCTTCTGAGGCATCCTCAATCCCTCCCTATCATGTATCAGAAATCATTTGATTGAATCAACTAAATCAATTTTTCCTTTACTTTCAGCTGGCTTGCCATTGTCCTTTCTGGCTTCCAGCTGTGGTCAATTCTTGTGTGTCTAGGCTCTCTCTCTGTCTCTCTCTCTGTCTCTCTCTCTGTCTCTCTCTCTCTTTCTCTCTCCCTCTCTCTCCCTCCCTCTCTCCTTTCCTCTCTCTCTCCATCCCTGCTTCCCTCTCTCCTTCTCTCTCTGTCTCTCTGTGTGCGTGTCTCTCTGTTTTTCTTTGTGTGTCTCTCTTCTGTGTATGTCTGTCTTTCTTTCTCTGTGTCTCTGTGTCTCTGTGTCTCTGTGTCTCTGTGTCCCTCTGTGTCTCTCTGTCTCTGTGAAGAAGTGATTGTTATGGGAACCCCTCTTGTAATCCCCTTGTAGTACAGCCATCTCATCTTCTTCACCTTGTATGTATGCCGATCTCTATTCCTTCTGGAAATGTGACAGACTACACCAGGGATGCTTTCTTTCCGAAGTCCTCTGTTAAAGTGCCCTGAGACAGGGTGTCAGGAGAGTTGGGTAAAAATTTAAAAAAAAGAGAATTTTGAGAGAAGCATAGTCAATTGGTGACCTCTGGTTTATCCCATTCGTTTCCTTATTCGTCTGTTAAAGGTTCTCACTAATTGTTCTCTCTGTGTCCACCAGTAAGCACCTACCACAGTCTAAGTAGGTTCACATTGCACATTTTATTTCTGGAGTTGACTTATTATCTGTACCTTGCTTTACTTGTTTAAGGGTTGCTCTAGGGCAAAGGATGACAGACTGTGGATTACATAAACCAGCCACCTGTTTTGTAAATAAAATGTTATTGGAGCCCAGCCATGCTTGCCTGGTACATATTTTCTATGGCCATTTTCATGTAACCATCCCAGAGTGGTTGTGCTGGAGGGAACTCTAAAATATTTACCACACAGCCAGCCATTCTCAAAAGGCTCCCTGCTGTTAGTTGGTAGCATTCTTTGTGCATTTTATAACTTGAGTATTTGTCTTTTTGCTATTGAGTGTGATTCTTTATGTATTATAGATACAAATCCCATATCGGCAGTATGTATGCCCTTCCAATTATTTTCTCCCATTCTGTGTGATGATTTCTTACTTTCCCAATGGAATCATTTGAAGGACTCGAGTTTTCAAACTTTGTGAATTCTCTGATTTTTCTATTTTGGTCTTCCCTTGATTGTGGTTTGCATGTCACATCAAAGACTTGCCATTGTCAAGGCTAAGGTGTGAAGACTGACCCTTATGTTTCTGTGTAGGAGGGTTTTAGTTTTGCATTCAAATTTAATGTGATATAAATGAAGTAAGAGTAAAACTTCATTCTGTTTTGTTGCCTATCCAGTTGACCTAGGAACAATTTTTAAAAGGAATATAATTTCATTAAGTTGTTTTAATGGTGTAGCAAATATCAACAAGTAACTGTGGAGGGGGAGCAGGATTCGAGGTCCTACCACAGACTACTCATCTATTGACAACCAAGAGATTCTGGAAGAGGAGGTAGAGTCCATTTGTACACCCACTGGTGAGGCCATCAGGCTGTAATTTTTAGTTCCAAACTTAGATGGTCATAATATAAACTCTGTGGGACTCATGCATAGTACACATGCTTGAAATTGCGAAAGAACACACTTACTAATAAAAATAAAATTTGAAAAATCTCAACACACACACAAATCAATAGGCTATAAATTCTGGGGTTTGTTCCAATTCTTTTCCACTAACCTGTAGTATGTAACTATTAAAGACATTGGCTACAATATGGTTGCCTAACAGTAAGTTTTCAAAGCAAGAACTCAAATCCTTTAACTTCATTCTTCTTGCTAAAGAGTGGCCTTTTTGGATCCCTTGAAATTCCATATGAATTTTAGAATCAGCTTGTCAATTTTTATTCTCTCTACCTAAGATTCTAACAAACATTTTAGTAACCAATATATTAATTGAAGTATTACTATGTTTCTAACAGTATTATATCTTCTGATCCATGAACATGGGAAGTCTTTTTTATTTACTTGGCTCTTTGATCCTATCAACAGTGCTTATAGTTTTTCAGATATGTATTAATAATATATCTGTTAAAATACTTGATATGTATCACCTTCTAGAGAAATTAAGTTTATTTGGCTCCCAGTGTTTGAGTATTTATTTCAGCCCCATTGCTTTTGAGAATGTAGTTAGATATACCACTACAGAGGCTATACCTTGAAAATACTATGAATCTAACGACTCAGTATGAAAAGGAGGAAAAGAAAAGAGCTGGGGTCCCCCTGTCTACTGTGTGGGAAGACCACCAGTGACTAGAGAAAGCCTAGTAGGATCCACCTGTCAGACAACACTAAGCTGAGGACTAAACCTGAAACAACACACCTGTGGAGGGCATTAAAGATCCAAACTGTAACAGTACGTTTCGTACAGAGTCTATAAGATATATCTTTGATAAGGGTTGCTATCTTACTTTCCTTTGTAACTTCAACTTTTTAATTTTAATTCTTTTTTCTCACCTAATTTCTCTGACTGGAACCCCCAGGACAGCATTGAACAGAGTTGCTGTGAGTTAACATTCTTGTCTTTTTCTGATCTTGGAGGAAAGCATTCAGTCTGTCATAATTAGCTGTAATGCCCATTCTGGAGTTTTGTACAGATTCTCTTTTTTAGCTTAAGAAAATATTATAAAATTTGTTTGTGGTATAGGCTGGCACAAAAGGATGCGAATTTATCAGATATACTTTAAATCCCAATTGTGATATTATTTTTCTCTTATTCTTCTAATATTATGTATTACACTATTTGCCTTTGAAATATTTAACCAATCTTGCAACAAATACCAGCTATTTCAGCAATATCCCCCTTATCATATGTTGCCAGATCATGTTTACTATTCTTCAAGTGTATTTAAATTTATACTCGTGACAGTTACTGCTCTGTAATTCCCTTGTGATGTTCACCATGGCTTTCTCAGGATAACACTGGCATCGTCAGTGAACATAGGAGTGTTTCTTCTTCTATTTTTGGAAGAGTTTGTGAGGAAAATATTATTTCTTTATATTTAGATTTAGCAAAAAAGACATCTGGACCTAGTATGTTCTTTGCAAGAAATTTTAAAATTACTAATTTAGCCTCCTTGCTCGATCTTTCTCTATTCGGATTTTCTATTTCCTGCTTGAGTTACTTTCAGTGGTTTGTGTTTAGGATTTTTTTTTGGATTTTTTTTTATAAAGAAGTATCTCATTTATTGACAAGGCCTCTTAGCTGTATTATGCTATTATCTTTATTCTTTATGTAAGATCAGCAGTAATTCTCTCTATCATTCCTGACACTATAAACCAAACTCTCTTCCTTTCTCCCTCTCTCCCTCCTTCCTTCCTTCCCTCCCTCTCTTCTTCCCTCCCTCTCTCCTTCCCTCCCTTCCTTCGTTCCTTCTTTAATTCTTGGTTAACTAGATGTACCTTTGTCAATTTTGCTCACCTTCACAGAGAACCAACTTTTATTTCATTATTTCTCTCCTTTTCCTTTCATTAATTCCTGTGTGCTTAGATTTAGTTTAATTTCATATTGGAGTATATTAAGGTGGGCGGTAAGATGATTAATTTGATCTTCCTTTTTGATTATAGAAAATGTCATAAATATAACGCACTCTAAACATTCTTTCATATTTTCATCTCCTTTCCACATTTTAATGTATTTTATCTTTATTTTCATTCATCTAAAACATTTTTCTCTGTCTCTCATATAGTTTTCTTTGACCCACCATTTATACATATCCACACATCTGTGTAGTTTCTGCTTTTAACTTCTATTTTTGTTGTGGTTAAAGAAAATGATTGGTGTGATTTCAACAGTTTTAAATATATTGTGATTTTTGTGAACTAGACTGTACTAGAGAATACTTCATAGGCACTTGACAGAAACTAGAATCCATGGCTACTGTAGAGAGCACCTCGGTGAATCTTGTTTTCCTTCTCCCAGTATACACATAGTTGGCAAGACTCTCACTTTACTATTTAACATGTTTATAATAAAGGTATTATTACTATATTTGGATTTATATCTGTCATCTTAAATTTTTCTATAAGTTTGGTATCTCAGTTCTTCTTTTGAATCAATACTATCTTTTTAAAATTAACATTTTTCAGAGTAACTTTTAATTTTTGTGATTTTTTTCTCCATTTTTTTGGCTTCTTTGTGGATTTTTAAAAGCTTGCTACATTTCCTTGAATTAATGGAATCTATTTTAGATTTATAATAACTTTGCTTCAGTGGTATTTAGAAGCATTATTCTCATATAGCTCAGTTTGCTTTTGCTTTTTAATTCTATTATTGTTGCATATATTACAACTATATATATTACAATCCCTACAATGAATACATTGTTATAATTATTACTTATATAATTTTATGTTCTTTAAATAAGCTGGAGGGGAAAGGAAGAGTAAGTATATATTTATAGTGTTAGTTATATTAACTTTTTTATTTACCATTTCTCTTAATTTGTTCCTGTGGATTAAAATTCATTTCCTTAGTCCAGTATAACTTTCCTGCATCCCCATCTTTGTGCTATTATTACCAAATATATTTTATATATTATGCATGTTCTTTTATGCAACTGTTTAAAAAAAACATTGAGAGAAGGAGAAATATATGCATTTAAAATGTCTCCTAGATGGCTCAGTGGTTAAAAGTAAACATTATTCTTGCAGAAGACCTGACTTTGGTTTCTAGGATCCACAGAGAGCATGTCACAACAGCCTTGTCACTCCAGGTCTAGGAGGTCCAATGCCTCTGTGAACACTTGCATACACACTTTAAAAATAGATCTTTAAACTGAATAAATATGGTAACTTTCAGTAGTGGTGGATGTGTGTGTCTGTCTATGTGTGTGTGTAGGTTTGTTTGTATGTGTGGAATTAATTAATATCTGGTGTTACACGCCTTAGGAAATTCCTTTAATATTTCTTATAAAGCAGGTTTGCAAGCAACAGACTCTCTCTAGTTTTGTTGATCTGGGAATGCTGTTCTTTAATCTTCCTTTGTTCAAAGATAGTTTCACAAGATGTCAGTCTCTTGGTTGGCAGAGATGTTTATTTTCAATGCTTTAAACTCTCTCGATTGTCTGCTATCCTCTGGTGTTTCTGTTGAGAGGGCTCTGTTAATCTTACTGCAGTTACTTTGTAACTGACAAGTCACTTTGTTCTTTATGCTTTCTGTGTTTTCTCTTTGCCTTTGGTGTTTCTATGAGGATGCATTTATATGTAGATAACAATAAGTTGAATTGTGTCTGCTACAAAGATATGTTGGTGTCATGATCCTGTGTATCTATGGATATGACATAGGTTGGCATCAGTAAGCCTGGTTCCCTGCATTGTGACTCTCCTAATGCTGTACTTCAATGGACTCAGCCTCGGATCCAGGCATCCCTGTTTAGCTGATTTGATGAAACTAATGCCTTTATTGCGACCAGGCCCACTAATTGTCAGCTGATTTTTCCCATTGATTTTGGTAACACTCTGAAGTTTCCATAGTTGATCCAGTTAAATGAGAGTTACTTGCAGCAGTTTTTAAGGCCAGGTTTTGACAGATTTTTAGTTCCCTCACCTCAACCAACTTCTTTTTAGCTGGTTCTTTCTATGATTCTCTTTGGTGGTTGTTGTTGTTGTTGTTGTTGTTGTTTAAGTTGCTGGTCTACCATTTAGCTTGTTGCTCCTACAAATCTATCTGCTTTTTCTCGGTTGTTACTACCAATGTCACCATTGCCTTGGAGAGTATACTATGACTTAAATACCCTAAAATCCCACCTTACCCAATGCCACCCTGGACATACACCTTGTTTCCAATGAATTCAGTTCCATTGGAGGAAAACTTGGAAGACTTCCTTTTCTTTCATCTGAGTTATGGTTCTGGGGTCAAAGGCAAACAATTATATTTCATTTCTTTTGGGCTAGAGCCTTGCTCTCTGGGCAGGGCTGCTAGACAGAGCTCATCAGCTCTCTTCGCAGTTTGTATCTCTTGGCTTGGAACCTTTGTCCTACAAAGCTGTGATAAGTGCATCAAGACTCCAGTGTTCTCTGGATGCCATGAGGGAGGAGCAAGGAATAAGCAGGCTCAGGCCTCTGGCAACATTCTCCTAGAATTTAGCCTTCACCATATGTAGGCAAGATGCTGTGCCATGACTCTCCTGGGAGATACCAGGCCCTACATACTGACGTTAGAAAAGAGTGGACATGTTCTCAGCAGTGTTTCTATCACATTGAACTAAAAGGGGAAAATGAGAGAGAGGATGGATCGTGGTTCAAATGCAACAGATGCTCACAGTTCTAATAGAATTTTAGTATATTTCTTAAACAGATTATTTTTCAACTAAATATTTCCTTAAGGCAGCTAACCAAAGACCTGAAGTGATGATGTTTTTGAGATGATGTCCACTAGTCACTCCTGTTTCCCTGGGAAGCAGGTAGGCAGAGCACCTTGGGTCAGTATTCTGAAAGTGGAGCCCTCTGCTGTTCTTGTTCTTCTTTTTCTGTGGTGATTTGAATAAAAATGGCCCCCATAGGCTTATATAGTCTAATGCTTAGTCAGGAGTTGGTGGCACTATTTGACAGGATTAGAAGGATTAGGAGGTGTGGCCTTATTGGAGAAAGTATGTCACTGGGGGTGGGCTTTAAGCCCATGCCAAACTCAGCGTTTCTCTCTTGGCCTGCAGATCAGGATATAGCTCTCAGCTACTGCTCCAGCACCTTGTACATACACCACCATGCTTTCTGCCATGATGAAAATGGACTAAAACTCTGAAATTAGAGGAGGCCCACCCCCAATTAAAAGCTTTCTTTAATAAGAGTCATGGTATCTCTTCACAGCAAGAGAATAGTGACTAGGAAGCTTCCATACCATTTGGTAGCTCCTTCAGAGTTGGGGCACAGCCATTTGAACTTATATCTACTCTGTGGCAGGAATTATGCTGGGTCTTTTGTGAAATTTTACTTCTAAGCCTCTTGGCTAACAAGCTAGGTATTATCAGCAGTCTGCAGTGGAGTATAATGAGCCTAAAGAGGTAGTGACTTGACTGAAATCTTGCTATTAATAAATGTTGTAGCCAAGACATCACAGGCATCGCTCTCTACCCCCTTCTCTCAACCATGAGTGTCTTATCCCACCATGTTGCCATTGAATCTCATTACCTGCCATGATGCTTGGGATGCAGATACCAGCTTGAGTATATGTAGCAGAGACATAAGACGTCAACAACTATCAACACATAGTTGCCCTTACCTCTGCCAATTTTTTTGTTCATGGTGACAGATATAGCTTTGTAGCAACCTCCTCGATTTTGCTAATGAGTCCTTTTGCCTTGATGATAATCATAACATATAAAGATATTCTTAGTGCTAAATTTGTTCAACTAAGTCAGTGAGTATTTTATAGCTACAGAGTTTAGGAAATACTGTAATAGACTTTCTGAAACTTCTGAAAACCCGTCACTTTGAGTTTGTTTTGGTGCCAGATTATAGTAGCAGTATTTGTCCACAAGCCCGTGTGTGTGTGTGTGTGTGTGTGTGTGTGTGTGTGTGTGTGTGTCCTCCTTTATATCTGCATACTTTGTCATTTTTCACTGTTTTTAGGCCAGCCATTTTTGATGTTATATTATTAAGAAGCTCAGGTCAGATATACATTAAATACTGTGACTCTACCTGGCGCTATCTCTAGCAAATAGATCAATCTATTGCATAGTCTAGAAGCTGAATTAGAACTTTCTTTCCCAAAGTAAACTTTAGCTTTTACATTTCTCTTTCTTCCTCTCTCTTGTTTGGAATTAAATTTTTATTACCCCAGTAACATGCATTTATTCTACTTGTGAACAGTTCTAGGAATACATATTTATGTGCCTGTGCCACATAGAAAAAAAAACTGGAAAAGTGTATTCTCAACTTAATATCATGCTTACATCTAGATATGGAAATGGGAAGAGTCTGATGGTCAAAGGGAATGCTAGACTTTTCTGTAATGTTAAATATTTTACAGCAAGAATTACACTTCTACCTTTTGTGATCTCTCCATTCACTCTCATTCTTAATTCCAACACAAGGTACAGAAAACCACGTGTATAAAACAACTCCAATCCAAACACCCTATTGAGGATCCCCATGCTGCTTCTGGGTAGTCCCTCACCCCTTCTTAAATTTTCCACCTTGGGTAAGAGATATGGGGAATTATTATTCTTGCTTGTGCAAGTACACAGTATACAATTTATATTAGCTTGGTTTGTTGCCGTTTATGGTAGTTTTATTGCTTAGATTGCCTGCCCAGTAAGTAGCTTGATCACAAAGAGTCTGAGAAAACTGAAGGGGAACTTCCAAAGACACATTCTGTTACCAGTAGCCGAGTGTTACCTTGATTGGAGATTGGAGTTGAAAGTATGTGAGCCGTGGGTCCAGTGCAGCTTAATCCACTCAGCAGCCATCCATGCTGATGGCTGGAATGAGCTCAGTGACAGTTCCTTCTGTCACCTTGACCATGTGTGGTGGGAAGAGTGAAGCCTTGACGGTTTCAATCCTGCAAGCATGCTAGTCTACTATTTATTTCTAGTTCAACATCTGACAAAAAAAAAATATTTTTTTCAAGTAAATCTCAGTTTCTGCCTCCTTCCTCCACCCCTTCTTCTTCTTCTCACTTTTCTTTTAGAAGCCAAAGAAAATGACACATGAAACACATGAAAGAATCGAGATCAGTGATCACCAGGGCACAGAAGTGGTATTCCATAATTGACTGAAACTTTCTTTTCCCCTCTATTAAAAAAATCCTTTTTTCTTATGACATTAATATACCCTTTTTATCTCGTCTGCAAACTCCAGGGAACACCTCTCCCATGCCCATTGCCTTTGGCATTCTTGGGGATGCTCAGAGGTAAAAACCCCTACAGCTAAACAAAGATTTGACACAGGAACAAAGTGCCAACTGCTGTCCCAGTTATGGCGTGGCATTGTCTTAGACCCAGGCAGTACTTCCTGAGAAGAATTTTAAAAGGTAGTACTCTTAAGATAAAAGCACCCCAACAAGTGCAAGATGAACAAGACTTGGGCCCCTGGGGGACCAGAAGCCCTCAGCCAAGCCCATTGCATTCTTCTTTTAGAGGAGGACTGACATCAAGAAACAGCAGCTGGCAGATGTCTTAGCACTTCCACACGAGAAGGCTATTGTAAAGAGCATCAGTAAGTTCCTGGAAGTTAGGGAGAAATACTACATAAAAAACTTTGAGTGTCTGTTGCTTTCAATAAGACTTTCTTGAAAGAAAAGTACCAGAGAATCTGAAAGAAAATGATTTATCAGCCTGGACTAAGCCCCTCGCTAATAAGCCTAGGAGCATCCTCAACATTTGGTGTTAGAAACCTGGGATTATGGAACACCCCACCATAGAATCAGGAATGTTTTTTTCTGTAATTGAAATTGTCCTACCATATTGAGGACTGAGTTTTCTATTAGAAAGCCATACTCTCATAGTTAAGCTAGATCTCAACCAATTTAGTCAAGTTTCCTTAGATTACTCTATAAAGGACTTAATTATAATTAATGTTCTTCCCCACCTTAGAACGCTATGATTCTAGCTCTGAGGAGGCTGAACCATACATTTCTTCCCTTTGAGCTCCCAAAACATAATTGGTCTTGTTTTCTGGACTTCCCTAAAGTATATACTCTTCAAAAGTATAATGCTTAAGGCCTCTCGATATGGAGACCTTATGAAAATGATGTTGTTTGGAAAATTCTACCATGTTCCTTAGAGCTAATCCTAAACACTCTTTGAGATTAATACAAGGAGCTGAGAGTAATGTGAACTGTATCTTAGAATCTCTAGTTAAACAAAGACTCTCCCTCAACACACCCTCCCATCTATAGCAGAGAGGACTCCAAACACAAAGGCTCTCTTTGCCCCCGTTTTGTTTCACATCTATAGAGAGGCACTCAGAACGTTGGACCCAGGCTACTCAGGTGAGGCTCCTAGGCCTGAGTTGGATGCTCTGGTCTCTCTGAGATGTAGGAAGCAGCCAGGCTGAATGTGAGTTGTTGAACTAAGAGTCACGTCTTTAATCTGTTCATCTCTGTTAGGGTCAGAGTCAGAGTCAGAGTAGAAAGGTGCCTTCCAATCAATGTCCAGGCCTGCTCTTTTAAAGGCGGCAGTGCTGGGGAAGTAGGATGGCTTTTCAGATCCCTTCTCTATAAGTTTATCCCTCAGGGGCCCTATTCCTCTTAATGTTCCCAGCTACCAGTGCACTTCATGAGACTCAATGGGTGTTCAACACCTGTGGAACAAATGAATACACATTGCACTGGTGGCCCCAGGATAGAAATGAGATTAGCATATGAGACTCACTTTTCTGTCCCATCACTCAAGCCAGTGCTCAGCCCAGGTTTGCACATTCAAATATACACATACACACTCGAAGCTGAACACGCACTCACCAAAATGGCTTCCTGCCTACTCCCAGTCTGGACAGATATTCTTCTTCTGGTGGCATGCTGACCTTCAGATTGAAAGGGCTACAATTTTCAGAGCGATAAACACTATCCATTGTCCAGTGTATTGTCCAGTTTCCACTTTAGATGCCAGAACAGTCAGAGCCAACAGTGCTGCCTGGACTGAGCAGAGACTAGCAGCATGCAGTAAAAGGGGTCAGGGGCTACAACCAGCCCCTTTGCTTTTGCAGCTAATTTGTATAACATGTGAGAGGTGTATGGCCTCCATCACTGATTCTGAAGTATGTGCTGGGCCTGCTATTACGCCATTGCCCCAGTAGAGTCCACACATGCAGCCAGCCCAGCATTCTATTCCACCACCTTTATTTTAAGTAACAGGCTGCGGGGCTGGCATTTCTCCTCTCTGCGGTTGTTATCTGTTTCTTTTTTGCAAAGCATGACATTCCGTGAAGGGCGTTGGGACCGTAAGGCAGGTCATAAAGGGTGACAAAGCAGAAAGAGTCGCCTGCAGTCTCCTCTGCCAGCAATTCTCTCGGCCTGGTTATTCATCCGCACAGAGGCGTCGCGGGCCTCACTCTTAAATGGCTTCATTCATGATGATTGACTTAGGAGATCTGCCTGAGCTTTATGCAGAATGTTAAGCAGGGAAGAATTTTTTCCTCCTCTGAACCAGCTATGCTGGAAGGCCCCAGTTTCATAGGGTTGAGGTGAGGGACACTGGAGAGAGGGAAAATCAGCCTTTTCCTGGAATGGCTTCCTCACATGAGAATAACTACCGAATAGAGAACACAGAAACAGCTCCATCAGACTGAAATTGGTGCTTAGGAAATGCAGGCTTATTTCTGACCCATTCTGAGTAGTATTTAAATCCTTCAAACACTAGTAAAAGTTTGTCTATGAGAGATACTTTCATTTTGTCTATTTATCCCTAGATTACAGATATTGGGAGGGTTTTGAAGTTAGCTGTTGTTTGTGACAAATTCAATATCAGGTGTGTTTATATGATGCTTTGGGGACTATTGAGTATGGTCCTGTCTTTCAAATGAAATTCTCAAAAATCTTGCTTCAACCCTTCTGCCTTCACAGCAGAGCTCCATCCACTGCTACTTGTCACAATGCTTTCCTCCTTCTGTGTCTTTGTTACTGTTGATGCCATAACTTTTTGTACTGTGGATGGCTTTAGGCATGTATATTTCTTGATGAGGAATTGTCTTAAGCTTCCCATTAACTCTCCAATGAGAACCAAATCCTAACCTGGGTGGGTTAGGTGGGTGAGAGTTCTTGATGCACAATCATGAAGACTTGAATTTGAATGTCTACCACCCGTGTAAAAAGCCAGGTGGCCATACATGCCTGTAACCTCGGTGCTGTGGGACAGACACAAGAGGAACACTGGGGCTTGCTAGCTAGCCACTAACCTAATAATTTCAGTAAGAGACCCTATCTCAAAGGAAGTCACTAGAGTGTGATTGAACAGGGCACCCTTTCTGTCTTCTGCATGTCTACACAGAAATGTCTACATGTACATACCCCCACACACAGATGCCATACATGTATACCCATGTACCAACTACACAGAGAGGGGTGGGGCTCCAAATTTCTCATAGATGATCAGTTTTTATCCTTGACACCAAGCAGTCATTCCGTCTGTGTCATATTAGTCTTCTCCATGACCTCCTACTCTGGCTATACAGGTTCACTCCTGTGATGGTTTGTATATGCCTGGCCCAGGGAGTGGCACTATTAGGTGTGGCCCTGTTGGAGTAGGTCTGTCACTATGGGCATGGGTTTAATACCCTAGTTCTAGCTGCCTGGAAGTCAATATTCTGCTAGCAGTCTTCAGATGAAGATGGATGTAGAACTCTCAGCTCCTCCTGTACCATGCCTCCCTGGATGCTGCCATTTTCCTGCCTTGATGATTATGGACAGAACCTCTGAACCTCTAAGCTAGCCCCAATTAAATGTTGTCCTTGTAAGAGTTGTCTTGGTCATGGTGTCTGTTCACAGCAGTAAAACACTAAGACCTTTTAGCCAGTGCTCACACCTCATCTCAGTAGCCCCTCCTAAGCCATGTCCCCATTCTTGAGATATCTTCACTTCCGTTAATGCCTGTGACATCTCAACTTATGCTGCAGAGTTCTAGAAGCATTGACAACTCCTGCTTGGGAACTCCTTGTATTATATGAGAAACTATCTTAGTTTTCCCTACTACAATATACAGCTTGAAGAGAAAGGAATATGTATACATTTCGATTATACCTTCTTATCTTTTCATATTCACTAAATTTTAAAATAACTTTTAGGTGACAAGTAAATATGCAAGAGATCAACAAATCAGTTTATTTATTCTGGACATACTTCTCTTAACCAGCAACACTTATTTCCCTAAGCTAATCAAAGCGAAGAATGTCACCTCTTAGTCACATAATCAAAAGGAAAGAAAACCAATATGTCATTAAGCTTTTTTCCTAGTCAATGTATTTTAAGATAGTGGAACATTAAAAATTTTAATCAAAGGTCCGAGTTTTCTGATCCCGGGGATGCTCAAGGAGTACTGGGGTGAAATAGTTGGAAATCAGAAAATAGAGCAACGAGACCATCCAAGAGGTTAGTGACTGTTTGGCTCGGATGAACATTTTTTAATTGCACAGTTGATTCAGCCCTTAAAGGTCATAGACTGTGAAACTTAGCTCTGTGTTTCATACCAATCAGAACATTAAAGGACTAATAAAATCCAGGTAGAAAAGGAAACTAGTTCTTATGGGTTGTAAATATAGTATATTCTTTCTATTTTAGCTGCCAAAGAGAAAAATTTTCATTTCCTGATACTATTCTTGAAGGCAGTGGTCTCTTCACTACCTTTATTAATTTTAGAGAAACTTCTTCTGTTAATTATTAATTATTAATTAAGCACTTGAAAATAGTGCTTCTGGAAAACTCAAAACTAGATCCTGAAGCTGGGGCCATTCTGGAAGCTGAAAAGGAATTTATTCATGTTTCAAGTAATGAACCAGATTCTTGAAGAGAAAGCTTTAAAAATGGCTTTCCTGTAAATTGAACTTTTATTCCTAATTCTATTTCTGTTAGATTTATACCAAGAATTCTGAGACCTGGCAGTGACCCAGAGCATTCAGAGATATCTCTGTGTCCACCCACCTTCCAGGCTCTTCTCCTTTGCCATCCTTAGGCCTCTGTTCCTAGATCAATAGATTCTTCATAAGAACAGGTCCAATAAGATGGATGGAGGGTAGGTGGTAGGTATGTACATAGATAGGTGATGATAGATAGATAGATAGATAGATAGATAGATAGATAGATAGATAATACAAATATTATTGTGGTCACATGACTATGGAGGAAGAAGTTCTACAATGCATTGTTAGCAATTTAGAGAACCAAGTAAAGTCAGTTGGGGACTAACAATCTGAACAACAGGAGCCCCCAAGGTCACAAGAAAGGGCTGTCTCCAAGAAAGAAGGAGCAGGGAATTATCCCTTCCTTTTTGTTCTATTTGGACCTTCAGACTACAGTGTAGATAGCTACATTGGTGTGGACAGGACTTTACTCTGCCTCCTGAGTAGATTAGGCATTAGTGCTCATCTCTGCCAGAGACCCTTTCATGATAGGAATTACATTTTACCAGCTCCCTGGGTATCTTGGCAACCCTTTGCACCAGTTGAACTGACACATAAAACTGATACTCCATGCCTTGAGAGAACAGTACTGGTGAGGAGCCTGACCACTGTAAAGTAACCCTTCGCCCACTTCTATAGAATAATGATCTAAGAATCTAGTCATGTAGATTAGAGATGAGAAGAAAGCCATCAACAAATGAGAGCTTTTTAAAAGACTAGGTGACCAGTAAGGCTTCAGCTAAAGAAACTGGAATTATGGGAAATATTTTACATTTGTGCTATAATGGTTTTGAATGGCAACTGAACTTACTAACCATTTATTTTTGCTTATTCAGCTTCTATTTTCTTTTTTTAGAAGAGAACAGAAATACCTCCAAGATTGGTTCCTTCTTTATTGAATGTGACTTAACCCCTAATAAGAAACAACTTAAGGGTCTTGGATGGGCTTTCACTTTGTGAAGACACAGTCATCACGATGTAGAAGAGACAGAGGCAGGAACGTGAGATGGCTAATCATGTTGCATCTGCAGTCAGGAAGCAGAGCTACAGACAGGAAATGCGACTAGGATATAAAATTTTACACACACACAGAGAGAGAGAGAAAGAGAGAGAGAGTATGACCTACACCTTTCAGTGAGACTTCACAACAATCTTCAAAAACGGTGCTGCTTAGACATCAGGTATTCAACTACATGAGCTCATAAGAGACATTTCATATTTAAACCAAAACATCTCTCTTGGATGGCTTTTGGAGATAATCGAGGTTATAATATGGATGGATGTCTGCGTTTACCATGCACCACTGCTGTTGCGTGCTGGGCTCGAGCAAAGCTCGTATCCACTGCTCATGGGGTAGGAAAATGCAGCCCAGGCTATGGGAAGCAGAAGCTGGAGTTCCATGTCTGCCGGGAATCCAGTCACCACTGGCAAACTGTACAGAGCAGTTGGGAACGAAGGGCTCAGGGTCCCTGAACTTGTGACAAAACTGGGGCCAGGGGCTCCCAAACTCTAGGACATCCAGGCTCTGCTGGGTCATAGGAGTTGGGAACAGAGTTGAGGGCCTGCAAGCTGAGGACAATGATGAGCCAGGGTCTGGGGGAGCAGGGATCTCCGGTGTAGCTCATACGCTAAGGTCCTTAGCTTAGCCATTGTCTCGGAGTACAAAGGAGCCTCCTGCGGGAGACTTCGTAGGCAAAGGCTTTCTCCATGCTCCCACATTGTGGTTCTTGAAAGAGACAGTCCTTTATTCCAAACTGTTTACTGATTGCTCATCATGGAAAATGGGTGCATACCAACTCCTCAGGGTGGACCAGAGATTAAATATCTTTTGCAGGAAGGAGTGTTCAGGAAGAGATGCTTATTGGCTAAACCCTCAGGGCCTCTAGATACCTCATTAGCATGGAGAACTCTGTTCTGGGCTGCGTGACCACAGGTCACATGTCCTATGTGGAAAGTGTGGCACGTGTTCCAGACCAGGAACCTGGTAGGGAGCAGGGAGCCGCCTACCATCTCAGGTGGGTGCCTGGGTGCTGGGGGCTCTAAACCTGCTCAATCTTACCAAGTTTCCTGGTACAGACCACTGTTCCACAGATGTCTGGTTTTTTTTTTTTTTTCTTTCCCACTATTCCTTAGAAGTCAATCAGATTTTGTACCGTGGCACTCTGTGTGGCCACCTGTTAGAAACAGAAAATCTTTTTTTTAATTAGATATTTTCTTTATTTACATTTTCAAATGTTATCCCCTTTCCTAGTTTCCCCTCCAAAAATCCCCTATTCTCTCCCCCCTCCCACCGCTCCCCAACCCACCCACTCCTGCTTCCTGGCCCTGGCATTCCTCTATACTGGAGCATAGAACCTTCACAGGACCAAGGGCCTCTCCTCCCACTGATGACCAACTAGGCCATCCTCTGCTACATGTGCAGCTAGGGCCATGAGCCCCTCTGTATGTTTTCGATGGTTGATGGTTTAGTCCCAGGGAGCTCTGGAGATACTGGTTAGTTCATATTGTTGTTCCTCCTATGGGGCTGCAAACCCCTTCAGTTCCTTGGGTACTTTCTTTAGATCCTTCATTGGGGACTCTGTGCTCTGTCCAATGGATGACTGTGAGCATCCACTTCTGTATTTGCCAGGCACTGGCAGAGCCTCTCAGGAGACAGCTATATCAGGCTCCTGTCAGCAAGTTCTTATTGGCATCTGCAATAGTATCTGGGTTTGGTGGTTGTTTATGGGATGGATCCCCAGGTGAGGCAGTCTCTGGATGGCCATTCCTTCAGTCTCTGCTCTGAACTTTGTCTCTGTAACTCCTTCCATGGGTATTTTGTTCCCCCCTCTAAGAAGGATTGAAGTATCCACTCTTTGATCTTCCTTCTTCTTGAGTTTCATGTAGAAACAGAAAATCTTAACTGGGCATGAAAGAATGTGGTGTGTCTGTGTGTGTGTGTCCTGTGTATCCATACATGCACATATAAGTTTTTGAGCATGGAGCCAGACCTCCATGTAGCACTCTCTGAAATGATGACAAGTTTTGTGACCTGCCTTCTTGGACATACTTTCTGGAATATGGAAGTTTGAGGATTCCAATTATAGACTCTTGTCTCCAGACTGGAAACCATAAAGACAAGCTTCACAAACACTGTCTCATTAGTTCAGTAAAACCTTGCTAATTTACCCTAATTGTGGGGAAGAATCATTTGCATTCGGGAAGTGTCTGGAAGGGCCCTGCTTTAATAAATAGACAGGACTTACTTGTAATTAGTGGTGTCACTAGCACACAAACAATCAATGTGCTTGTGTCCTTAAAACAGTTTGTTCTCATAAGTAGCTTGCACGTTCCAAGTGTCATCTTGAAGCTACTAATGGGAGGAATAATCCTAGAGCAAGGGTCTTTTATTTTCTTATTTTCAAATAAGCAACAATATAAAAATATGACCGGGAAATTGAACTGATATCTATTTTCAGAGAGAGAGAGGGAGAGGATGAAAGCGAGGCAGAGGGTTTGAACAAACAGAGGCCTCAAAGGACTTAAAGTCTAATCCTGGCCCAGTCCCAGGCTGTAAAGTCACTCTGTCATCCTGAGTCTTTTCCTCATCTTTTAGAAGAAAAAGTTGAACTAAATGGTCTCCCAGTGTTTATAAGTTCTATCAGCTCAGAACCCTTAAGAGCTAATCCAATTCAGCGTCCCCAATTTAAATGCAATCTTCTCTTCAGATGTGCAGCCAACAGCAACCATGGAGAGAAGGCACTGAGGGGAGGCAGACACATTACTTGCTTCACTCATTACTGTGGCAAAATACCCGTCGGAAGCACTTAAGATGGGAAGGATTTATTTTAGCTCATGGTTCGAGAAGGAACAGTTTATCACGGCAGAGAATCAAGGTGAAGTTCCCGAAGGCAGGATTGTATAGTCTGGACTCCTGACTTCTCAGTCAACCAGAAAGCAGAAACACTGAGATTGAAATGGAGCTAAACTCTAGCTCGTAAGCCCTGCCCCCTTGTAACCTTTTTACCAACCAAGCGTCTTCTCTTAATGGTTCCCTAGCCTCCCCAAACAACATCAAGAGCTAGTGACCAATGGTTAAAACACTTCTGGGGGGAACATATTTTTTTGCCCAAAACCATGCCCTAGACATATGTAATGGGGGTAGAGAGATGGGATAGTGAAGCCCAGGTTCAAAAGGTCAAAATAGGTCAGCAGTCACCCATGGCAGCAAGAAACCCACTAAGAATCAAGGTCACAGAGAGTCTTAGCAAAAAAAAAAAAAACTCAAACAGAAGCCAAAGTAGCCTTCATCATCAAAGAAGATGAAGGCTGATGGAAGCCATGGGCACTGCACAGGTGCTGCTCCTGGTGGTTGTAATTAGCAGTGTGGAATGTAAGTCATCTTCTCTAATTGGAGGTGATCAAGGGGACGCTGAGTCTGTGAAGGTTTCCTGTCTGCTAGAAGAAGAAAACTAACAGCCAAGTTATAGAGAATAGCTGATTGACTGAAGCACCATATGATGGGGACCATCCAGGTAGGGATGGATCCAAAGAGTAGGCACTTGCTTTATTGTCATTTGTACTTCAGAGTGGGAAGCCACAGGAGAGAACAATAACAAAAAGCCCTTGATAATATGCCACCCCCAAAAGAAGCCATATTCATTCCTCTAAAATGCTACTCACTGTTTTCCCCTTTTCGTCCTTGATATGTTGTCTGGAACAGCAAGGGGCTGGGTCACTCTCGAGCATATTTTTTTAGGCATAGTGCATGTGCCTTCAGGCTATTGTTTACTTTTATGTTTCCTCCTCTACTCTCTCGGTGGAGAGCTTCTGCACTCTCACCAGCTCGGTGAGGAGTTTCTGAGAGGATGTGCGAGCCGTGGCAGCAACCTCAAAGAGGCCTGTCTGCCTCCACAGTGCCTCTCTTCTTGGTCTGCAGTTCACAAAACCAAATATTCTCCTTGCCCACCCTCTCCCTGTAAAGACACGATGAAGAACCAGAAAGATGAAGCGTGATGGCCAAAGTCATGGACACGCGTGACGAGAAGATAGTTTCTCAAATCAGAATACCAGTCATGCTCCTTTTAGAAGAAGAAATGGTGTTTTATGGGACCCCATATTTGTGTTT
The DNA here is from genome assembly GCF_000001635.26 of Mus musculus. Classification (NCBI taxonomy): domain Eukaryota; kingdom Metazoa; phylum Chordata; class Mammalia; order Rodentia; family Muridae; genus Mus; species Mus musculus. The sequence goes on along the minus strand of NC_000083.6, from coordinate 72,079,696 downwards.
ATCCCTCCAGAAAACCCCAGACTTTGAGATGAGACAGCATCCATTAGCTGAAAGTGGATGGTAAGGGGAAAAGTATCTTCTAAAAGGGGAGTGGGGAGAGAGAGAGAGAGACTGAGAGAGAGAGAGAATGATACACAGAGTGAGGAAGACAGAGAGAGAGGCAAAGAGGGAGACACACTTACACACACAGAGTGAGAGAGACAGAGAGAGGCAAAGAGGGAGACGCGCGCACGCGCGCGCACACACACACACACACACAGAGAGACAGAGAGAGGCAAAGAGGGAGACGCGCGCACGCGCGCACACAAACACACACACACAGAGTGAGAGAGACAGAGAGAGGCAAAGAGGGAGACACGCACACGCGCACGCACACACACACACACACAGAGACAGAGAGAGGCAAAGAGGGAGACGCGCGCGCACACACACACACACACACACACACAGAGAGAGTGAGAGATGATGATGATGATGATGATGACGATGACGATGACGATGACGATGACGATGACGATGATGATGATGATGATGATATGTACATGTTGAGTACCAGGGCTCTTTCCTGCTTGCTCCTCTCCTGGAATTCTGGGGGAAAACTTTCCTGGGTTTCTTTGGGGAGCTTCCCAGGATCCATCCTTAACCTTGCTAGTCCTTCTCCTCTGACCTTGGTTATGTATCTTTTTATGCCTTTAGTCCTGAGGGCCTCTAGAATTGCTTGATTTTTTTTTTTAAACCACCCCTCTCGGGAATGGCCCTTATTTGGTTCCCTAAGGTGAATTGGAGGAACATAGTTTGCCAGGGGAAGTAGAGAACATGAAACTCAAAGGCAACGCCATGAGACTATGGAGTAGAAGATGCTGGTGGATCACACACAGAGTGAGCTGGATTACACACTGATGCACAGCTTAGGCAAGCTGAGGCTCAAAGAAAGCCCCAGGCATACTCCCCCACTTCGTATATAGAAAAAGTCCCAGACGTTCCAAGGGGCTGGGCTGGGCTGGTTCTGTATGGGAGATAATGCAAGGCAGTGGTTTTGAAGTCGGGCATAGCTAGTTCCTGTGACTATAACTATCTGTGTGATCTTGGGCCAGACACTGGGCCTGATTCTCCGTTTTCTCCCCAGTCAGTTTACATAATATGGTTCTAGTGAAAAATCACATGAAAAAAAAAGTGGCTCTAACATCCTTAATGCAATGTCTACCACTTAATATAAGCTCAATAAAAGTCACTGGGGAGAGCAATGACATTAGGAAACTCAGGTCTCAGGATTTCTCACCTGGAGAAGACAAATTCCATGCATGAGTTTATTAATGGCTAAACTGGCTTATCGATGGTGAAACTGGTAGGGAATGTACTCTGTTAAGAAGATACAGGACTACCTCACACCAGAAAGTTACAGCATCTAGGCAATTCAGCATATTTGCTGGCAAGCTGAGGGACATTCATATCCACCGAAGGATAAGGATAGGCTTCAAGTACTGTGCATGGTAGTCACTCAAAGTAAGATGTGCTGCGAGATACGTGTTTTGGAACTATTAGTTTTGCTCTTACTTCCATTCATAACGGTATATGTAAGTACACTGTAGCTGTCTTCAGACAGCTCTGGACCTTCGGAAGAGCAGTCGGGTGCTCTTACCCACTGAGCCATCTCACCAGCCCCATGATGTAATTTTTTTAAGTATATATGCGCATGTGGGTGCCAGCAAATGTGCTGCAATGGGGACAGCCAATAAATAAAGGAACCCAGTTGTGAGCCATGCACTGAGGGCAGGAAGCACTGCCTCCCAATCATCATTCAGGCCAATTTTTTCCCAAAAGTTTTGTCTGTTTTGGTTTTCTAGTATAGGAGTTCTATGGTTTGGCGTCTTCTCTGTTCCATGTAGGCTCTGTATCAAGGCAAGTACAGGGAGTGATGCCCAACCTTCTCTTCAGACCTGTGAAGCCTCCAAGCCCAAGAAGGCAGCTAGCAATAGTTCTGCTCAAAGCTTCATAGACTCCCATTCCCCCTCAAGGCCTATGGAGCCCCTATGCCAAGGGGCTCCCCAAAAAAAGAAATGGAAAGCTATCAAGAGGGGGGGTATTGAGAGCTCAGACTCAGGGAGATGCAAGACAGCACACTTGGTGGACTGCTGCATTCCTCTGGCCTTTGCTATGGAAGGTTGTCCCATCGCTCCTGGCACCACATCTTGTGGTTGACTTGTCCCAAGGTCGTGCTCATCAGTGATTGGGATGGAGAAGTGTCACTCTGGGCTTTGTTGGCTCTGCAATTATTCAAATGCTTTGCTTATAATACAATCACAGCTCCCGGCCCTGATTATTGGAATCAGCAACATCATCTATTAATGGGCTCTGAGATCCTCTGGGTATACAGCATTGTACAAGATGCTAAAAGGTGCCAAATGCAGGCTGAGAGGGAGGGAGAGAGAGAGAGAGAGAGAGAGAGAGAGAGAGAGAGAGAGAGAGAGAGAGAGGAAAGGGGCAGAAAGTAGACCAGACCAGGCATCATTCTGAGAAGGAAGATAGGAATCGGCCTGAATCTATTTGTGTGAACTAATCTTAAAGGGCCAGGGCCTGCTAAATTCCAGAAGGACATTAATTATACCAGGTTTCTTTTATCCCTCTTGTCTACATCACTTCAACTCGCTATTTTTAACCCAAAGTATTTGAACCTCCATTAGTTTTCCCTTTATCTCTTTTGTTAAGTAAACACTCTCCCCAGTGTGGCTGTCGGCAGGGTGGGAAAAATTTAGCAGTTAGAACAAGATAAATTGGTAAGAGAGGGTCTGCCTCCAAATTGGCCAGATCTTGCTGTGTTTGCAACACCGGCACCTACATACCTGATGTCCCTGTTCAACACAGAGTGGGGAGACACGCTCTGCTGAAGCTGTCCATCAGCACAGCAGGAAATGTGCTCAACCCACTGCAGAGCTCTGAACAGCTGTTCTCCCTCTCTCCACGCATGTGCCGTCGAGTTGAAGGTCTAGGGAGACAGAGTGCCAAAAACGTCTTGGTTTCCACCAAAGACATATTGTAGGTGGGAAGGCAGACGGCTGCTGTTCTATTGACAAGATGCTCATCAGTCTCTGAGAGGAAGAGATATGAAAGGTTCAAATGACCCCTTAAGGGTTCCTCCATCGAACCAGACCCCGAAGCTCAGCCTCTCATTAATCTTTAATGAACAACAAAGAAAATGTGCCGCTGGCTAATTATTGTGTAGGGTGGCAGATGCTTCTCAAGGAAGAGTCCCGGCTAGAGTCACATCATTTAAAGGGACACTGTCAAAAACAAACGTCCTCTTCTGAAACTTATTCCCAGACTTGTAGCATTATGTCTTTCTTTTAAGCTTGAATTAACTCTCCTTCCAATGTTTCTACCATTTTTTTTTCTGTCTAAAATATTTGAACTGTAGAAGTTGGGAGCAATCAGGCAACAGAACCTCAAATTCATTCCCTGCACCCCCAAAAATGCTCTTCTCTCTTCCTTGGAGTTGACAGAAGGACTTATGTCTGCATTCTTCACGTCACAGCATCTCCTGGGATATCTTTCTCTGCCTCTACTTTTTTTTTTTCATTTTTCCTCACTTAATAAGTTCCATTCCACAGGGAGCTGGACTCTAATGTGCTCAGCACTTAGCCTCACAGTGAAACTTCACTGTGTCCAGGAGCTGCTGCAGCACTGAGCATACACTACACTGCTCACTTCAGTGAAGCTGATAGAATAAGTTTCCTAGACTCGCTTGCTTTTATTTCTTTTTTTTTCTTTTCTTTGATTGGATATTTTCTTTATTTATATTTCAAATGTTATCCCCTTTCCCTGTTTCCCCTCAGGAAACCCCTTATACCATCCCCCTCCACCTGCTTCTATGAGGGTGCTCCCCCAACCACCCACTCCTGCCTCCCTGCCCTGGCATTCCCCTACACTGGGGCATTGAGCCCTTACAGGACCAAGGGCCTCTTCTCCTATTTGATGCCTGACAAGGCCATCTTCTTCTACTTATGCTGCTGGAGCCATGGGTCCCTTCATGTATACTCTTTGGCTGGTGGTTTAGTACCAGGGAGCTGGGGGTGGGGGTGCTCTGGTTGGTTAATATTGTTGTTCTTCCTATGGGGTTGCAAACCCCTTCAGCTCCTTCAGTTCTTTCTCTAACTCCTCCATTGGGGATCCCACACTCAGTCCAATGGTTGGTTGCAAGCATCTGCCTCTGTATTTGTCAGGCTCTGGCACAGCCTCTCAGGAGACAGCTATATCAGGCTCCTATCAGCATGAACTTCTTGGCATCTGCAATAGTGTCTGGGTTTGGTGACTGTATATGGGATGGATCCCCAAGTGGGGTATCTCAGGATGGCCTTTCCTTCAGTCTCTGCTCCACACTTTGTCTCTGTATTTTCTCCTCTAAGTATTTTGTTCCCACTTCTAAGAAGGACTGAAGCATCCACAATTTGGTCTTCCTTCTTCTTGATCTTCATGTAGTTTGTGAATTGTATCTTGGGTATTCTGAGCTTTGGGGCTAATACCCACTTATCAGTGAGTACGTACCATGTGTGTTCTTTTGTGACTGGGTTACCTCTCTCAGAATGATATTTTCTAGTTTCATCCATTTGCCTACAAATTTCATGAAGTCATTGTTTTTAATAGCTGAGTGATATTCCATTGTGTAAATGTACCAATTTTTTTATATCCGTTCCTCTGTTGAAGGACATCTAGGTTCTTTCCAGCTTCTGGCTATTATAAATAAGGCTGCTATAAACATAGTGGAGCATGTGTTCTTATTATATGTTGGAGCATCTTTTGGGTATATTTGTATAGTAGATCAACAGGTAGTACTACGTCTAAATTTCTAAGGAACCACCAGACTGATTTTCAGAGTGGTTGTACCACTTGCAATCCCACCAACAATGGAGAAGTGTTCTTCTTTCTCCACATCCTCGCCAGTATCTGTTGTCACTTGAGTTTTTTGATCTTAGCCATTCTGACTGGTGTGAAGTAGAATCTCAGGGTTGTTTTGATTTGCATTTTCCTGATGACTAAGGATGTTGAACATTTCTTTAGGTGCTTCTCAGCCATTCAATATTCCTCTGTTGAAAATTCTTTGTTTAGCTCTGTACCCCATTTTTAATAGGGTTATTTGATTCTCTGGAGTCTAATTTCTTGAATTCTTTGTATATATTGAATATTAGTCCTCTATTGCATGATTGGATATAGGACTGATAAAGATCTTTTCCCAATCTATTTGATGCCGTTCTGTCCTATTGACAGTGTCCTTTGCCTTACAGAAGTTTTGCAGTTTTATGAGGTCCCATTTGCCTATTGTTGATCTTAGAGCATAAGCCATTAGTGTTCTGTTCAGGAAATTTTCCCTGTGCCCATGGCCAACTTGATCAGCTTACCAGACCTTGATGGCAGTATTGAGACATACCTTTTGGTATGTTTGTGAACATGTTTCCTGTGAGGTTTACCTGAGGAGAGAAGACCTTGAACGTGGGCAGAATCATCCAAGGGTTGGGGTCCTAGACTGAATAAATTGAGAGAAAGGAAGACAGTAAATGAAAGCTAACAATCATCCCTTTCCACTTTCTGATCTCCCCAGATGTGAGCCAGCTGCCTGATCTCATGCCTTCCCTCCCAGGATGGGCAGGATTCCCATAAACAGGCCAAATATATATTTTCTCCTTCAGGTTTCTTTCCACGAGGTATTTGGTCAAAGCAATAAGGAAAGTAACCCATCCACTACTTGTCTATTTTCATGCTGGCCATCCATGAGAGCAGAATCTGCATCTTATCCTCCATTTGTTCTGCTGCTAGACATCTTGCTGCAGATGACTCTCCCTTGTTCTTCACACACTGGATGACCATGCCCATTATTCTTTAAAGTCACCTGTCACCTAAGCCTAGCCTGTGATGTAAGGTATTCTGTTTTGATAAATATTTAAAGGCTCTCTGTTTAAGAAGAGGTGGAGATAATGAGATTAGAAGGCATTCCCCCCTTAGAAGCAAATGTATTGTGTATGAAAATACAGGGATCTCCATGTATAAAGGACTTTGTTTACTTTGGAAGTCAATCAATTTTCTTAAAGTAGTACAATCCCAACAAAATCCCATACAGGTTGCAGAAGAAGAGTGAACTGGTTCCAAAGCTAGCCTAGAATAAGACATTCTAGAGCAGTGGCTCTCAACCTTACTAAGGCTGCGACCCTTTAATACCTTCATGTTGTGGTGACCTCCAGCCATAAAATTATTTTCATTGCTACTTCATAACTGTAATTTTCCGGCTGTTCTGAATCATAATATAAATATCTGATATGCAGGATATTTGATATGTGACCCCTATGAAAGTGTCCCTTGGCTTCCAAAGAGGGTGTGACCTACAGGTTGGGAACCATTGTTCTAGAGCATCTTTAGAAGCTGGGCTTGGGCTGGTGACATGGCTCAGTGGGCACAGGTACTTCCATCAATTCGTATGACCTGAGTTCTATTCCTGGAATCCATATGGTAGAAGAAGAGAATCAACTCCCACAAACTGTCCTCTGATCTCTATATTATGTATTGTTGTATGTGTATGCACGTGTGCGCGCGCAAACACACACACACACACACACACACACACACACACACACACACACACACAAATAGATAAATAACTAAATGTAAAAATAAAATTTAAAAACCGTTAGATTTGGTGTCTCACCTCTAATTCCAGCAATAGAAATCAGAGGCAGAAGAATTGATGTGTGTCTGAGAGTACAAAGTGAGTTCCAAGCCAGTCAAGACTATTAAGTGACTCCTTGTTTTCAAAGAACGAAAGAAAGAACGAGAGAATGAAAGAATGAAAGAATGAGAGAAAGAAAGAAAGAAAGAAAGAAAGAAAGAAAGAAAGAAAGAAAGAAAGAAAGAAAGAAAGAAAGAGTGAGGGAGGGGAGGGGAGAGAAGAAGAAAAGAAGAGAAGAGAAGAGAAGAGAAGAGAAGAGAAGAGAAGAGAAGAGAAGAGAAGAGAAGAGAAAAAGAAAGGAGAGGAAAGGGGAGGAAAGGAGAGGAAAGGAGAGGAGAGGAGAGGAGAGGAGAGGAGAGGAGAGGAGAGGAGAGGAGAGGAGAGGAGAGGAGAGGAGAGGAGAGGAGAGGAGAGGGGGAGGGGAGGGGAGGGGAGGAGGGGAGGAAAGAAAGAAGAGAAGAGAAGAGAAGAGAAGAGAAGAGAAGAGAAGAGAAGAGAAGAGAAGAGAAGAGAAGAGAAGAGAAGAGAAGAGAAGAGAAGAGAAGAGAAGAGAAATCAGAGTGCTGAGTAGGAGAGGGGAATGAGACAGACACAGAATATTGATCGAGGCATTTAATTGACAGTCTTTCCATTTATTTGACAGTCTTTCCCTCAATATTCTGATAGATGTGACCTTGACAAATTGAACACCTTTATGCAAAAAGGCAGAGTGACTGAGTCTATCCATTAGGAAGGAATCTCTAACAAAAAACATGAAAGAACTCTTAGCTTTGGGCTCTCTGTGGCTTTAGTGTCTTACTGAGTTCATAGTAGAGACAACATCTAACAGTTGATCAGTACCTTCTGCATTTCAGGCTCAGGGTTGGAAGCTGTCTGCACAGCATCACATTTCATTGGAGGCACAGTCTTTGGGGAACTCAAAGCTGTCAAGGTTGCTACCCTATAGATGACAGAATTATATTGTAGAAACCACAACAGTTAAAATTTTCTACAGGAAGTGTCATAGCCCTGCACTCAGGGTCAAAATTACCAGCTGCTGTGAACCGTACACCACAGAAACTATACCATCCAGTCTGATAGCTGTTGATATGGAAACCATTGGGGGACAACCTAGACAGGGGCAAAGAAGAAAGAGATTTTTAAACACTCCTATGTGAGATGAGGTGATGGTGGGAAGAAGCTGCCAAGAAAGATAATGCTATAAGAGCCTGCAGGCACAGAGTCCCAATCCCAGAGAGAAATGGCCTGAGCATTTTCTGCACTGGCCAGACCATCATCCTAGTATCCAAGAGCTGCAAGAATTCATCTAGCTAGATTTTTGCCATGAAAAAAATATACCCAGAGGAGAATGGCTACACCTAAATAAGAGTTTAAAAAAAAGATGTCAGAACAATAGAAGCATGTTACCATCCATGTTTTCAATGCAGTCTTCTGGTCAGGCTTCACTAGGAATGTGAGGCTGATACAATGGTGGTACCAGGAGTAAAGGGATGGGAGAGATGGAGCTAGGATTTTTCCCCCAGGCCATGATTCTCCATGTGTAAGTGTCAGTTCAAGCCTCAAGGCTCTGAGGAGGTTGACCTCCAGAAATGCAGAAGATGCCTTGTACCAAAAGAATCCCACAGCCACAGACCGTGAGTTCCTCGCCCAGGGTCCTGCTCCATACAGACTATCCACATCCTAGCCACAGACTCCGCCTCTGGATTGCAGCAGAGCTTGAGCTAGAGTTCACTGGGGAATAATTAAGCCAGCATGTCACTCCGTTTCCACCTACCAAGTCCACCATGCCTCCCTTCGCTGATCTCTTATGACACGAATGATGTAACAATATAACCTGATGCTGACCTGCGTAGCTCCATCATCCTGCCCCTCACAGACACTCCTGCACTCAGAAACAATACCCTGATTATCATTCATTATTTCTACTTCTTAGCATTAAAAACCCTTTTAATATGGCACTGAGGGCCATTGGGGAGTTTTACATTTCATGTCAGATCAGGATTTATGGGCCAGTTCTGAAATTTTACCCCTGGGCTCAATAATTGCAATTCCCTTTTAATCGCTCTCTTAGACACCTCAGTTAAAAGACTTCAATTATTTCTACACAGAGGCCACCTGGGACATGGCCAATCTGAATATTCAACTTGTGTCACCTCCATTTGGAGACCAACATCAAAGCTATAGCCATATAAACAGACCACAGTGTCTGTCCCCACAGTCCTACCAAAGATGGATTCTCAGGAAAGATTTGTCTTCTCCAGTGAAGAGCAAGCTCCCATCCTACCTTCACTCGCCCAATGACTTATAGGACGCAAGGAACAGTTGGCTTAGGATGTATATCCCCACCCATGCTTGTTCTAAAAGCTGTGCAGTTCTGTGAGCATGTAAATGTATACAAGAAATCCTTCCATGGGAAACAATAAAAGAACGTGATGCTAGAGTCAGGGGAAAGATACATTGCTGTGCCCTAAAGAGGTCTGTGGTGTCTTAAAAGGAAGAGAAAGCAGGTACTTTCTGAGCGAGCTATGAGATGTTGGAAAAGGACTTTATTGCAGCATGAGTACCAAGGACACAGAGAGGACACAGACAGGGCAGCAGCCTGCTGAGGGCTGCCTTGACATCAAGGAGCAGAAAGCAAGCTGTTGCTTTGCTGCCCAAAGAGCATCTGATCAAGGTGCATGGAAAAGGGCTCAGGTAGGATGCAGGGAGATGGGCATAGCTAATGACACTACCACTGAGATGCACTGAGTGCTCTCTATCTGGTGCCAGCAATTTGTACAACAGAAATGTGTAGCTCTGTATCTGGAGCCTCTAATTACTGAGAAGGTCCCATTGTAGTCCCAAAACATCTGCTTCTGTTGGGAGACAGTGAGCTGGGTGAGGGACAGAGATCAGGCTGCAAAAAAGAGAGCTTCACTAAAGAGACTAACATCCCCCCTGTTGTGTTAGAATCATGGTTCCTCCAGACAGATCACACCAGACCAGTACAGTTCCATAGGAAAAAGGTTGATTGTGGGGGGGAAAGGACAAAAGGGGGCAACAAAGATGAAGAGTGAAAGAGAGGTCATGTGGGGTCTGGCTTTTATTTGGGCTGAGACATAACCACTCACAGGTAAAGGTGGGAGGTGGACCAGGTGGATGCTGGGAATGTATGGTGATTGCCATGGCAACAGATGTGCAGGTCCCTGTTGCCTACGGGTGATATCACTGTCATCACTAGATTCAGAGATGACCTGTGACCAGAGATGACCTGTAACCGTAAAGCTGGTTCCTGACTGTAAAGCCAACTCCTGATGCCAACATCCCCCACAAAAAAAAAAGAAAGGAAGAAAGGGAGAGAGAGAGAGAGAGAGAGAGAGAGAGAGAGAGAGAGAGAGAGAGAACAGTCCAGACTGGAAGTCATTGAAGGGAGTCTTTAAATATTGTGATAGATGCTCAAGTGTAGCTCTTCATAGTTGATGGCTTTTGGTACGGGGAGGGGAAGGACTCAGTTGTCTTTAAGGGGCTGGCCCCTGGGAGTTTGACCATGCCCAGTGAGTATAAAAGCAACATAAATTGGACTTGGTATATTTTTCTTTGGGGGAAGAGGGCACAACAGTGAGAGGGTGGACCTGGCAGGAATTGGAAGTAAATGTGATTGGGGTACATCATATGAAATTCCCAAATAATCAATAAAAAACATTGTGTTTGGAAAAAAAAGACCAAGGGTTAATGGGGGGTGCAGGGAAGCAAGTCCCAGAAGGTGCATTTGTTAGAGATGTGATTTCACCACTAGGGAGAGATGGCTACGAGAGAATAGCAGTTTGAGTGGGGAAGTGTCCTAGGACATCAGTCAGAGGCCCTGCATAGTGACACAGGTATCTCCTAACTAGGCAGGCACTGCCTACTGAAAGGCCAAACTTCTTAATGGACTGGCCCGAAACAAAGATGATCTACCTCTCCCAAGAGTGTGGACCCTCTGGCAATGGGCCAGGCTAGGGCATCTTCAAATGGAGTGTAGTTGCCCCAGGGCATGCAAGATGAGTCACTGGGGCCCTGCTAGGATGGCTTCTTATATTTAGTATTATAAGATAGTGCATATTACTATTTAACACCATACTGACAGGAGTGCGTGAGACACATGTATTCAAGCTCCCCCCTGCTCCTCACACTTCCATCTGCAACTCTCTTAGTTCCCTAATAAGAGAGCTCTGGACTCTGAAAACACCCGTGCTGCATTCTTACAAACACCACAGACATCCAGACAACCTCCTCCTCCAAACCCAGCTATTACCGACTCGTCAGCAGCTTCTGCTTACACAGTTATCCACAGTGCTGCATTGCAGGCCCTTTGGTGGCAAGTGTGACATCTACAAACAGTGAATATCCAGGCAGCTTGCTCCTCAGACATCTTGTGAGAAGAAAGTTGAGAAAGATGGGATGGCACACGTTTCATGGGTGGCTGTTTCCCAACTGAAAGGCTAACCCAGCCAAAACCCAGATGCAAGCCCCTTCTAGAAAATGGCAGGCTCTGACTTCCAAGGTCATGTCCAGTGTCAAAGGATTCTGAAGGGTCAGGAATTTCTTACTGTAAATACTCCAAGTCCTCTTGGACTCAGAAGATGGAAGGCAAAGCTGGCCCTGTGCCCGAGCATTCCCGCCTAACCCAACCTAGCTCTGGTCCTCCCCCGAGTGCCTCTGCTTCTAGTGCAGCCTCCGTAATCCTTAGAAGTTTCAGATCATGTTTTGTATTGATCTGAAGTCAGAGGAAAATTGGTGGAGTTGGAAACTGACTCTGAGGGAAAGCACCGTCTCCAGGCTCCTCAAGCAGTTGTTTGCTGTGCTACAGAAATCTCCCACTTGGCTAACGCACTAGAAGCCAGAAGTCCAAACTGCACTAGTTTCTTGAAGCATAGCTTAAAGGTGTAAGCTCCTATGAATGTCTAAAGGGCCAGTGATGCCTGAGTGTAGTGGTTAAGGTTGATGGTCACCTAAACAGGCTCTAAAATAAGTAGGTGACAAGTTTCTGAGCATAGCTCTCAGAGATTATTGGGATGAGGTTAACGGAAGTGCGAATCTCTCCCTTCTGAACGCAGACAGGGCCATTCTAAGGGCTGGGAGTCTTGAGCTGATAGAAAAGAGAAAGATGGTTGCTAAGCAATGCCATTTTGTATGGTCTGCTCCGTGCCTGTGACACACGTGACCAGCCTCCTCGCTCATTTCCCTTGACTGTCCCCACCATAATGGGTCATAGCCCAGACCTGGGAGCCAAAATATTCCCTTTCTTTCTTCAGTTTTTTTTTTCTCCTCATGGCAAGGAGACAAGTAAGTAATAGCCTGGCTCATTAGCAAGGGCACCCTGGTGCCATTGACAGAGGAACCTCCCTGTGATTCTGTTCATCTGGGAGGCAGAGGCAAACATGAAGGAGAACACAGTACGCTGCATCAAGAGCACTAGTTCTGTTACTATGATAAAATGCCACAACCAAAAGCAACTTAGGAAGCAAGCAGTTGCTTGTGTCTTATGGTTCCAGAGGGGGAGCCTATACTAGTGGTGATGGAATGGCAGTAGATGATTTTTAAGTCTTCAATTAATATCGGGGCCACAGAAGCACAAGTCAACAAATGGTACCACCTCTCCTGCCCTCTGTAATGAGACCAAGAGAAATCAAATAACACAAATGTCACCACCTTCAGCGAGCACTTTAAGTCTTCTGGGGAGAATTGGGTTCCTCCTGCCACTGTTCCTGGTCAAACCATGGAACTGTATGCCTACCATGACATCATGGTGAGCCTTGATAAGTGAAGATCACCTTAGCGGGCAAAGGGGTAGAAGATAGGCTTTAGATACAGAGAACAGTGGCGAGAAGGGCAGAGGCATAGAGCCCCTTGCCATGGTCAGTAAGCCATGGACAGGACTGAGGTCTGGGAGGGCTCAGGTTATGTCTGAGTTTCAAGATCATCCTAGACCCTGGTTCCAAAATGGCTGCAGAGTACAGGTTGATGTAGCCCTAAGGTTCATCAGTTTCTGAGAAACAGCCTATTGTTCTAAGGAGATGAGCTACTAACAGGATTAAATGTGGCACAAGCCAAAACTCAGGACAGATTTGGAACCTCTCAACCCCTGCTATGACATCATTGTCCATGATACTTAGTGTCTGTTCTGGGTAGTAGACCTTGTCAGATCCTGTGGCCCAAGGGGCTCGAGGCCCCTTCTGTTCATCAAATCTGTTGTCAACTGCCTCCCCAGTCCTGGATGGTCACCATAGCAGAGCTGCAGAATGCGGACAGATAGGCATCATCAATTCAGGTGGTTCGGTACAAGTCTGCAGGCTCTTCTTACCCAATATCCCTAAGCCCCTTTGCCCTTCCATGGCTGACCACTGATTCCAGTCCCAGATTTTGCCTGTTCATAGCCAGGCCCACCTACTAACGATATAAAGTTTCAGTATGCCGGCTTGACTTGGCCAGAGATTTATGACTGACGTGGAGCCTCTGAACAAAGGCATCCCCATTTTGTTTGGCTTGGAGGCTTGAATTCTTTTTTTCAGACCAATCAATCTGTTAACACACCAAGTGACATTTAGGCTGCCTCTCTGGGGAGCAGGCTAGGCCTTCTGAGTGTTCAGAGAGCATACAGCATTACAGTTCTGAGATTGGGAACCTGGGAAAAGAGCTAAGAGGTGGTGAGATGGCGGCCAAGGATGGCTGCTTCAGCCCTGACCCCACTCAGGACTCAGGGTTCAAGACAGAAGTGGCCATGCTGATGGAGGGAATCTACAGAAATGACACTTCATATTTCAATGCTGGCTTTATCCCTTTCCGTGAGATGATATATATGAAAGAAAAGTGCAGGCACAAGAAGAGATCTGGCTTGTGTTTGAAAAGAACAGAAGGTGTTAAAGAGCAACTGGGGGAGAGAGGGGGTGGGAGGAGAGAGGGGCCAGGGGGTGGGGGGAGAGAGGAGAGAGGGGAGGGGGAGAGGAGAGAGGGGGAGGGAGAGAGAGATTGAGATTGAAAGAGAAACCAATCAGGGTCCCACTGGCCACAGCTCCTCCTTGGAGAAGGAATTTAAAAAGCAAAAGGAAGGTCATACCTGACTCTAATCAGAGATTATCTACCACCCGCCCTGCCAGAAAGGTTGCCTTTTGCTTTTGTAGCATAGGAAACTTTGATGGGTCCCTCTCATGGCACTCTTCTAGAATCTTCTGTCACTTCTGAGGTACCAGCACAGAACAAATCAATTCAACTCTCACACCCACTGCCCCAAATCCCGCTGAGTCCCACCCAGTCCCTCAGTGCCCCAGGAGCATCATCGGATAGATGCAGAAGGATCTGAAGGATTCAGACTTGCTTGAAACCAAATCCAAAATCGAGAGGAAGAAGAGCTCCAGGGTCTTGGGATAACCACCTTTAGCTTTAGATTTTTCTGTCACTTCTTTGTCTTCTCTGGGTCGTCACCATTCTTTTGTGGCTAATGAGGGGAAACACACTTCTGAATCTTCCATGTGCTTCTTTATACAAATCTAAGAGAACCCCTCCTAGACCATGAGATTGGGGTCTCTAGTTGCATGAGAATCAGCTTCCATTCTGAAATGCTGTGTTTCAGTTTACAGGGAACAAACATGAACTAATCTGCCCACGGTTTGGTGTCAGGCCACCATCTTTGCTTCCAGTGTAGTCTGTGACCAAACCTCCCCATACTGGCTCTCACATCTGTCACGCTCAGACCCCCGTCCTTCATCTGTGAGGCTCAGCCTCAGTTTCTCCAAAGAGGAAGTCATTTCAAAATGCTTGGGAAGCTGTCTGGATTTCAGGCACTTAACTCCCGATCTCTTCTATTGCCCTATTCAGACCTAATTTGATATCAACATTTGTAGTGACTTATCCAGTCTGTCCAAACTCGTCCACTGTCTGTTGAATCAGCTTAATGAGTCCACCTGCATGATCCAATTTGAACAGGTCTGAGCAGGTCTAACTGATGCTCAGTAGGTATAACTCGGGTGATGTGAGTAGAGACAGGAGGGCCAGGTACTGGGAACAGCCTGAACACAGTAACTACGGGTAGCATTCGGAGAGTGCTTTCGGGATGTGAAGTGGTGTGTACTGATCCAGCAGGCAAATTGGTCACAGGGAGACTAGTTAGGAATACTTCTATTGCAAATTTCCCTCGAAATTGCAAATAGGAAATTCGGGCACAGAGAGGTTAGGTGGCTGACCTGAGGTCACATGGCCAGTAAGAGGCAGAAATGAGATTATAAGTCAGAAAGTCTGGCTCCAAAGTTTTTATTCCTAAGAAATATATAAAGAGTAGGAAAGAAGGAAAGGGGAAGACAAGGGAGTAGAAGAGAAGAAGAGTGAAGGGAAGAGGGAGAAGGAGGGGAAGGAGGGGAAGAAGGAGGGGTGTAGGGAGTGGGGAGACAAAGATAACTAAAAGAAGCTTAAATAGGCCAAGATGGACCCAAAGAGTCTGGACACGTCGCTCGGCTAGGGCTCTTGCCTGGATTTGCTCCATCAGTTATTCAGCATCTCTGATGATACGAAGCTTCTTGGTAAAGCCAAGTCTCAGCCAAGACAATTCTGTCCAGAGGAAGTCCATCCCGCTCTGGCCCCCTTTCTGTTTCCAACCCTCTTCTGTGGAGCCTGGGGCCCACTCTAGCAGGGAGCAGCTCTTCTCTACCATGGGCTGGGTCAGAGTCTGACTCAATGAAAGATCTCATCCTTAATATCCAGCCCCAAGTCGCATCCTCTCCAGAGCACATGCACATTTACCTCTGTGTGTGTGTGCGCGCGCGCGCGCGCGTGTGTGTGTGTGTGTGTGTGTGTGTGTGTGTGTGTGTGTGTGTGTGTGTGAAAGAGACAGAGACAAAAACAGAGATGAATGTGTACATGTGTGCATATATTTCAGGAGCATGTATCTGTGTGCTTATGTGTATGGAGGTCAGAAGTCAGTTTTATATGTCTTCCTCGGTTGCTCTCCACTTTAGTTTTTGAAACAGGGGCTCTCAGTTGCTAGTTTGACTAGACTGCATCCCAGTGAGCTTCACTGATCTATGTGTCCCCGTTCCTCTCCCTCCAGCACTGGAGTGACAGATACCTACTACAGCACCTTGCTTTTTTACATGAGTGCGGGGGATCCAAACTCAGGTCCCCAGACACGCACTGAGCCCCTGCCTTGGCTCCCAAGTCCAACCTCTAGGACACTGCAAAAGGCAAGCACAAAGCAAAACTAAGGCTGCTTAGATGAAAGACCTCATGCCGTTCACACAGGATTAGTAGAGGAAATGTGGAAGCAAGAGAGGACTTCACACTAGGATTTTCGCTGCTTGGACATTTTCCTCATTGTATGTCCCACAAATAAGACTTTACATGCGGGCTGACTTAAGGGAAACATGTTAAGCTGTGCTGAACAGTTTTTGCTTGCTATAAAATTGCCAAAAAAGTACACTTTAAGGAAAATGTGAAAGGTATGTGTGTACTTCCTGTCAGGATGAAGGGAGAGCTTCAGCTGGTGTCCTGTCCTCCTGTATTGATCTAGACAAGCTCCCACGGGCTTGGCTCCTTGTTTCTAGCGCATCTTCACACCTTCATACCCTTGTCAAAGAGAGAGAGAGTCTGAGCAAGGACAATGACAGGAGAATGTCAGCTGTGTCGTACGAACTGTGACAGGGTTACACTTCATAATAACCACTACCACACCACCGAGTTCTGTGTGACAGGGACTTGGGATACTTGTCTGATTCATATAACTTCTGCCACCCCAACCCAGCTCATGAGTCTGTCTATCCCAGCTAGAGGTTTCATTACCACCTAACAGCATGGCTGTCAGGGCCAGCCCAGAATATGAAGCTGGCTGTGTCTTAAAAGTTTCACTTCCCCAGCCATGTTTTCCAGGTCTAGAAATTGAAATAAAGATCATGGTAGATTGTTCTAACCTCAAGGAGTTTAGAAGGGTGGATAAGATGTTGTTCTTAAAGACTCAGTTACACCACCCTGTATGTCAGACCCCAGTTCTGAGCAGAGCCTAGATTGACTCTCAGTGCATGTTAACAGTGTTGTTCATCTCGGTATTATTGCTGTGAGTGTGACTAGTATTGCATTGCTTGCAATGTTTGTATTGACTTAACCTGTAAGGTAGAGAGTAAGTGTATCAGGTGGGAGTCTTCCTCTTTGAGAACTCAAGTACCCCCAGGTCTTGCTTGTGTAATCTTCTGATTCCTTCCTGTTGGCTCTTGGCAAATGCAGCTACCATGAGTCACTTGATGAACCATATGGTTTTATGTACTACCCCTTCCTGCATCACCCTACTCCCCTCAACCTCCAGCCTTCGGGACCTCCTTGTATAGGAAAGGCATCATTATCACCTAGACAGGTGATGGTAATCATTAGTGAGTGAGCATGAATTTTTAGATTCACTCAGCTCCACTACCACATAATTTTTGCCCAAGAATGTCAGAATATTGTCAAATTTAATAGAAATACGTTCAGTTGTTTCTCCTCTCCTTCAGCAAACATTGGCTGAGCATCCACATTGCATAAGGCACGATGCTGAAGGATCTATCATCTTGCCATGGAGAAGGAAGGGAAGTGAGACATATGGATCATCCTCCTTGTGGAGGTCAACAACAACAACAACATTTCCTCTTACCCAATGGGACCACTGTGTATTCAGAACATATACTCTCTGTCCAGCTTCTGCCTGGGTATTTGTGTCAGTCTATAGCCCCAACTTCCCAATTCCTGCCTCATTCTCACAACCTAACATCAGGTGATACCTGTTCTCATCAGCCATTCTGAGCTATCACTCTGCCCGCCCTGCCTTATACCTATATACCACTCCTTTACCTCTGATGCCCTGTCACTCATCATAAGCTTTGGCATATATTTCTTCTCACCAGTCTGTAAGCTACTCAAGTACAAGGTAAATCTTAAGCTCTTTGTAGCCCCACAATAAACTCGGGTATGAAGCAATGCACACTAACCCCTGAAGAATGGTGGCATGTCAACAAATGTTAATTGTGAAGTAGGCAGCAATCATCTTCTTCCAGGCTGCAGGAAGCTACAAGGATGAAAGAGATGTTTATCTGAAATGTTGACAAGCCTTTACTCAGTTCTGTGAAGATGGCTGGTCTGGGAATCACAATCTAAAGCTAACATATCTTCTTGTAGGGACGTCCCAACACAATTTCTTAGAGTTATGCTGCTCATATGAAGACCCACTTATGTTTTTATTTAAACAAGCACAGTGGCTGTTAATTCAGGAACCCTTAGTATTCTCCTCAGTCTCTCTTATGTACCATCCTTTCACCTCTACATCTCATAAAGAAATGAATCTGCAAGTGTTTGCCTGGGTCAGCATGATTCCATAATGAAAGCTGTGGTCTTCTGTAAGAATAAATCCCTTGTTGAAGACCTACTGTGTGAGAAGAACTCATCTTGCTACCTTTCTTGAATCTTTCTCACAGATGATCTGGAAAGCCAAACATTACGGCCTACATCTTATGTTGGTTATTTGGGATGGATGGTTATATGGGATGGGATGGTCGGATGGTTGGTTGGTTGGTTGGTTGGTTGGTTAAGACAGAATCTTGCTACATATCCCAGGATGGTGCCTAGTTCATTTTATGACCTCTATCTTAAAGGTGTGGAAAGTGAAACCCATGGAAGTGAAATCACTAAGATGGCATAGCTAACAGACTGTGAAGCTGAGAACTGAGTCTAGGTCTCACCTTCCACATTACAGCAGCCAAAAACCATCTGAGAGAAACATTGTAAATAGCTTGTTTGAGAATTTGACAGATTTCTCTTTCAAGGCAGCCTGATGATATCATGCATACTGGGACACTGACCAAAAGCAAAGATCCATTCTCTGTCTTGTCAATACCAACCCTGGCCCCCACAAGCTGTCCTAAAATGTTCCTCCATTCAATGATTAAATGAGTTGGTTCCTTCATGCTCTTGAATCATGGCTGCCAACTCTTTAGTCTCCTTAGTATCTTGCCCTACAGCAGATGTTACCAGGCAGTTCCCTTTTTTTGTTTGTTTTTTGTTTTTTTGTTTTCAAAAACAATATTTTATTAGATATTTTCTTCATTTACATTTCAAATGTTATCCTGAAAGTCCCTTATACCCTCCCCCCACCCTGCTCCCCAATCCACCCACTCCTGCTTCCTAGCCCTGGCATTCCCCTGTACTGGGACATATAATCTTTGTAAGACCAAGGGCCTCTCCTCCCAATGATGGCCAACTAGGCCATCTTCTGCTACATATGCAGCTAGAGACACGAGCTCTGGGGGGTACTGGTTAGTTCATATTGTTGTTCCTCCTATAGGGTTGCAGACCCCTTCAGCTCCTTGGGTACTTCCTCTAGCTCCTCCATTGGGGGCCCTGTGTTCCATCCAATAGATGACTATGAGCATCCACTTCTGTATTTGCCAGGCACTGGCATACTCTCACAAGAGACAGCTATATTAGGGTCCTGTCAGCAAAATCTTGCTGGCATATGCAATAGTGTCTGGGTTTGGCAGTTACCTTTGAGTATGTAAGGACTGATTGAGAGCAATGGGAACTTGAGGATGTCCTTTCATTACCATATCAGATCTTCTTAGTATTTTTCTATGGATTTCTTGTCTGATTGCCTATCAGTATCTAGTCTTTAAAAAAAAATGCAAGTGATACATCTGGCCAAGAACATACACTCTCCTCTGTCACTGTGATCTTACTGATGGAAATGCAATTGAGTGGGCAAATCAATCCTTAGGCCATGTTGTCTCTTAGGCCATGTTATTTTATCTGTAGCTAACTCAAAGTATGGTTTTGAACCAGTCTCCATTTCTCTGAAAGAGCAATACAGAACCTTTTCGTGTCTGTGGTTGAAAACTCATCACTCTTATCCAAACTCTACAAGATATCATTTGTTAGTTGCAGCTTCCAGAGTTTTCATAAAACACTAGAACTGTTTGAATGCCAGTCAATTAAGACCCATAGAGAACTTTCATCCCAATGGCTACATTTAGCTAATGAAGAAAGTTACACTCAAGGAGGTCTGGAAAATTGTCCAAGCCTAAGCAAGCCCCAAGTCAGAATAAAAACTTCTCTCTGCCAGGTTAGAAATCATCCTTGGTATTCAAAACAGGCCTCTTGGCTTTTGGTTGGTTGGTTGGTTGGTTGGTTGGTTGGTTAGTTAGTTAGTTGGTTGATTTAGAGGTTCTTTTGATGGAAAGAACCTCTAATGTATTCTTCATGTTGTAATCACTAAGCAAAAGTGAATGAGCAGGGCTTTCCTCAAAAAAGTCTTACAAAATTTCACTTTCTTGAGAATAAAATTGGTCGAAAAACATGCAAAATTTTAGGCATTTTCAGAAAAGTGTCTCATCCAAAGTCATCAGGCAAATGAGAAGCAGAGGCAGAATGTGGAACTGGAGAGCTCCAGAGAGATGTGTGGAAGATAATGGATTGCGACAGTCTGTCCACACACCCTTTCTGGCTTCCTAACGTCCAGGTGGACGCCCACACTGTCAGAGTGATTGATTGTAGCACCCGTGCTAGAATGTCACAAATCCCCAGCACATGGATACAGTTGCATATCTGTTTCCAGAAAGTTCTAGGTCAGAATACAACCTTTCTCTTTTGAGGATAAAGTGAGTTGCCAACAGTCAAATCATGGAAAGTACGGCCCTACTGTGGTGGGCTTGCGACCACTGGGAGCCAAGCAAAGAAGATGGGAAGCAGAGAGAGAGGAGCTGCTTGGACCTGTTTTTCTTCACCATGCTTTTGGGCTGTCTCTTAAACAAATCTGACCCCTAGGTACAAGCTTGCCCTTTCCTAGTCTCAGCTTCCCCGGATATAAAATACATGTTTGGCAACTGCTTGGAAACTTATTAAAGTTTCGGCAGTAAACTATGAGAGGCCAGAGGATTTCAGGCAAAAGTTATTGCATCGGTAACTCAGAAACTAATTCCTAAAACTCCCAACACATTTATCCAGAGGGCGAGTGCCAATACAGAAACGGAAATCATTGTCAAGGGCCACTGTGTCCCTGGAATTAAAATCCATCATTCTCAGAGCGGAGAGCTGAGATTTGGGCAGAATGTGAGAATACTCACAGCTTTCAAGACCACCTTTCCTCCAAATCTGAGCCCTTTACGGTTCAGAAGAACACAGCCAATTCTGCATCCTCTGCTCATTTGTTTTCCTTTCCTTAAGGAGCCCTCCTTACCTTTTCCTTCCAAATATTTCTTTCTCTGACAGTTCCACATTTAAATGGAGAAGCCTCCTTTTCCTTATTCAATTGCACTGGTTTTATTTGGGATGGAAACCCTGCTGGGGACTGTAACGGAGAACAAGCTTTACAGCAGCAATAATCCCTTCTACAGCGCCCATTGTGGGGAAAGTTAATACACTTTTATTAAATGGCTGAAGACTTGACTCCAGCGATCTGAATTAACTACAGAAAAGCATGGAGACAGAACAAAAGTCCCAGGTTCAATCAGCAGACATCCACTTCATGCCCCACAACCCTGCCTAGCAGGAACCCAAGACGCTAAACTGCCACTTGGGAGACGCCCCTGAGAAGGGTCACTGCTGCCTTAAGCAATACTGTTATCTCCAAAAGTAAGACAAGATGGTGCTGGGGAAATGGCTCAGTCGGCCAAATGCCTTCTAAGTGAGCATAGCGGCCTGCATTTGGATAAAATCTGGGTGTGGTGCCTGCTGAGGAACAGGTCTCCCAGGCTCCCTGCCCTGACAATCTAGGCAAAATGCCCAAGTCTAGGTTCAGTGACAGGCCCTGCCTTAAGAACTAAGGTAGAGCATGAATCAAGAAGATACCCAGTGTTGACCTCTGACCTACACATCCACATCCACGTGCACATACATGCATCTGCACCAACACACAGAGACACACACACACACCTACGTGCACCTATGTACATCCACACAAACACATAGACATACAACCTACATGCACCTACATGCATCCACACAGAAACATGGAGACACAGACATAGACGTAAAAAGAAAAGGCAAAGCCAGGAAAGAAGACAGGATAAGGGTGTTAGTAAATGCAGAAATGGACCCTCAGCCTCACTGAGGTGAAGGGGACTACACGTCAGGGTTTAAATGGACACACACATTGACCTTGATCGCACTCATTTAGGTAATGCACAGAGCAGCTTTGGCACAATCATGGCAGAGGAGAAAGCAGATGCCTACATCTCTACAAAACACAACCAGAGAATGATAGCATCTTGTGTATTTATCGCCTCCAGACATGCGTTGAGTGGAAACAGACAGGATCGTGTATGGTGGTCCATTTGTGTCAAATGACAGCTGAGGCTGTACACCGAGGTGGTGACCATGGCTGTCTCCAGACAACGATGCTTTGACTTATTTTTCTGTATTCCTGGAAGCTTAACTTGTTTATTATTATTATTAGCAGTATTATTATTATTATTGTTATTAGATATTTTCTTTATTTATATTTCAAATGCTATCCCAAAAGTTCCATATACCCTCCCCCGCCCTGCTTTCCTAGCCACCCACTCCCACTTTTTGGCCCTGGCGTTCCCCTGTACTGGGGCATATAAAGTTTGCAAGACCAAGGGGCCTCTCTTCCCAATAATGGCCGACTAGGCTATCTTCTGCTACATATGCAGCTAGAGACAGGAGCTCTGGGGGTACGGGTTTGTTCATATTGTTGTTACACCTATAGGGTTGCAGACCCCTTCAGCTCCTTGAGTGCTTTCTCTAGCTTCTCCATTGGGGGCCCTGTGTTCCATCCAATAGATGACTATGAGCATCCACTTCCATATTTGCCAGGCACTGGCATAGCCTCACAAGAGACAGTTATATCAGGGTCCCTTCAGCAAAATCTTGCTGGCATATGCAATAGTATCTGGGTTTGGTGGCTGATTATGGGATGGATCCCTGGGTGGGGTAGTCCTTTCAACTTAGCTCCAAACATTGTCTCTGTAACTCCTTTCATGGGTATTTTGTTCCCTATTCTAAGGAGGAATGGAGTATCCACACTTTGGTCTTCCTTCTTGATTTTCTTGTGTTTTGCAAATTGTATCGTAGGTATTCTAAGTTTCTGGGCTAATATCCACTTATCAGTGAGTGCATATCTAATGACTTCTTTTGTGATTGGGTTACCTCACTAAGGATAATATCCTCCAGATACATCCATATGCCCAAGAATTTCATAAATTCATTGTTTTTAATAGCTGAGTAGGACTCCATTGTGGAAATGTACCACATTTTCTGTATCCATTCCTCTGTTGAGGGACATCTGGGTTCTTTCCAGCTTCTGGCTATTATAAATAAGGCTTCTATGAACATAGTGGAGCATGTGTTCTTATTACCAGTTGGAACATCTTCTGGGTATATGCCCAGGAGAGGTATTGCTGGATCTTCCAATTTTCTGAGGAACCTCCAGACTGACTTCCAAAGTGGTTGTACAAGCTTGCAATTCCACCAGCAATGGAGGAGTGTTCCTCTTTCTCCACATCCTCACCAGCATTTACTGTCATCTGAATTTTTTATCTTAGCCATTCTGACTGATGTGAGGTGGAATCTCAAGGTTGTTTGGATTTGCATTTCCTTGATGATTAAGGATGTTGAACATTTTTTCAGGTGCTTCTCTGCCATTTGGTATTCCTCAGTTGAGAATTCTTTGTTTAGCTCTGTACCCATTTTTAATGGGGTTATTTGGATTTCTGGAGTCCAGTTTCTTGAGCTCTTTGTATATATTGGATATAAGTTCCCTATCAGATTTAGGATTGGTAAACATCCTTTCCCAATATGTTGGTGGCCTTTTTGTCTTATTGACAGTGTCTTTTGCCTTACAGAAGCTTTGCAATTTTATTAGGTCCCATTTGTCAATTCTTGATCTTACAGCACAAGCCATTGCTGTTCTGTTTAGGAATTTTTCCCTTGTGCCTATATCTTCGAGGCTTTTCCCCACTTTCTCTTCTATTAATTTCAGTGTCTCTGGTTTTATGTGGAGGTCTTTCATCCACTTAGACTTGAGCTTTGTACAAGGAGATAAGAATGGATCAATTTGCATTCTTCTACATGATAACCACCAGTTGTGCCAGTACTATTTGTTGAAAATGCTTTCTTTTTTCCACTGGATGGTATTAGCTCCCTTGTCGAAGATCAAGTGACCATAGGTGTGTGGATTCATTTCTGGGTCTTCAATTCTATTGCATTGATCTACCGGTTTGTTGCTGTACCACTACCATGCAGGTTTTTTTTTTTTAAATCACAATTGCTCTGTAGTACAGCTTAATATCAGGCATGGTGATTCCACCAGAGGTTCTTCTTTTTTTTAATTAGGTATCTTCTTCATTTACATTTCAAATGCTATCTCAAAAGTCCCCCAAACACCCCCCCTCTCCTATCCACCCACTCCCACTTCTTGGCCCTGGCGTTCCCCTTTATATACTGAGGCATATAAAGTTTGCAAGACCAAGGGGCCTCTCTTCCCAATGATGGTCGACAAATTCTGATACATATGCAGCTAGAGTCAAGAGCTCCGGGGGTACTGGTTAGTTCATATTGTTGTTCCACCTATAGAGTTGCGGACCCCTTTAGTTCCTTGGATACTTTCTCTTGATCCTCCATTGGGGGCCCTGTGTTCCATCCAATAGCTGACTGAGAGCATCCACTTCTGTGTTTGCCAGGCCCTGGCATAGCCTCACAAGAGACAGCTGTATCAGGGTCCTTTCAGCAAAATCTTGCTGGTGTATGCAATGGTGTCAGTGTTTGGAGGCTGATTATGGGATGGATCCCCGGGTATGGCAGTCTCTAGATGGTCCATCCTTTCGTCTCAGCTCCTTATTATTTTTGAGAATAGTTTTTGTTATCCTAGGTTTTGTATTATTCCAGATGAATTTGCAAATTGCCCTTTCTAACTCAGTAAAGAATTGAGTTGGAATTTTGATGGGGATTGCATTGAATCTGTAGATTGCTTTCGGCAGGATAGCCATTTTGACTATATTAATCCTGACAATCCATGAGCATGGGAGATCTTTCCATCTTCTAAGATCTTCAATTTCTTTCTTCAGAGACTTGAAGTTCTTATCATACAGATCTTTCACTTCCTTAGTTAGAGTCACACCAAGGTATTTTATATTATTTCTAACTATTGTAAAGGGTGTTGTTTCCCTAATTTCTTTCTCAGCCTGGTTATCCTTTGTGTAGAGAAAGGCCACTGATTTGTTTGAGTTAATTTTATATCCAGCTACTGCACTGAAGCTGTTTATCAGGTTTAGGAGTTCTCTGGTGGAATTTTTAGGGTCACTTATATATACTATCATATCATCTGCAAATAGTGATATTTTGACCTCTTCCTTTCCAATTTGTATCTGCTTGATCTCCTTTTGTTGTCAAATTGCTCTGGCTGGGACTTCAAGTACTATATTGAATAGGTAGGGAGAAAGTGAGCAGCCTTGTCTAGTCCCTATTTTTAGTGGGATTGCTTTGAGTTTCTCTCCATTTAGTTTGACGTTGGCTACTGGTTTGCTGTGGATTGCTTTTATTATGTTTAGGTATGGTTCTTGAATTCCTGTTTTTTCCAAAACTTTTATCATGAAGGGGTGTTGGATTTTGTCAAATGCTTTCTCAGTATCTAAAGAGATGATCATGTGGTTTTTGTCTTTGAGTTTGTTTATATAGTGGTCTACATTGATGAATTTCTGTATTAAACCATCCCTGCATCCCTGGGATGAAGCCTACTTGGTCATGATGGATGTATCATTTTGATGTGTTCTTGGATTCAGTTTGCGAGGATTTTATTGAGTATTTTTGCATAGATATTCATAAGGGAAATTGGTCTGAAGTTCTCTTTCTTTGTTGGATCTTTGTGTGGTTTAGGTATCAGAGTAATTGTGGCTTCATAGAATGAATTGGGTAGAGTACCTTCTGTTTCTATTTTGTGGAATAGTTTGAGGAGAGTTAGAATTAGGTCTTCTTTGAAGGTCTGATAGAACTCTTCACTAAACTCATCTGGTCCTGAACTTTTTATTGGTTGGGAGACTATTGATGACTGCTTCTATTTCTTTAGGGGAAATGGAACTGTTTAGATCGTTAATCTGATCCTGATTTAACTTTGGTACCTGGTATCCGTCTAGGAAGTTGTCCATTTCGTCCAGGTTTTCCAGTTTTGTTGAGTATAGCCTTTTGTAGTAGGATCTGATGATGTTTTGGATTTCCTCAGGTCCTGTTGTTATGTCTCCCTTTTCATTTCTGATTTTGTTAATTAGAATGCTGTCCCTGGGCCCTCTAGTTAGTCTGGCTAAGGGTTTATCTATCTTGTTGATTTTCTCAAAGAACCAGCTCCTGGTTTGGTTGATTCTTTGAATAGTTCTTTTTGTTTCCACTGGGTTGATTTCAGCCCTGAGTTTGATTATTTCCTGCCATTTACTCCTCTTGGGTGAATTTGCTTCCTTTAGTTCTAGAGCGTCTAGGTGAGCTGTCAGGCTGCTAGTGTAAGCTCTCTCCAGCTTCTTTTTGGAGGCACTCGGGGCTATGAGTTTTCCTCTTAGGACTGCCTTCATTGTGTCCCATAAGTTTGGGTTTGTTGTGGCTTCATTTTCATTAAACTCTAAAAAGTCTTTAATTTCTTTCTTTATTTCATCCTTGACCAAGAAATCATTGAGTAGAGTGTTGTTCAGTTTCCACATGAATGTTGGCTTTCTATTATTTATGTTGTTATTGAAGATCAGCCTTAGTCCGTGGTGATCAGATAGCATGCATGGGATAATTTCAATATTTTTGTATCTGTGGAGGCCTGTTTTGTGACCAATTATATCGTCAGTTTTGGAGGAGGTACCATGTGGCACTGAGAAGAAGGTATAGCCTTTTGTTTTAGGATAAAATGTTCTGTGCTTAACTTGTTTTATTTTATTATTTTACAGCAAACATCATTTTATATTTTGATGTATGGGGTTAAAAGCTTTTCCAACAAAAACTTTAGGTTTCTCCCACTGATTCCTTGCTTTTCATATTTCTATACTTAAGCTCAATGTGGTAATGAAAAAATATAGAATATTGAAATATCATCTCATCTTACATAACCATGTCAAAAACCTCTAATTTATACTTTCATTTATCAAATATACTTTCAGCAAGAGCAATTTATAATGTGCTAATTATACCTCAATAAAATTGTTTTTAAAGGAAGGTAATTTCAATTCCTCACAGAATATTGCTTAAATATACAATTGTAAGTGAGCAGATGTTCTTTCCTTCCCTTCCTTCCTTCCTCTCTCATATATATCTATTAGGTTTATGTATGTATGTATGTATGTATGTATTATGTATGTATGTATGTATGTATTATGTATGTATGTGTGTGTGTTTGTGTGTGTATACTATGATATATGTCTGAGTCAGTGTTGAAAAGGAAATTGAATGTTCCAGTAAGTGACAGCAGGCTATCCCAAGATGCTAATAGCATGACCATGGCGTAAGAACACGCCTTTGGCTGGTCCTCTGCTCTCTGCCAGTGTCAGCATTTGAGATCACAGACAGATGCAGAACTCACCATCTCTCCCACTTCTGTCTGCCATTCACACTGTTTCTTGGAGTCCATGTCAATCTTAGCTGCCTTTTACCCCAAAGTGCATGCTTCGGTGCACTTTAATTTTGCTGCAGTAAATAAATGGTTCTCACTAGCTTCCCATCAGTCACCACAGTGCAAATCTGGGGATTGAGACTTTGGAAGCAGACAACATGCCCAAACCAAGTGGTGTTTCAAAGTGATAATTATGAATAGTCTGGTAATGTTTTGGAAGCTGTTCCTTGACTCTGCTGCCCAGTTATCTCCTGTGTGAATGCCCTTCCTCTACAAGACTAGCTACAGAACTACTCCAACAATTTGCAGTTGTCTAGAAATGCCACAGCCTACAGTGAGTTTGAGAATGGGCTTTCTGAGTTCACTGGACAAGAATGACACGAATGTTTTCATGGTTACTCTCGGGTTCACAGTCCTCCCTCAGTACCATCTGAGGTTCCATCTCTCGGTACCCAGTAAGAAGGGGATGCGTGCACACATCGCAGAGGAGTGAGCCTTTCGGAGTTGATTCTCACCACTGCTTTCCTGTTCTTTCCCCCCATTCTGCCTTCCGATGTCTCCAGCTGGACAGTGCTGCAGGGGAGAGTCGGGCGCCCAGCAAACCCATTTCGAGTGGCTCTGGAATACATCTCCAGTGGCAACCGGAGCTTGTCGGCGGTGGATTTCTTTGCCCTGAAGAACTGCAGTGAAGGTATCCAAATCTGGTTTTGCCCCCTCTCTCTCTTCCATCGCCTGTCTTGTTTACATCAGTAATTGCGTTTAGATTGAATGCAAGGTCTATGGTGATCAGGAACTAATTCCGAACATTAGCAAGTATGCCATAGCCCAGGCAATTAATTCTTCAAAGAATTCTAGAGTAAAGTTGTAACTACTTATCTTCAAACTTTATCAAGTGGAATACAGCCTTTCTTAGATGATATGTTAGCTTAACTTCTGTGGTGACAAGTGCCTCTCATTATTTAAAAATATTTTATTATGAAAAAATGTAAATGGACAAGAAGTAAGTTGAGTAGTACATGAATCTTAGCACAACTTAACAGTTGCCAATATTCTGCCATCTTCTTTCACCTACATCTCTACCCACCCTTCACCTTCCCCCGCAACTTAACGATCATCACTATTTGGCTTTTTCTGGCGGTAAAATTCACAAGCAAGCATTTGTCTTGGTTTTATCTGAGCTCTTGCTAATAGACACCATGGGAAATGTTTAGATGTAGGATTTGGGCTTATTTTCATCCAAGCCTAATGGGCATGGCCCACTATGTCATTGAAGTTCTTTTGCATAAATATTGCATTTGTGACTGGACCTCAAGGTAAGCTTTTATTCTTTTTTTCCTTTTTACCTTTGCATCCAAAAAAAAAAAAAAAAAAAAAAAAAAAAAAAAAAACCCTACCCAAACGCAATACCCCAGGACAGTTCTCAGGTCTCCATAGGCCTCTGAGGGTCTTTTCTTCTTCCCTCTGCAGGGTTTGAGTCTCCTAACCTGGTTTTCAACATCCTATTTTGCATGCATATTTCATTAAACACTGTTTCAAGTCTGAGTGGAAAACACACAGGCACAAACTCTCAGTCACTAGGTGATGTTGAGGTCCTTGGTTCATCAGAAGGCCCCAGTCTACCTGAAGCATCCTTCCCAGAGGGGGAGAGTAGGAGGGATGGGTTTAAAGGAGTCGCTTTCATTGTTGTTCCTCTGTTCCTGTCCCTGCTTCTGCTCAGAGAGCCACTAAACAGCACCCACCTAAGGATCCTGGGACCAAAACATCCTAAGAATGAATCCTATGATCCTAAGAAAAGATAGGAAAGACGCCTGTGGTCCCTTCTAGACTTTAATTCTCAATTCTCAATTTAAAATATGTGTGAACAACCATGAAAGCCCACATACAGGTGGTCATCTGTTGTGTGAAGGGGCCTGGATTTAAACCTTGTGCCTCTTGGTTGTGAGGTGGGATAGTGACTCCCTGCTCCTGGTACTGTGACTCTCCCTTCATCGATGGCTTTACAAGGACTTTTGCAAGTGAAAGTTTTCATTGCTCTTGTTTTAGTTTAATCAGTTTAGTCAACTGGTTTCTATGTTGGGGAAAGAAAAGCTACCTCCTGTGACAGACTGAAAGGGTTACAGGGGAGAAGGTGGTTAACCCCGTGTTGAGGCAATGCGTGCGGAACAGGCGGTTTGGGATTGAACGAGGAGTGTGTGTGTGTGTGTGTGTGTGTGTGTGTGTGTGTGTGTGTGTGAGAGAGAGAGAGAGAGAGAGAGAGAGAGAGAGAGAGAGAGAGAGAGAGAGAAACTTTCCACACTTGTGAATTTAATGATCTGTTAAGGTCTCTGGGCACCATCAAACTTCACAGATTCTAAGGATCTCTTTCATCCAAAAGATGCCCTCTGTTGAAGTGTAACCAGTTAACACAAATACCACAGGGATAAGATGCTAGTTTCCACAGATAGCAGCATAATCCCACTTAAGGAACACGAGGAGAGGAAGCGGTTGTGCACATAGTTCCAGATATCAGGCCCAACACAAAATGCTGCCGTGTGACAGCTCTGCAGAAATTCTGAATTTAGGCCAAGTACCCAGGTGTTCTGCCCCTTGCTTTGCAAACTCCTGTCGCCCAGAGAATCTCTTCCCCAGGTGCTGTGCTGAGGGGTGGTACATCTGTTGTAGAGCTTAAGCTTGCACCCTCTCTGTTTCTCCATCCTTGCAAAACCAAAGTGTGACCTCCTTCTGTGGTTTTTCATGACACCGAAAATGACCTCTGCAGGGTATACCCTCTGCTGCCTCTTCTTGGTCCAGAAACCTGGGGAGGTCCTTACAGTCTAGCCTCCTTCCTGATTCCAGGTCCGGAGGTTCCAAGGCCAAGGACAAGATGGTCTTCATGGGGAAACAGGTGACCACTGCATTCTTTTGTTCACTGAGAACACATTAGCTGCCAAGGCTTATGGAGGGGCCAGTGTGGACATGTGAGGAACAATAAAGAAGACAGTGGTCATGTCAGAATGTTCTGAGCACTTCCAGCCCTCTTCCCACAGTGGAGCAAATGCCAGCAATGTAGACAAGTTTCAAACATAGGAAGCATCCTGAAACTGCACTCCTGTGTTCATAATCAAGGGGATTTAGGATAGGCTTTGGTGCATCCCTGAATCCTATGTGATACAGGCAAGTCCTCATGTGTCCTGGGACCCTAGCTTTGGTTAGGTTGTGGAGGAGAGAAGGAGAAAGAAATAGTTTCTTAGAGGTGTGGGTGATGCTGGTAACATGCTCACCGGGGCTGTGGGTGGGTGTACAAGATATCTAGTCTATTGACTAATTGCACCTTGATCTCTCTCATAATGAGTCCCAGATGGAGTATGAAAAGAAACACAGCTAAATGACACTAGACCTCTGCTTTGGCCCCAGTGAAGAAGAACATTGTTTTAGCTCATCTTGGGAAGGCTGACAGGAGATACTGGGTACAATTCTCCCTGCAAAGGAGACACTATCTATCTGTGGTGTCTTCAGGAAGACAGATTTACCCATTTCCTCTTTAAATATTTTTATCTGTCACAGCATGTACACTTAATAGATGCTCAGTTAATGCGTACCAATGTTGATGATGCGATCACATGTGATACGGCGAAGTGTCCATTCCCCTGCCTATGTACTGTCTCTCACAAGCTTAATGATATAGAGCAGGACATTTCTCATCTTACAAGCAAGAAAACTGAAAGTCACAGGTGTTTCCAAACTTGCTGGAATCTCTAAATCATAGAGTCAAAGTTGCTCTGATCACAAAGCCATAGATTCATCCTTGACACCATGCCTTTGTAGAATGTAGAAACTCAAGTTTAATTCATTACTGGATACCTTAGAATGCTTTTGACTCTTTTGGTTCCTCTGATCCCTATAGCAAACTGGCCAGCACATGAGCTTACTGCCACTTCACACTCTATCTGTGCCCACATAGGCACTGCTGACTCTTGACTATTTTGAGACAGGTTTTCTCTGTGTGTCTCTGACTATCCTGGGCCCACTCACTCTGTAGACCAGGCTGGCATTGAACTCACTGAGATCCACCTACCTCTACCTCCTGAGTGCTGGGATTAAAGATGTGTCCCACCACCTCCCAACTACATTGCTGACTCTTGAATTTACCTGTCACATTTTCTTAGCCATTTCTTATTTTTCTTAGATCCTTTATATATAGTAATATGGACTTTGGTATCAGCTAGGTGGCCTTTCTAAGACCATTGCCCATCTTTCTAACACTGCAAACTACAGTTTTCCCATTTCTTGCAGTCCTTTCAAGGGACATAACTCACCCCCTATCACCTCTCATGTCAGAAAATAATATGGGGACTGTGCTAGACTTCCTTGCTCGGGAAGTGCCATTGGCAGCTACTGAAGTTCTGCTTGGAAGACCTTGGTGTCTGCATCTAAATCTAGCAGTCTTTTCTCAATTAGTCATTGGGGGACCCTAACTTGATGTTCAATATGCTGTCCTTTATTTCATTGGTTGCTCAAGGGAGCAGTCAGCACAGTGCTAAGCACATAGGAAATATCACATAAATGCTTGTTGACAGATTGGTTAATCAATTAATTAATAAATGCTGAACTTGTTTTATAGCTTCAGGCTAGTGGAGTGGACCACTTCCAAAAGAAGGCAGCTGGGAGTAGAAATTGCTCAGAATTGGCATTTCCCAGAAAAACTAGTGAGGGAGTGGTTTATACATTCAGTATGGCTGGGAGGGGCATCAACCTCTAGAGACACTCCGATATGGGAATCCCTTATCCCATTTCAGAAAAAGCCTTTTGCTGGCAGACAGTCTAGAGAAGGTCACTCCCCAAGGTCCCCCAACTTCAGAGAGACTCCTATGTAAACTATGAGGTGCAGAATAAGCAGGGCCAGATCCTTGAAATGGATTTAACAGAATCCGCAGGGCTCTCAGGAGCTCACACAATGCACATTACAAACACTCATTTAGTACTTCCTCGGGCCTGCCCTGCTGTATGTGTGTGTTCCTATTAGACTCCTTCGTCCTCACTCCAGTGCTGAAAGCTGTGTGTGCCATTGTTATTACATCTGTTAGCTAGGTGGGGAAATTGAGGACCAGAGAATTAAGTCATTACCCCAGAGTCACAGCTGATAATTGGATTGGAAGCCATCTGGATCTTAGCTGCTTCCTAAGGAAGGTCACCACTGGAAGGGTAACACAAGGCATCTAGACAGCCTCTTTCACCATATGAAAGTGTAATGAACGAAGACCCAGAGATTTTTCCTTGAAATGTGATAGATTACATTACTGGACAGCCTAATGTACTCTGTCCCTCCATCTCCTTTGATTTCATTGCTTCTAAGAAATCAATTCAGTATTTCCCTCACCCTTCCTAGATTGGTCAAGGGCCTTTGAGATACACTATTGCCTATTGGTCAAAATGAAAACAAAGAGCTGTTAAAGATCCAGCCATGTAAAACATGGAGCTAGGAACAACCCCAGTGCGAGCCTAAATATGTTTTATTCTCAGCCACCATAATTACCCTTCTCTTTCAGGAACCTACAAGAAACACATCTGTGGTTTCCTGGGCCAGATCCACTGTTGGAGTTGCTCACAGATTTCTCAGCCAAATACAGTCTAGGTCCCTTACATTCCTGATACCTCTGCATATACATTACTTCTGAGCTGCTTGCTGGGGAGAACAAATCCCACAAGGACTTACTTGACTAGCTCAGGAAGTAGAAGGGATCCAAGAGGAACTCAGTTACCTTGAAGTACATGTCCTCAAGGTTGGATATGCACAACTATCTTAACTTCTCTGGGACTGCCTCGTGGGTACTTAAATAACCATCATGGTTTAAAAACTGAAACCTCATTGAAAAGTTATACACTGGAGGCTAATATATAAAGTTATACATGGAGAATGGCCTTTAAAAATAGGGCCCAGAACCACTTCTTCCATAGGTTTGTGTGCCCTACAATGAGGCTTCCTAAAATGCAGTTTGAGAACCACTAGACAGCTTGATCTTCAGCTCTTCTGTTATCTGTATTTTCTGATCCTATAATTCTCCTCTCATATAAAATATGAAAGCCAAAACCAGATATACTCGATACTTTGTTGGAAAGATCAGGACTAAGCTTGAGATTTGAATATTTTAGAGATTGACACCACTGCAATATCTCTTTCTCTCTCCCTCTCTCTCTCTCTCTCTCTCTCTCTCTCTCTCTCTCTCTCTCTCACACACACACACACACACACACACACACACTACACACTACACACACACACACACACACACACACACACATACACACACACAATGAGTTCTTTCCCACATGGGTCCTTGCTTAGATGGACCGGCCATAGAGTTAGTGTGAATGTTCTCAGAAAAAAAGTTGGTGATTTTTGCCAGCTTCCCACACCAGAAATTATGACAGACAATGGAAGACACTCTCCTCAGTCCAAGAGGAGAATAAGAAGAAATGAGAGAAGCCAAATAAGCAAGTTCAAATCTTTGGTTGGCCATGTGAAGCCAACCAGAGTCTGGGGTAGGCTCCAAATTCCAGCTGGGCAAAATGAATCATGACTCCATGGACTCCTGGCAGCCTGGCCCAAGCTGGGCATTTTGTGTTCTAGCAGCAAGCAATACCTCAGCAGAGTCCTTGATCTGTGCTTGTAAATGGAGATTGTAATAGCTCTCTGTCTTGGGATTGCCAGCAGACCCCTCTCCACTTTCCGCATAGAGCTCATCATCTATACATCCACTGGACCATTCACTGGTGCGTCTGCCTGTTCATTCAACAGACATTCACCCAGAAGATAGAAATCTCAGGGCCTGACGACCCTAATATACAATTGTTTTTCCTGCCTAGGGCTGAATTTTATACAGTGGGCTTAAGATCTTCATTCTACTTTGGACAGAAACTGCTCCCCAAAGGGCGTCCCTGCTTATACCTAATTTGCACCAGCGAGATGGAGAAGGCGTTCCATTTGCAGAGATGTCTTCCCCTATTCTAGCTCCAATGTTGCTCTCTCAAAAAGATCATGAAATGTAAGACCTAAACCAGCATTCAGAAAACCTGAACTAAAGTCCTCTTTCCCACCTCCTCGTTTCCAGAGACAGGTCAATGCTTCAGACCTGAAAGGCCATTGACACTCTCCTCCAGAATTGGCACATTGATTGGTTTTTAATTGAAAGTGGGAATAGGAATATGTCAATAGTTTTCCTGGCACTGGCCTTATCCCAAGGGCCAATAAGAAAGTGACTTAGAGATGCAATATAACCGACGCCATGGGCTGCCTAACTTCTCTAGGCCCTGCCTTGCCAGAAGCCAGATAAAATGAGCTACTCTCCCCTTGTAGTGCAGTTTCCCATGGAGAAGCTACCATTCACAGGAACAAATTAGCTCTTCAGATGCCCCCTGCACAGCTTGGCGATGGTGATTAATGGCCAGATGCACAGTGGGTGATGAAAACCACATAAGACCAGACTGAGAGGTTCCACCAGCTAGGCCTGTCACTTCAAGGGACAGAGTCAACTCTGAGAAGACTGGGTCTGTTCCTTGGAGTTGAACAACAGAGGGAAATTACAGTCACAGCCTCCAGAGAAGGATGAGCCCGATTTTCAAAACCCTGCTTCTTAACTCTGTCACCAGGACCTCTTACCTTTAATTATCAGTGGGCCGAGTCATTTAAAAGTAAGCATTAAAATTATGTCAGGCTGGGGAGGTGGCTCAGTCAGTAAAACACTGGGGACCTGAGCCAGTCCCCAGAACCCACGTTGTAATTAATTAGTTAACAGGCATGGTAGTACCTGCTTATAGTTCCACCACTGAAGAAGCAGAAACAGGAAGATTCCCCAGGGTTCACTAGCAAGTCACCTTCACTAGAACCTCCCCTCCCCCTCTCTCATGTGTATGTTCATTCACACATGCAGACACACATACACATACCCTTAGCCAACCTCTGGTCTCCATGTGTGTAACACACACACACACACACACACACACACACACACATTCTCTCCCTCTCCCTCTCTCCCTCTCCCTCTCCCTCTCCCTCTCCCTCTCCCTCTCCCTCTCCCTCTCCCTCCCCCTCCCCCTCCCCCTCCCCCTCCCCTCCCCCCCTCCCCCTCCCTCCCCTCCCCCTCTCTCATGTGTATGTTCATTCACACATGCAGGTACACACAGAGACACACATACACATGCATCTCACACACACAGTAATGTATACACTATGCATGTCCCCACGAGTCATAATTTCATCTGGCGACTGAAACCTACTCATACCTTCCCAAGCACCTCCAGCCCTCCAAGGTCCTCCTGCCCATGCTCCTGCCTCACGGTCCATGCTCTGCAGCCCCACACATCCTTCAGCTCTCAGCTGAGACGCTATTTTCTGTCTCATTTCAGAATTCTGTTTCCATGCTTTTCTATTTTAGAACAATCCACTTCTCTGCGCAGTTATTTATACGTCTCACTCAATAGATGCTAACTTCCTAGAATCAAAGTCTTGTTTTTTTTAAATCCCCGTGTCTCAATTAGCAACTAAGAGCACTGTTTTCATGGTGAGCGCTCAATAAAGGTTTGCTTATCCTAATGTAGGAGGGAGATTATGGGCTTTTAAATCAGACCAAATGAGTGTGGAAGCTCAGAGCTGTCGCTTACCACCTTCGTGAGCTTGCAAGAGTTTTTTTTTTTTTTTCAAATCTACGGGCTTTGGTTGTTTTTTTTTTCATCATTAAATAGGCTAATAATACATAATTATAGCTTTGTTGGGAGATTAAAACAGATATTGTGTGCAGAGCTCCTAGCCAGTGCCCCGCATGATAAATACCACTTCCTCCTCTCTCAAGCATCCCTTGACTAAGCTGAGTCTTTTCATTCTGGAAGCAGAGCCGAATAATTCTGCACAGCTCTCCCAGTGGGTGTTGGCAGAGTCCCACCCACCTTCTGCCTTCCATCTGTGCCTTGTCCAAGCCGTAGCCATGGAGGGAAAGCTACCTTATTTCCAGCAGACTCTAATAGCCTAGATCTGCTTTGTGGTTGCAAAGGCAACCTCTCTTCTTTCCCCCACAACTGATGCTTTAACCTCTGATAATGTCATTTCCTTTATCATTTTTGTGACCTGGTCTCTAGAAGTCTTTGTGCCTTGCAAAGAACTAATATTGTTGGATCCTGTGGGGACGGTTGGAAATTGAGGAACTCCTTAGTCATGCTGCTCGCATGCTTCTTTCCCATCAGACTGGACTCCGAAGCAGCCAAGCAGAGCCAGGCCACAAGACCAAGAAAGTGTTTGGCTGGCTTCCCTTTCCCCACCAGTGAACAGCTACTTTTGGCAATGACGTCCTTACTCTGGAATGATTTACTCATAATCGCTAAGAAAGCCAATTATAAATGTCTGTAGAGTGCCTAGGAACAATAGCGATTGCTTGGGCTACTATTTTAAATATTGAACCATTGAAACTAACCCTGGAGTGGAGGCTAGATCCAAAAAGGGCTTTTAAATATAAATAAATAAAGAATGAATGTGCTGAGGTCATGGTACTCCCAGAAGAAAATTACTTTCAAATTACAACTACATAAAAGAAATAATTGAAAAGATTAATCACACTAAAATAATTGGTCTCTTTTACAAGTAATTTGGAGCACTATTCCATCATTGACATCAGTGTCTAGTAGTAAAATAGTAATGAATTTCATTCTCTGACTAATGTATTTATTTTATTAATGGTACTAAATGGTGTTGTTACTGCTTATAAATATTTCATAACTTTTAATTCATTAAAATGTTCAAGGAATTTCCAAAAGTATTTATTAGTTTTAAATCGACCTTAGTACTCAATATGCAGTTGTCACTCTGTCTTGGTAATTAAAAAAATTATTGTTTGGGGTAATGAAATTCTCTTTGAAGGTGGAGGATTAAACCCTAGTTATTAATGAGACTAATGTACCAGCCAGTGATGAATAAGGGACTTGGGGATCTATTTCCTATTTAGGTCACCCAGGACCCCGTATGGCCATTTCTTAACATTTGTGGCTGTGAGATGAATGGGGACCAGAAAGGATAAGAAAATGCACTTCAACATTGGTCTCAACCCATCACTTCTCCCGTGGTCTGTCTCCCACGGACAGCAGATAATAGCAGAACTAAGTGTTTTAACTCCGCCTCCTTGTTACTTTCATTGTTCAAAAGAAACCATGGCTACCAAGTAAGACCTGATCAAGAAAGAAAAAAAAAGACAGAAAGGAGGAGAAAAGAAGAAAAAATGGAAGGAGGGAGAAAGTGAGGAGGGAAGGGAGGAGGGAAGGAGGGAAAGAGAGGGAAGGGAGGAGGGAAGGAAGGGAGGAAGGGATGGAGGAAGGAAGGAAGGAAGGAAGGAAGGAAGGGAGGGAGGGAGGGAGAGGAGAGGAGAGGAGAGGAGAGGAGAGGAGAGGAGAGGAGAGGAGAGGAGAGGGAAGAAGAGAGAGGGAAGGGAGGAAGGAAAAGGAAGAAAAAGAAGGGAGAGAGGGATAGAGGAAAGAAGAAGCAAAGAAGGAAGGAAATCATAGCTGACAAACCAGTACTCAAAAGCAGAAAGAAAAGCAATAGGCACAAGAACATGAACATTACAAAAGGGATAGGATCCGGGGATGGAAAACACGGGTCTAACTCTTGACTCATGTGAGTGCTACCTGAATCATCAAAATGCTGTGTATCTGTTGTCCTGATGGAACTGTGGGTAAGAAATGAAGATGGCAATACCTACTTTAGTGTCCACGTGAAGGACAAGTGTGATTACGTGTGTCCCACTTGGTGATGCTTGGAACTAGTGGCTTAGGTCCACTCCTTCCAACCTCCAAAGAACATGTCATGGTACTGTTGACTCAATGGCTTTGGTGGTTCTTAGCTCATAGGTAGGAGACATCAAGAAAAGATGAGCCAACGGGATGTGGATGAAGCCCAATAGAAGCCCTATGAGGAAAGACTGGATAATTACACCCAGGGCCTGGTCCATAGGCCTGAGAACAAGCCGTCTCTCTATAGTGTCTCTCTAGGTTCAGCCTGTGAAAGTGACTAAAGGAAATGTGCCACAGGCAAACTGAGGACTAATGGATAAGGCAAGCTTCTCACAGTTGGATGTTGTACCTGTGGGAATATGGATCATCTGTGACCTGTGACTTTACTTCTAACCAGTCACAGTGGGAAGACATTTAATAATAAGATCACCAGGGCTATAACGTTAATTCCATTGCAAACCACAGAGAAGGCTTAAGTTATAATGTGAGCTTTGAAAGACTTTTCTTATTTGTAGCTGACTTTCCCCATTCCTTGAGGTGGGATACATCATAGAGGATATTTGTGAAGCAAGAGGATACAAGAATATGAGTAGGAAAAGGAAATACGTCGGACCTCCTACTTCTGTGTATAAAGCTGGGTCTAGAAGGGGAGACATTCTCTCTGTGCAAGCCATAGTCAGAAGGACAGTGAATGGTATCTCAAGACTAGTAGTTGGGTCCAACCTCCCAAGCAGTCAATACCTAACTGGACATAAAGTTCAGAGGCAGACTCACCAAATACTAGAGTTTTGAAATCCCTGTACATTATCCTGAAGTGTTTTGTATGTATGCATGTTGTACATTTGTATGTGTAGAGCTGCGCGTTCATATAGAGACCAATGGACAACCTGAGGTCTCATTCCTTGGGAGAAGTCCACCTTGCTCTTTTAAACAATGTCCCACTGGCTTGGGAACTCACCAACTAGGCTGGCTAACCAGCAAGTTCTAGGCATCGATTGGTCCATTGCTGAGATTTAAAGGGCATGCCACCACACCTTCGTTTCACAGGTTTCTGGGTTCAAATTCATACCTTCATGCTTGAAAGGCAAGTACCTTACCTAGCTGAGTTATCTCCTAGCACCCCTAAAGTATTTTAAATCTTCCTAAGGATGGAATTGGTGTGGCCATTGGTGTCCTTGGTTTGCAGGTTGATTGGTTCAATGAAGGCGAGAGAGATGGATGGGTACCACCCCTTTCTCTGACCATCCTAGAGATACTTACTAGGCTCAGGGCCCAGGAAGCACTCTCTATAGACCTTGAGCTATGGGGAACGAGTGCCAAAGTCCTCAGGAGTGGAGGCCCCTTGGGCGTGAAGTGAGGGAGCCTTCTTGCAAGCTGACTGCCATGGTTAGAAGAGCAGGAGAGTGGTATCCCTAGAGCTTAATGACTTTTCTTTGGGTTCACGGATGCTTTCAAGGCTGAGCACTGTGTGTTGTCAAGTCACACTGAAAGCATGAGTTTGGGGGGATGTCACATCGTCCTTTTCCTTGTGATTTGTTTAGGGGAGGAAAACACAGGGAGGTAGTTGTTGGATGGCTGCCCAGAAGATCCCACGAAGCACAGGGTACAAGTGACCAAAGAAATGGTCTCTGAGACCCCTCCCTTCTCGGCACCAACCCTCTGGCTTCCACAGTTAGCATTTGGGGACATGAAGGCTTTGGGCTTTTGATGCTCCTGCAGATCTCCCTTTAGCTCTTAGCCAGCATTTGTGTCTGTAAAAAAACGGTTAACAAACATTGACTAATTACCCCCTCATTAATCACTCATGCAACTAGGCTAGGATCCTATCTTTTCCTAAAGAACACTGTAATATCCTGTCTGTACTACACATCCCACACACAAAGGTGAGGGGGGGCTCATGGCAACATCAGGACCTGCCTACATTCTCTGAAGAGTGGGCTGGAAAGAGGCCCTGGGCCCTGTGAGAGCCCATCCCTCCAGGATACCCTTTCTGCTCTAATTAACAGGAAGGACAAGCCTCAAGGCTGGCCAATGGTAGCTGAGAGGCAATAAGCTTTAATTACCAGCTTCTTCCTGGAAATCCTCATGAACATATTAAATCTATTGTCTTAAAAGGCCCAGAGAGGTTAATACGCCAAAGTTTCTTTCATAAGCAGATTCTTCCCATCATTTATGAAGTTTAAATATAATGAAAATACTAAGTCTGGATGAGAGCTCTGGTCAGCTGTAGCACCTCAGGGCAGGTGAACCAAGATGAGGGTCAGGATGGTGGCCATCTGTTCCCATGATGGGATAGCTGGCAGTTCATGATTCGGAAACAACCGGGGGTGGGGGAGGCAGGTGAATGACTAGCGGGGTTGCTTGCGGGGGAAGTGCAGGACAGGCTCTAGGATGGATGAGGCAGGCCTGTTTGTAAGAGTGCTGGGCAGCAAGTACCCCAACTCCCCAGAAGCCTGTGAGTGTCCCGAGATCTCTATCCTGGGGACTTGGACCTGTGAGTATGTAAAGCCAAACTGAGAAATTTCCAGAATTGCATTTGTATGGATTTGAAGAGAAGGCAGAGATTTCCCAATATCTCTGATCTCTGCTTCCCTTCCTGTCTGGGCATCTTGCGATCAATATCTTCCTTGTTGTGTGCAGACACAGATCTCTGTCTATCCTTCCGCACCTTTCCTGGCTGTGCAGATGCGTGAGGACACACACTTCCCCCTGGTACTCTTTCCCTCTCTTCCTTTCTCTCCGTCCCTAATTGTTGAGATCAGTGATGCCAGAGCATCCGCTCCATTCAGCCTTGTTCCTCCTTTTTACACGGACCGACAACAAATAAACAAATACAGGCAGATCTTTGTCCCAGCCGGTTATGTTTGTCATTTATCTCGGGGACAGCCTTTCCCCACATCTCCCTGCCCTTAGCCTCAGTTTCTCTTCCATGTGTCTCTCCAGACCCTGGATGCTGTCTCCTAACTCATTCTCACCTTCAACTCTCTTCCTTTCCTTTTGTCAGGGCAAGAAAGCTAGGCTGCAGAATTGGCTGGTTGATCTCCATACGAGCACCCGCAAAGTCTGGCTCTCCGGCTTCAGGCTCAGGCCTGAGGCTCTGCATCTTGGACAAGGTGACTGAAATGGTTGCTGAGGCAACCTGGGGCCTGGCTCTGGCATATCGTCAGATGGAGTCTCCTCTTTTGGCACAGAACTTCTCCTTTCTTTCCTCTCCTCTTCTTCCTCACCTCAGGTGCCTGCCATCCCTTCATTAAGAAAGAAGCATGCTTGCACACACGTGGACACACACACATGCATAGGCAGTGTTCACACATATACTCAAAGGGTTTTTTGAGCCATCTGGACATGATAATCTCTCAGATCATGGTCTTTTAGCTGGAGAGTAAGACCTTTCCAGATATATTTTTAGTTTCACATGGTAATTGTATAGTGGAACACGGCATGACATTCTGGGGCACAGTGCATATTATAAGGTGTTACATGGAGGCAGTGCAGCATTTGCATACATGTACCCTGTGTGTGATGAACATAGCAGAGTATGTCACAGGTTTCTCATTTTCTTTGTGTGAACAACATGCAAAGGCATCACTTGTGCACATGTGTGTATGTATATATGCATATGTGTGTAAATATATCTTTGTGTGTATATATGTGTGTGTATGCATGTGCATGTGTGTATGTATGCATATATATATATATATGTGTGTGTGTGTATGCATATATATGTATGTGTGTAAATGTGTGTGTGTGTGTGTGTGTGTGTGTGTATGATGCACATGCATGTAGAGGTCACAGGACAACCTTGCGTGTCAGTCCTTGCTTTCCACGTCATTT
This sequence comes from Mus musculus, assembly GCF_000001635.26. Classification (NCBI taxonomy): domain Eukaryota; kingdom Metazoa; phylum Chordata; class Mammalia; order Rodentia; family Muridae; genus Mus; species Mus musculus. The sequence continues at coordinate 72,037,847 of NC_000083.6, read as the reverse complement.
GAGACAAGGTCTCTTTTGCTATTGCTATTGTTTGTCACTGCATGAACCAGCACAGTTAGCTTGCAAGCTTCTAGAGATTCTCCTGCCTCTGCCTCCCATCTCACTGTAGGATCACTGAGATTAGCAATGCATGTTACCATCCCAGGCTTTTTATGGGTTCTGGGGAATCTGAACTTGGGTCTTTACACTTGCTCAGTAGAGGCTTTAGTCACTCAGTTATCCTCTTAGCCCTGTCCGCAGCTATTTGACTATATTCAACTAACTGTTGTCAGCTATCCTTATTCTACTGTGCTATAGAAAATGAGAAGTTATCCCTCCTTCCAGCTGTACCCCTGTAGCTGTTAAGCATTTTTCTCCATGTTTCCTTCCCCCAACCCTTTCCAGCATCTACTAATCACGATTCTCCTCTTATTCATTGAGGCCAACTTTTAAGTGTAAATGAGAACATAGCATATTGTTCTGTGCCTGTCTTGTTTCAAATGAGGTCTCAGTCAAGGCTGGGGTCTTTGCTATTGTGAGTCACTAGGCAAAGGCAAGGAGAATGGTCAGTGATATGTTGCTCATTTTCCCCTAGTGGTCAAGAAGTTAAATTAGAGCAGGTGTTCTCAATCTATGGCTTGTAACCTCAATAAGGGTCACATATTAGACATCCTACATATCAGATATTTATACTACAATTCAAAATTGTAGTATAGCAAAATTACAGTTATGAAATAATTGTATGGTTGGAGGTCACCGCAACCTAAAGAACGGTATTAAACGGTCTCTGCATTAGGATGGTTGAGAGCCACTGAATTAGATGGAGCTCCTTAGTCATGGGAGCTGAGACTGTGTTCATTGTATGAAAGACGCAAGAATCTAGGAAGGAGGGTTTGAAGGGAGTCATCTCCTCTTCCAGAATCCATAAGACAGAATTGAAACTCAGAGCTAGTATAGGAGAATTCTTCTTTTCCCTTTTCCCACTTTTTAGTAGAGTCGTGTTGAACATCTCTGCTGACGTTAGTTGTACTCCCAGAATATTGTCTACGGTTTTGCCAGTGCTTTAAAGGGTTTTATCATCCCTGAGATGGGATTTATGATGGCAGTAGTGGTCCACAGGACTCTCCAAGGAAGCATCAAATCTCAAGAAGGGGAAAGAAGAGGGAAGGAAAAGGAGGGAAAGAAGAACAAAAAGGGGGCTATGAGGTTGGACTGCTTCCTCTAAAAAGGACCATGTCTGGTGCTAACCTTGGAGGCTGGAAGCTTACAGTTATGGAAGAAGAGGCACTTGTTCTACTTACACACGCCCAGAAGCACGCACTAGGTAGCTTAACCCCCACCAACCAAGACTTCTCTGTTTTTAAAACAAGAAGTCATTCGTGCATGTCCATATTATCATATTATCTGATGCAACTTTCTCCCAAGCCCACCTGACCTCTGAGGTGCTATATATAGCCTCTCACTTCTCTTTGACCCTAGAGCTAAGAGGTAGTCGCCCAGTCCCCGTTTGGTGAACTCTCTCATTGGGTGTTGATTTTCTTCCACTGTGTCTCTCTTCCTGGCTCATAGAAAATCCTGCTTGGTGTGTTCTGAGACCAGCCCAATCTTCCAGCTATAGCATCTTCCCAAGCTGAGACTCCCTAGGAGTGTCACCTGAGGGGTCATAAGCTAACTCTTTAGTCTGTTATCTGTGCCTCATCACTAGTGGTGAGTCTTTCACTTTAGCTTCAAATCCCTGACATTCACCATAACGCCTGGCACACAATAAGGGTGCCATGAATTTGTAGAGAGTTTTGAGCAAGTGGACTTACAAATGAGCCAGAAATTCTGGTGTGGGGGAACTGTCATGAGTACAAAGCACAGCAGGAAATTGAGCTCATCAACTAGACAGTGCAAGCCAGGCAATATAGTCTTTTATATAATTTTAGATAGCCACTTAATCACAGGGACATGTGACTGTATAGCTGTATACAGACATAGTATAGCTGTATACAGACATAACATTTAAGTTGGAATAAACTTAAATTCTAAATTCTCCTTTGCTGATATAGTAACATAATTCCAAGAATGAGCATTTTAGTACCCACCTCCTAGAAACTCCATCCCTAGGTCCCAGGTACCACGAGGACATCCTAGGAAATGATCAGTAACATGTACCCTGACATGATTGGCTCATGGTAGGACTTTCCCACAGCAGCTAAGAAGGTTCCAACAGAATTGAGCACAAGTGTGTGTAAAGTCACTGTCTTCTGCCAGCTCCCCTCCTGTCCGACACTTCTGCTGATGACATGATTCTTCACTGTTGAAAAGCACAGGACTAAGGGCTGGGGATGTAGCTCAGTGAGGATGCTGAGGGCTTGTAAAGAGCTGGTAGAAGGCTTGCAGCCTTGGCTATGATCCTCAGTACCACTTAAAACACAGTGGTTTACACAGTGAATGAACCTGTAATCCTATTGCTATGGTGGTGGAGACAAAAGTATCCGAAGGGCAAGGCTATCCCAGGTTCTATAGCAACTCTGAGGCCAGCAACACATGCAGCTGCCTCAAAAGACTGTAAGCGTCTAGAATCTGAAAGGGCCTGAAGGTTTGTTGGGTTTAGGGGGAGGGAAGGGGCACTTTCTTTCTTTGTTTACAAATTAGCAGAATGAAGCCAAAATGTATTAGTGTTTTATCCATAGATACCAAATGGTAAAGTTCAGACTTGTTGCCTCTGATTTTGTTGCATTCCTACTTCTTCCAACTACTGCTCCCGAATGGCGTTAGAATCTTCCCAAGCTTCCTGCTTTCTGCTCCCCTTCCTATGAGCTTGGCTTCAGAGCCTACTAATCCAGTCCTGAGCCTTGGACCACTAGGTGCTCACTCAGTGTCTTCAGTTGGAAATCAAACGTGGGATGCTGGTACCCTGATAAATCATCAGTTGAGTGGCAGATATCATGGAACCTTGGATCTCAGGTGATATCTTCCAAACAAGCCAGAGTCAGTCGCAGATAGGGCGTGCTTACAACAGAAGGAGGCCTGTTGCCCACAACAGTGACTGTGTCCTTTGAAAGCTTGAGCCACACCGTTTTAGCTATACATGGCACTACTGTTAGCTCTAACAAGGCTAACTCTTCATCCGATAGGCTGAGCAACCTGAGCTAGACATCCCACGGTGTACATCATCATTGTATCAACATCACTCATACTGTCCTCTACAAAGATGTCCCACTAGGATAGGTCAATGAAGTTTTTAATATTTATAATTTCTTTTGTTTTTTTTTAACTTTTAATACTTCAATAATTAAAATATAGCTCCATGGATTTCTCCCTTCCTTTCCCATCCTGCGGTGTCTCCCAAGCCCCCTCCCTCCAACTCCGCTAAGGCTAGATTTGTTTTCTGAATACATGACTTACATCTCTTTTTTATTTCTGGTGAGGATCCCTACCAACTATAAAGTTTAAAGACCTGGAGGCCACCTTCTTTCCCTGACCCAGGCCAGCCTGCTCACTTTTCTCCTTCTTGGCCTCTTACTAAATCCATACTCTGGCTTAACCACATCAACAAGCAGTCATCTGGAGGAGGCAAGCATGGTCACCCCACCTGTCTCAACCCCACATAATCGCCAAAGATCCCCTCAAGCCTCTTCCCCACCCTTACCCCTACCCCTTAACCCCCTGCCTACCCCTACCCCATCACCAGTATTAGCACTCAGCATTTGTGCTGCGCTGCTGTTTTAATTGTTCATTTGGCTCTAACTAGCCCTAAATTATCTCCTGCTTGTTTGTGACTTCTCTTCTACAGCGATTTTGCTTTTAGCATAATTCTATGTGTGTCCCCGGCACAGTCTGACAGCCCTCCGTTCACTCGGTATCCATGAGAATGTGTTCCTGCCCACCTAGCTGATAAATCTTTGAGGACAGCATGCTACCGTGGGAAAAAAAATCTGAAGCCCAAAACAGGTCTCATCTAGCAAAACCTTTCTAAGCGTTGGACTCTTTCTTGTTATAGAATTGTAACATATGAGGCTGGAATTAGACTCAGGAAGATAACCCAAGTAGCCCAGCAACGTAGAGAATTTTCAAAAAAAAAAAAAAGTTCATTGTCTTCCTATTACTTCAAGTTCTGTATTGACTGCTTCTCCCAAGGTCCTCCATGCACCTGAAAGGTCCTACCAGCCCCCTAATGGCACAGTGCCTAAAGCATAAGAGCTGCATAAGGACAAGCTTGAGGGATGGAAGACTGTGTGTGAATGCTAGTAAGCAGAACATTAAGAGTGTGCTATCCATGCCTGCTCCCTGCTCCCTATTTGCTCCCCTGGAGTGGCTTTGGTTAGTCTCGGGAGGCCTTCTGACTGATGCCCTTGGCCCCAGCAATTCAACGACCATTCTACTGAGCTTGGCGACAATCCCTGAACCGATCTTCAGGGTCTTCAAGAGTGAACTCTGAAGCCTGTCAAAGAGGGATTGTATCCCCATCTGAAATAACTATCAGGATGCCTGTCAGAGCCCATTCCCTCTTAATGTCCGTGTGCAGGGATATTCTGTTCTTCTAAGCCGTGGTATGGATACCATGGTGAGACAGCCTAGTTAGGCAGCCCTTCAGCAGTCCTACCACTGACCTGTGCCTCAGAGAAGTCACCATGGCAACCCACAATACTCTGGTTCTTTCTTCAGGAAGAAAATAGGGGGCAACAACAGGGACCACAGTTTCTTACCCATTCCAGGGTTTATCATTAACCAAAGCTGGGATTCTCTTCCCTGCCTGCCTTTAAACACAGGTGTTTGCCATTAAACTCAGGTATCTATTTTAGACACACATATCTGAATAACCTCCCTCTAATTAATCCCTAATCATGAAGGACTCTCATTCAGTGTAGAACATTAGCTCAGTAATATTTGGATTATTCCCATTTTGAATCTGTGTTTATAGCCTATAATAATGAGGGACTGTGGGGTTCGGTGACATTTTTAAGGACTTAGATTTATTTCCGTGAGACCATTTGGAGGGTTTTCTAATCTCACTCCTAGCTTGGGAGGAAGGAGTGGGTCTCACGTGGTAGGGATGCTGCCCCTTACGGCCATTACCCCAGCATCCAGCTAAGGTATTATATTTTCCAGTGCTTTTCAAGAGCAGATTGCAATCTGGGTTCCTCAATGCACTTCATAATAACTTTTTGAAGAGACGACAACGTCTCTGAATTGTTGACTCAAATTGTACCAGTTTTCCAAGAATCCCGCTTTCAGAGGTGGGAATGATGAATTGAAGAGTTATTTATTTGGATTTTTAAAATGTGTCTATTATTGAGGTCCCTGGGCTTGTGTACAAAAGATTCAAGGCACAATTCCCTGAGAAAAATAGACTAAGTAACCTGTATGCAGGCAAAACTAGCAATAGTCTAAGAGACCATTTAATTCTGGCCTTTAGTTCGGGGGCATGGAGGGAGGTTAGTGGTCCAGCAGGCTTATAAGGCTGAATATGTTTGTGTGTGTGTGTGTGTGTGTGTGTGTGTGTGTGTGTGTGTGTGTGTTTGTCTGTGTGTCTGTGTGTCTGTGTCTATGTGTGTCTGTATGTGTGTGTGTGTCTGTGTGTGTGTCTTTGTGTGTGTGTCTGTGTGTGTGTCTTTGTGTGTGTGTCTGTGTGTGCATGTCTGTATGTGTGTGTGTGTGTGTCTGTGTGTGTTTATCTGTGTATCTGTGTGTGTGTCTGTGTCTATGTGTGTCTGTATGTGTGTGTGTCTGTGTGTGCGTGTGTGTGTGTCTGTGTGTGTGTCTGTGTGTGTGTCTATGTGTGCATGTCTGTATGTGTGTGCATGTCTGTATATGTGTGTGTCTCTGTGTCTGTGTGTGTGTGTGTGTCTCTGTGTGTGTCTTTGTGTGTGTGTGTCTATGTGTGCATGTCTGTATGTGTGTGCATGTCTGTATGTGTGTGTGTCTCTGTGTCTGTGTGTGTGTGTGTGTCTATGTCTGTGTTTCTGTGTGTGTCTCTGTGTCTGTGTGTGTATATGTCTGTGTGTATATATAAAAATAAATGTGCTGGCCAGGTCAGGTCATTCCTCCTTTACTTTCAAGTCAGAAGACAGGCCGTGGACTGAGGGTGTTCCTACCATACAAGGCCATGGGTTTAATTCCCCTACCCTTACTTCCGTCAACAACAATTAAAAAAAAAAGACAAACTTTCTTGATACCAAGTGATCACCAGTCCATAGAAACTCCACAGAAAAGGCTTGTGCCTCTGGTTCCCTAGATATGCTAAAATCTCAAGCAAAGCCCAGTGATTGTGGGTAGGGGCCCAAAGCATTCCCAAGAGCTGTGAGCATGTGACATCAGTGCGCACTGAGAAGCTGCCTGAATAGACACTATGCGAGAGAAACTAGGGGTATCTCCGTCTTACTTGGGACTCACGGAGAAGGAAAAGAAGAGAGGAAGACATGAAAAGGAAAAAGAAGCCAGCCCAAGCAAGCCATGGATGCTGATGAAAACATCCAGAGAAACAGCTTTCCTTTTTTTTCCAAAGAAAGAGCGGCAGCCAGTGGGATGGAAACCCTGGGTGAGGAGTTGTTGTCTCACACTGCACTTGAAATACTTGGGTTTCATGCTGGCGAGAAAGAGGTTCATACCCACCCCTGGCTGGTACCTTACTAGGTATCCTGGGCAATTGAAATGTGAAGGTCATTCAACCATTTCTGTCCTTAAAGAGGCTCAGTGTCTGGGAAAGACAGATGTCAGGAAGTGGTTCCCACACAGTGTAGTGACTGTGGATAAAGCTCATCACAGAGCCATGAAAGGTGCAAGATGTTTTGATTGCACAAAGCAAGATTCTACAACAGAGCCCCGGGGAACAGGGTCGGAAAGCACAGAGTGACTCGGAAATTCTCTTGAGAGCAGCTAGCTGAGGCCCCCTGCCTCCTGTCACCCCACTCCCCTATGTCCCCAGTAGGATCCATCCACTCCTGGCTGTAGACACCCCTCTTCCCATAGTCACACATTGTCACACATTAAACAGTCTGCCTCCCTCTAACATACTGTCAACCCCTCTCGTTCAACGAGCATGTTTTATTCATGTTTGCCTCTTGAGAAACTACAGTGCCGTGTCAGACTGTGAACTGATAATATGTGTTTGTTGGGAGGAAGAAAGAAGTAAGCGAAGGAAGGAAGGAAAGAAATTTCTTGGGCTTCTAGCACCTGTTCCCATAGCCTGCTGGTATTGATCTGGATCTGTCTCCTTATTTGTGCTCCTTCTAATGACTTCTATAAACCTAACCCCACTCCACCCCCACCCCACCTCCACTTTCCTTCACGCTTCTTCTCGTCCATGACTGAGCACCCTGGTCTCTTCTGTCCTCGGCTTCCTTTCTGTTCCTCTATTTCCACCGATTTCCTCAAGTCCCACATCACCCCCTAAGCCTATGTGCCCTGCCTGCAAGCCTCCTCCTGTAACATCCCATGATGGTTGATGGGAGAAGAGCCCTGATAGAGCTCCTGGAGAATGACCACAAGAAGGGAATGGCCAGTGGAAAGTATTTGCTTCCAAGGAAGCCAAGCTGAGGCTTTAGATCAGTGGTGAACAAGGAAGGACTCGGATGTTAAGGACTCCATGATGGTAAGAGATGATGCACAAGAGTCATACAATGAATCCACTTGAAGGGTTCCAGCCATAAAGAGCCCATATACTTGGCCAAAACACTCCTATAAGCCTAGCCCTCACCCCCCACTTTCTAAGTTCCTTCCCATCCATGCCTGAGTACCTTGGTCCCTTGTATGATGTTTCCAAATTGCTGATCCCCAGGGCTTGCCTTTCCCAGCCTCCTCATTTCACAACTTAAGAACCCCAAACCCAGAGAGATTAAATGACCTTACCCAAGGTCACACAGGCCATCGTCGTTCAACTCCCAGCCCAGTGTCTTCCTACTTTACCTCCTGGCTTCCAGGTACCGCAAGCTATTGCCTACACCCGAGATCAATGCAGCTGACAACACGGAGAGCTATTCTTCCTGCTGAGAAATGCATACAGAAAGGGAAAGGAAGGTGACAGCTGTCTAATGGCAGCTGTATGGGATGGTTCTGGACTCGGAATGAGAAATATTATCTCCTGCTAATGCGTTTGAAGAGACAAGGGGAGACAGAATGCAATTACCCAAATGGCTGTTTTTCCCGGATACCAAAACAAATTCTCCCACCCTGGTGAATAATGCTAAGGGGTCTTTAACAATTGGTTTATGCCCCCATCTGAAAGCTGTCGTAACTCTGAATAGCATGGGGGCTGGCTTTGCCAGCCAAGGGTATCAATTTGAGACAGCCTCAATGATCTCCTTTTAGAGTCACCAGCCTTCTGAGGGTTCCAGGCTCCCCAACAAGAAGGCTCTACTCTGGCTTTGCCTCTCGGCTCCCAATGGTGTAGTCTCAAAGCCTTCCCAGGGATGAGGCATTTCCTCTCTGCATCAGCCATGACCCATTAGTGGCCTATTTGTTTCAGAGCACCAATGACTGAGGAGTAGGGAAGAGGGAAAGAGGAGGAGTTAGAGAAACACCCTTCTTAGAAGGGCCACTCATCTATAAGCAAACCTCATACAAACACCGCTATAAAGCACATAAATTAAACATAATTAATTCATCTCGTCAGCCTAGAGATAGGTTTCCCCTCCTGTAAATGTCTGGAGGCTTTTATTTGTACCACTGTGATAGCACTTATGTTTTGTCACAATTCCTGATTATTTGTGTTCCTGTCATACCTGTCCTGAGATTGCAACTCTGCGCATATGAGTTAATGAATCATACTGTGTTCCGCCATACCCAGCACCTGCCACAGACGGAGCCATACCCAGGAAAGCTGCCCACTACATAAATATTTAATGTGAAACACTAGGAAAACTTGTGCTCAGTACCTAGCTTTAAAGGAAAGTGTTCCTCGTGCCAGAGGTAGAGCCTTAAGGAGGAGTTAGTGACTCCTGAACCCCATGGGCTTGTGGTTCTCCCGCTGTCCGGTGGCTAGATGCTTTGGTGGGTCAGAGTTGTGGGCAGTGAATGAATTTCCCCAAGTTGGAATAGAGTGGAAAAAGACAGTTTTGTTGAATATACTATAGAAGATGAGGTGGGTGGGGCAAAAGAACTGACAATGACAATGGCAGACTCTGTGTGTGTGTGTGTGTGTGTGTGTGTGTGTGTGTGTGTACACTTGTGTGTAAGTGCACTTGCAATGTGCACTTGAAGGCCTGAAAATGCCATCAGGGTTTTTTCCTCAATTGCTCACAATTGCTTTTTACTTTATCCACTGAGGCAAGGTGTGGTGTTCCACTGAATCCAGAGCTCTCCAATTCTGGCTAAGCTAGCCAGCCACTTAAGCCCAGAACACCTCCTGTGGCCATCCTGCTAACGATCTGCTGCCTACGTTCTGCGATAGCAAGTGACCACCGCACTTGCCTGACCTCTGTGTGAGTTCCAAGGGATCCCATCTCCATCCTCATACTGGCCTGGCAGTTGCTCACCTCCATCAAGCCAGCTCCCCAGCCGATGAATGCAGTTCTGACTGGGTTGATGCTTGAACCTGAGTCTGGGTTTATGGGATGGCAGCCCTCTGGTCTAGACCATGGTTAATTCTGATTGGCCATTCTCAGTTGCCGTTCCCAAAGAACCCCTCAGACATGCTTATCCCCTCCACACACATACAGACTTGTGAGTGCAGAAGCTGATTAGCCATGCTTACAATAGCTCACAGCACTGCATTATCCTGGGACCTGGAGCCTCAATGGCAATGATGACTCTCTGCAGAGAGAGAAAAGCCAAGGAAGTAGAAGACACTACAGAAAAGCTACAGGCTGGGGCTTGCAAATTGAAGAGGGCTTTCAGACATTAGATTCCTCACTATTTGGATGTACAAAAGGTGAATAAAACCCATGACTCAATTAAACACTGGGCAGGTGATATACATGTGCTCCTCTCAAGAGAAGAAATACAAATGACCAACAAATACATGGGGGAAAAAACCATAGAGTGTTAGTCATCAGAAAAACGAAAATCAGAAGTAAAATGAAATGCGGTTTCATCACTGTTGGAACGGCTGTTATCCATAAAGCAAAAAGTGGGTGTTGGCAAAGATGTAAGGAAATCGGGACTCTTAACACACTAATGGTTGCCATATAGATTGATGCAGCCACTGTAGAGGTATCTCCAAAAAGCTGAAAATAGATCTAACTATATAACGCAGCTATTCACATCTGGTATACATACAAAGGGGATGAAATCAGCATACCAAAGAGATACCTGCCCGCCCATGATTACTGCAGCACTCTTCACAATAGCTAAGAGACGGAATCAGCCTAGCTGCCCATCAACAGATGAATGGATGGAGAAAATGTACTATATATGCACGTGGAGTTTTTATTCATCCATAAATAAAAATGAAATCCTCCCGTCATGTGCAGTAAAATAAGTTGAACTGAAGGACATTGTGTTAACAAAACAAGCCAGACAGGAGAATAGGCGACCGTGCATCTTCTTGCCTATGTGAAGGGGAAAGTCCCCATGAAAATGGAAAGTGATTACTAGGACTGGGGAGGGTGTGAAGCGGGAGAGTGGAAGGATGGAGTTGGATCAGATCAGGGGAACTGGTCCCCGTCGACAGGTGCAATTAGTGTGTGCTGCTAACAGACAGAACCCTTAAAGACTGTGCAGTCTCAGACATGCCACAGAGCTGTGCTGCCAACTGTGGGTAAGGTAGAACTGTCCTCAAGTCAGAGGGTGGAGGATCAGAGCAGGAAAAGACAGATTCGTCCAGTATACTGCAAGGGATGAGATGGGCGGGGCCAAAGAACTGCCTATGACAGTGTCGGACCATGCGAGTATGTATGTACATACTTATGTAAGTGTGTGTGAGGGGTATGCATGCACATGTGAATGTACATGTGTCTGCTTGCGTGTGAGTGCACTTGCATATGAGGGGCTAGTGAGACTCCCGAACAAGACTGTGTGTTCTCAGGATGTTAAATCTGAAGGTGAGCCCGGGAGTGAGGGGAGCTAGTCACCTTTGGAAGGTGGGTTGATGGAGGCAACTTCCTTCAGCCACAGTGAGAGCTTGCAGGGATCGACTGTCTGGAAGTCTAACTGGAGTGTGTATTGATCCTGAAGTCACCCTTAGATGGGCTAGCCATAAATTACCAGTCAGTTTTCATTATGAGAGAGACTTTCAAATTCTCGGAGTCTGCCCTTCTTCCTTTTATTATCCTAATGAAATACCATGACTTGGCCTCATCTCAAGAAAGCACCCCCATGAGAAGGAACGGCGTTCTCAGACCATTAGTCCAGCTCCTACTAAGAAATCTTGATGGCAACCTTGCTAGGAACCCTCCTCTGCATGGGGGACAGTGTGAGAGCCAAATCACATCACTTCAGAGGAGGCCAGAGGGGACAGTGACAGCCTGGAGGACCCATGCTTCAGGAAGTAGACACTTGGCTGCAACAGTAACCCAGTGAATACACAGGTGTGGCTGTGCCCACTAAAACCTTTGGGTCACCCTCTCAGATAGTCACAAACTTATTTTTAGTTAGTTAGTTAGTTAGTTAGTTAGTTAGTTTTAGTTTTTATTTTCTACTAGTAGTGTGTGGTAACACTGTTTAACATGAGATCTAGACCCTTAAAGACTAAATTTAAACTTGCAACACAGTATTGCTAAATATAGGCACAAAGTTGCACAACAGCTCTTTCTGTAGATCTCAAATATTTTAATGTTATTAATTTGTAGTTGAGTTGACATTTGATAATTATACATATTTTGGGGTATAGCATTATGTTTCCAAACGTGTACACCCCGTGTAATGATCAATTGGGGCAATTAGCATATCCATCACTCAAATATATATGCACTCTTTGTAGTGAGAATATTAAAAATCTTTTCCTTTCAAAAGTATTGAAATATACATGATATCAATGTTAACTATAGCTGCTTTCAAGTAGACTAGAACAATAAGCTATTTCCTTTCTGACTGTAACTCTGCACTCATTGATCAAGTTCACCCCTCCCTCTGATCATCATTGCTCTCTCTCTCTCTCTCTCTCTCTCTCTCTCTCTCTCTCTCTCTCTTCTCTCCTCATCTTCTAAGGAATCAACCTTTTAGATTCTACCTATGAGGTCGCATGCAGAACATTCTCAGCTGTGCATCTCTTGGTTTAAAAGCTACCATGCTATCAGCATCTGTTAACTGAGTCCCTACATGGGCTATTCATCTACAGATGTGTACAGTAGGGAGCCTGTTGGTACTCACAGAGCTTGTAAAGTAATAAAGGCGATGCATATATGTCAATTCTGTGTAAGGAAATGAGTACCATGAACAGATGATGCCAAGTGAAAGAGGTTGTGTTGCATCTGCCTGTCTGTGGGGCCACAGCTTGTTTCATAGCAATCAGATGAGAAGCTGTAAAATAAGGCAGGCACCCATGAGCAGTCCACCCACTCTGTAGTTCAACAAACAAGCAACCAGCTTTTCTTGATGCTTGAGCAAACTTAAGATGAAAAAGTTTTCCTCTAGTGCTCATTGGAGAATGTGCTGTCAACCAGAGGTTTCTGCGATCCAGGTGCTGGGAGATTTCGGTTATTATTTGTAGACAAACAAGGTGAAGATCCCTAAATAGAAGTAGGCGGCCTCCCTAGTGTGTGTGAGATTTAAATATTGACCTGATCTTTTCAGCACTTTTGCTTTTCTCTGATCTTTTCTCCATGTTCACTGTCCACTTAGAACCAGAATGTCTGTCTTAAAAATGATAGAATTTGATTAATCCGACCAACCACCTTTGAGAGATTTAGATTTCCAAATTAGTGAATCTTGTGACAGCATCCTTGCTGATTTTACGGAATATGTCCACTGCCATGCAGTCATGGGGATTTTTAAGAATATTTTTCCAGCTTTCCTTGTAGGAGTTATGACACAAAAACTCGGTGGTGCCATTCCACAGACTTGATATTCTAATGGTGAGGAACTCTGGCTCTTGCCTGCTGTCCACAACTTTAGTCTTCTCTCTGCTGATCACTGGCTCTGGAATTGGGTCAATATTTAGGTTGTCATTAGCCCTCAGCCTGGGTAACATACTGCGTGCCTGTCATAGGCTAGGTCCAAGCCAGTGATATACCACTGAGCATATCAGAAACTGAAAGGATAGGTTCTGAAAAGCAAACTTGACCATCGTTAGCAACTCTGTCCTCCCATTCTCCAAGAAGCCCCTGGCTTACACCAGACTTCCTGGTTTCTGCTAAATCATTGGCTGAAGACTGCACAAGGGGGAAACCAGTGTGGCAGAGCATGGCAGGTCACAGCCCAGCCCTGGTACTTGATGTGATGGCTTACAAATACGCCCTCGGAAGGATGGATAAGGAGTGGTGGCTATGCTTCAAGGGTATGTGGCATTGTGATTTGTCCCCATGCTCAGAAAAACAAAATAAAAACTGATGCTGATCATATGTGATCCTCACCAGCCAAGGCACCTGCTGTGCCAAGGGTCCTGATGCTGCAGACGTGACATAACTGGTCTTCTATAAGCAAGAAGCAGGGTGACAGTGTGCCACATGAATGAAGAAAGAGCCACCATCTGTCCCAAAGAGTCATGGAGGCTGAGTGTTGTGGTTTGAATATATTCAGGTATTGCAGATGTGGTAGTGTGAGGAGGAGGGTAACACTTCCAGGGTCTTAGAGCCATGAACACACCCCATCTTAGCAAATGGGACTAGGTCTCCTACAGAAAGAGATTTGCCTCTCTGCCTTCTGCCATAAAAGGACATAGCACTAAAGCCCTCAACCAGACACCGGTGTCTTACTCTTGAATGATGATCTTGGACAAAGGCATTCTGTTGCAGACGTACAGAAAGGATAACGTAAGGTAATTGGTCTTGCTGGGGGATGAAATCAATACAGAACACTGTGGAGGACCTTCCTGAAGCGAGGGACAGTGAAAAGAGTGATAAGGAGAGCGCAGGGGCTCAAAGCTAACTACCATCCCAGCATCACCATCAATCATTGCTGAGGAGCACTTAGTCCTGGTCAGATACCTGACCTCATGCTGAGCACCTGCCATGGGCCAGCCTGTCCCCCACCACAACCCATATGGCAGTTAGATGTCCCAGTTTTAGAGATTAACAAAACAACTAATATTCTTTGCTTGTAGCTCATGTGTGAAGGACACCACAGCCGGGCTCAATCTCTTCACTCTGAGGTGGGTGGGACTGGGACTCCAGCAAGCGAAACCGGGGCCTTTGGAGGAAATTCAGATGTAGAGTCCTGGAATAAGTGGGGAGAGTCCTCTGCCAGCAGGGTTTAGTTCACACCCAGAAACCTGGAACATTTGTTAACCTTAGCTGAACTCAGGTCCCTCTTTGTCCAAGACAGCCCCAGAATAAATGACAGCCGGCAGCTGTGCGGGCCCCACGCTGTGCACAGGGCCCAGATGGCACACTTGATTTTCTTTATTTATTTAGACATCATTTTCAAAGTGATTGAGTGATTTCACTACCCCAGTGGGTCTGTTCAGTCTCCTGTCCCAGAATCAAGCCGGAGGAGAGTTAAGTCTGCAGCGTCTCGGGGTACTTGTCAACTTGCTGAGTCACCTTCCAGTGATCAACCTGTCCAAGAATCAGAGCCAGGGCCAACCAGAGGGCAGAAGCCCTCTAGTTCTAGTACTTTAGTGACAATGTTACTCTTCTTTTTAAAAAAATGGGGGGTATTATAAGGAAATGTGTGTGTGTGTGTGTGTGTGTGTGTGTGTGTGTGTGTGTGTGTATGTGTGTGTGTGTGCACGAACATGCATGCACACACATGTTTCACATGTGTATATACAGGTGTGAATGGAGGCTAGAAGTTGACATTACATCTTCCTCAGTTGCTGTCGACTTTCTGTGACAGAGCTTTTCACTGAACCTAGAGCTCACCAGTTCAGCTAGGTCTGCTGTACCTATCTAGAAACACAGACCCATGTCACCACAGCTGTATTTTACATGGCTGCTGAAGATCCAAAGTCAGGTCTGAATGCTTGCTTGGAAGCACTTTGCTGACTAAGCCTGCCCCATAGATGTGGGATCTTTCTTTCTTTCTTTCTTTCTTTCTTTCTTTCTTTCTTTCTTTCTTTCTTTTATTTTAATGAAATAACTCTGATGCCAAGAAACAGTTCAGCATAGCGATCAGGAGTGTGGGCTAAGTGTCAGAGTGCTTGTACTCAAAGCCTGACACCACCTTCGCCAGCTGTGTGATACGGGGATGAGTTACAAGACCTCTATGAGCTTTGTTTCCTTCTCTCTGAAGAGGCAGTTAATGGCACTCTGTTCTTGTTGCTATAAGAACCTGGAAGGAATTAGTACTTCAAGCCTCAGCACAAGGACCAGCCTACATTCCGTGCTCAGTAAACCGTTGTCGTTCTGTGGGACAAATGCCAGGCTGCCCAGGTTACCATGGAGTGGGAGAAGGGAGGGAGACTGTGGTCTTCACCCTTTGGCCTCCACCCACAAACCTCATGGGCTTTCTGTGGCTCCTGCAGAGGTCTTGGCAGCGGTATGCTGGCACATGTTCAACAAGTGGCTTTTTTGGGTGGCAAGAGGGTGAGAGCCTTGATTTTTACCATTTGCCAATTTCCATTCTATAAATGCTCCCATGGTGGCCAATTATGAGATGGCACCACGAGGTCACTGAGCATGGAATTGGGAAGAGATGAACACAGTTGGTTCCAGGACATCACTGGCCTTAAGACCCTGAAGAGCCTGGTACAGAAGCCAGAGAGTTGTGGAGACCTGCCCAGGTCTGGCTTTATTGATCTTTCTCAGGATGCCCCAGCCTTTAGAGTTGTGCCCCCTACAATGTCAGGCACACATGAGGGAATAGACAGAGTAGAGCAAAAAAGAAAGACTTTGGGAAGCTCACAGTCCAAGGTTTTAATGGCTAATCCAAATGGCCATGCATCTAACAGCTCAGTGACTCTTAATTAGCTAAGATTGAATCAGCAGAAGTGCCTCCTGGCTCGAGCAGGCCCTCCCTTCCAATTCAGCCACTCAGTCAATGGTAGGGCCCATTGGGCAGCACGCCTCTGCTGTGGGATGGGATAGTGGCAGAAGGCTGTCTGTGCATAGCAGAAACTTATCGAGGATAAGGATCGTGCCTGGATGGTGGGGTGGGAGGGCTGTTTTGGGGGAGCCTGAAGCAGGATGATCTGAGCACCTTGTACTTCAAGAACTCAGCAGCTACTTCAGGAGAAGGCAACTGGAGATCACAAGAGATTCAATAGAAGTGGCATTGGTATGGGAATTCAGGGACCTGCTTGGGGCCACTGCGGTATGACTTTGTTTCTCCTTTGTTTGGGTATCAGGATGTCATTATTCAAGGAGGGGAAGGGGGCCAAGATCAGGCAACTGCTCTCTGTGGCACACATGGAAGAGGCTTGAGTTCTAGTCACCTGAGAAATGGCACAGGTGGTCACAAGCTGACCAGCCGCCTAAGAAACCAGTTCATTTGTAGGTGGGAGGCCAAGTACCGTCATCATGAAGAAAAGTAGGTGTCTTGTAAGTTATTCATAGCCTGGAATAGGAAGCAGAAGGTTTCAGACAGAACGGGTTAAGCGTCACACTTCTGAAGGGCAGGGCAAGGTGGGATGACTGATAGGTTAGGTGTAACAAAAGCTTCTGCCTCCAGGATGAGACACACAGGAGCAAGGCTGAAGAACACACACTGCCTCCCACGCCCTTCATCCCAGCTTCAGTTTGGGGGTGCTGCTCTGATCCCCTACCCTACTCTACTGAGCTTCTTCTAGACGCAGATAGATTCTGCCCCCCAAATAAATGCCCTCAGTTCTACCCAATAATTTGCTTCCACTTTCACATTGGGTCAGCCCTGTCCTGGTTTCAAATAAATAAAAACAACACCCAGATTGGCGCCAACCAGGCTTTAAGCCACAAAATCACAGGTCATTTTTGGCCAGCCTACAAAAGAGGCACTCTATGACCCCATTCAGAAAGGAGCACAAAATACAGAAGGGCTAATGGGAGAGGCTCATTGGGGCCCAAAGTGGGGAGCATTCTAGTGTAGGCCTCTATGAACCATTCACCTTCCTTAGGCCATGACTCGAAGCATTTGATATACTCAGAAGTTCCAAAAAACCTAGTGTCCAGCATATAAGGCTAGCTTCAAGGTAATATATGGCATTCAAGGGTAGAAGAGATGGCTCAGTGTCAGAATTGAAGTTCTCCTCCACACAGGGATCAAAATGGCTACCCTTTATTGGAAACACCAGCCTACGTGCATTTGGGTTTCTATATCCTAAGCAGACAAAAAAGAAGTACTAAGGGTTCCCTGTGGAATGCCTTTGAAGAATTTAGCGCAGACTTGGAATATACTAGGTTGACTCCCATGAAATTGCTTTTTTTATGGAACCAGAATGGTCCATTGCCGACAATTCTATCTGGCTTTCCCTAATAGGAAGCCCTCAATACATACGCTTTCCTTTGCACCCTCGCTCCACCATGACCTTCTTTACCAGAAAATATTGAAACCTCAACACACTGCCTCCAGGTCATTTACAGCTCAACACAAGTGTGTAATAGACAAAACGCCTCTCCCAGGTGACAGGTGCCTGGGAGCAGGCCAGAGCTCTGACACTGCCTGGTAAGAACCATGCTTTTTGCTCTAGGAGACACAAGAGACTTGCTAGACATGCATGGCCCAGGACTCAGGCTTAGCAAAGCTGTCAGAGCTCTATGTTCTTGAGCTGGGCAATTCCAGAGAGGGGTTTTCTGTTCTGTTCTTCCCTCCTTGAAAATTGGAGTTGCTACAAATGTAAATACACACACACAAGAGAAGTTGACAGACAAGACAAAACAAGCCATCAAGCTTGCTCTTCACCTAGAATGGCTCTCAGTTGGCCCTGTGCTTCCTCTTAGCACAGGCAAGGCTTAGTTAAAAAGTCAAGAATGGAGGGATGGGGGAAGCATGTTAAAACCCATGTAACATTGACCTAGGTCCAAGTCAGCTGCTAACATCTCTTTTTTTCTCTAGACCTCAGTGTTTTGTTTTGTTTTTTTTTTCTTTAGCAAAATAAAGACATGGTCAAATAAACTCTCATTTGCCTTTGGTACTGATAAGATCAGAGGTGGGGTGCACACTGGACAGGTTACTGCACAATGAATGCAGCCAGGCCCAACCCTGAGCCAGCTGTGATGGAGAATAAGAGGTCCTTACCAATGCTCTCATGCCCTGGTCCCTGCTGGTTTTGCCTTCTTGTGAGACACCTCCTTTCTCTCATGTGCTGTCATACCCTTGCTACTTCCCACACACCCTCCTATGCCTAACTATCCACAGATCCTCAACCCAGTGGCCTCTCCTTCCTCTCCCATCACAAACTAGGTGTCCCAGGGTTATCACTTTCTGCAGATGAATCTGAATTGCTGGCCATCAATTAATCAGCATCCTATCACATCATCCCTCTGGCCATTACTTTTCCCATCTACAAAAGGAGAACATTGGATACTGAATCTTTAAAAGTCTTCTGGGCACAGATTCTGTCCTCTGTACCTTGCTTTGGGGTATTTAGCATTACCACAGGCAAATTGTATCATGAATATAAGAGAGCCAGGCTGGAGAAAGCCTGGAGCAGAGGCTCCACAGCACATGTTCTTCATGGCCTCATGGTTCTCGTCAGCTGGAAACTAACTTCCTTAGCTTCCCCAAGTGCAGCTGAGCCACCCCCACTCCAGACTTCTAAGCACATCTCTGTCTCCTCTCTTTGCTATATCTCCATGGCTAATATCAGTGATGGACTCTTCCACCCAAAAAAGCTTTTACTCCTGGTATCTCACTTGCTCTCCCTGTCATTAGTTATTCAGTGGAGCAGTGGGAGTAAGCATGCAGAGCTGATAGGAAGGGAACACGCTTAGAACCAAGATCTGTGGCTCTAGCCCCAGGCTTGTTTGTAACAGCACACTTCATGCATCCAGGACAGCCAGCAAAAGAGGACAGGATGCCGACAGAGCAGCTACCTCTGGCCTATACCTCATAGGTCTTGAATGCCAAGACACATCAGAAAACCTTGCATCTTCAAGCCCACCTTCTGCTCTTCTCGTAGCTCATCCCCAGTGAAGTAACACTTTTTTCTTTGGTCCTTTGTCCATCTAGAATCCTCTGATTTAGGTATAAGTCACTGCCTCCCCATCCCAAACCAAACCTCGCTGAGTTAACCAAATTACAGCTGCCCCCTAAACTTCCCCAGCCTGAGTTACTTCATGACTTGTTGACTGTTAATTGTCATCATAAATCACATATCTCCATGTGTTTGGTCAGGTATTTCCAATAGAGAATCTGATTGTTCTTATAGGCCCTTCAGTCCAGGTTACACGAGGTTCAGGTTATGGCTGGCCTAGGATTTGGCTATCTGTGATAGGAGAAGCCAGGAAGGCCAGATACACAAGTGACCCAGTGAAGCAGAAAACCTATAGCCACTGCAAATGCTGTGGCTGGAGGCCATAGCATCCTCTCTGCCTTACAAGGTGATCCCAGATGACTCGTTCGTAAACTTCAGTGAAAGTAAGTTTCTCCCCCAAGCTTCCATGCCTCTCTCCTTGGGTATTATATCTCTTAGCTCCCGAAAAAAATATAAGAGCCCCAAGGAGAAGACTTGATTCTTATCTGTCTTTAATAATTCCATTGTTGGGTTAAAAAAAATAAGCATGCCGTAATTCAATATTTCCCAACACTGTTGGGATGAGAAAACATCATGTTTAAATATGTGTATGGACTATTAAGCGTTTGAGTTTTTTTGGTTTGGTTTGGTTTTATCAGATATGTCCAGGGCAGGACCTCTTGGAAGCTTCAATTTCCCCAAGAGTGATATGACTTTCCAAGAGAAAGATAGAATTCATAGACTTTCTGTATTACTGCCAAAAGGTAACATCTCCAGGAAGCACCAGAAACAGCTCCAGGACCAGTGCATCGCCACAGGAGATTCCAGACAGCAAGTTCATCTAGACTCCAGTGAGAAGAAGCCTCTCTGGTTGTGTCTCTCTGTTAACAATAACAGTATTTACTCATAGCCAGGAGGGAAGAGTATCCAAAGCGACTTGCACAGGGGCTGGTACTGAGCAGGTGGTATATCAACAACCACGTCTGGATTCCGGGTAATTCCCTGATGCTGAGTTTATTCTGGAGTGGGGACTAGGGATGCTGTCCAGAAGCACATTATCTTGAAGAAGCTGGAAGTGTTCCTGATCAGTAAGCAATGCTTAGCAAGATCAGACCAGTGAGCAACCCCCCTCTACAGGGCTAGCTGACTCAGATGTTAAGTTCAGTGGAAAGAGCTGCTTCCCAGGGTCTGCACATATCCCTGCTTCCTATCCAGAAACAATGGTCCATTGAAACCACCAAGGGACCATGAGACTCTCTCTCTCTCTAGTTACAACAACTTCCTGCTCCTCTGAGGTCATTCTCATCTAACATGCAGCATTAAGCAGTGTGGCTACACTCCTTTGCACAGTTCTTTCATGCTCATGGAGAGTTCTCCTTTATGGCTCTTTCTCACTTCAGCTAGGTCTTGTAGACCTCAAATGCAAGTCCCCGGGGTTATATATCAGGATAGATCTAATCCCAGCAACACTACAGGATTGTCAGAATAAGGATTCCTTACACCCGGTTCTCTAATAGGAATAAGTAAGACATGGAAAGACCAAGCCAGTTACCCAAGCCTTTGCCTGAAGATCAACAGCTCATCATCTGCCATCTAGAAATACTCGTATGGATTACAAATTGCTCTCCAGGGCTCCAGAGAGCTCCCTCCACTCTGAGCAGGCAATGCTCCTGGCTCATTTCATCAAACTTTCCAGCCAGATACCCTCATGCTTCTTTGTAGCCATAGTGACAGAGACGATGCTGATGTTGGTTCTCCTTGGGCAGCCTGGAGCCTTCCTACAGAGTGTATATCCCACACAGCATTCTCTTAGCATAAAATATTCTTTATGTTGGGTGTGGAAACCACTGTCATAGACCTCTCCATGATCATATGCCTCCTCCCAGCTCATTGTCACCTGACTACTACACTTCTTTATGCTGCATGCAAGGTGCTGCTCAAGAGCTGAAATTTTAATGAAGGAGGTCATTGGTCAAGGGTAATGCTCAATGCTGCCCTTCCCTTTTTTTTTCTTTAATTTGTACTGAGAGTTTGAAACAGCAGAAGAGTTCTGCTTCCTGGATATGAAGTTGGTTCATGTCTAAACAAACTCCTCCCTCAGCCACTGCCCCCTACGCTGAAAGATGCTGGGCCAATTGCCTTAGTATAAAACACTCCGATTTCCCCACTGTGATTTGTAATGGACTATTAAGCCCACGTTGCCCCCATGAATCTCAACCTAGAGGACATCAATCCCAAACAAGAAGTTTGAAATGGCATCCCCTGGATGAGGCCACAAATAGACAGAGGCAAAAGCCCAGACTGAGGCTGTTGTCAAGAACTCAAGCCATGGTAGGTCAAGAACAAAGAGGAGGGCTGCACTGCGGGCCAAGGGTCCCACTGCTTTTTGGTAATTAGAGCCCGGCAAGACCCCTAGAAGAAGGGCTGACTCTGCTGTCCATAATGTTGTGGAGATGGAAGGCCCATTTCAACATGGCGCAGTGGCTGCAGAGCCCCCAGTGTACAGAAAAACTCTTTGTCAGACAACAAGTGCTTGGTGGACAGTCTCATTGACTCTTGAGAAAGGACTGCTGAATAAGGGTCTGTCGTTATTCCATTTTGCATGTGAGTAACAGAGGACGGGCCACCTGCCAGAGCTTCCTTCCTTCTCCATCCTCTTTGGGGTCAACATATCAGGTATCCTGCATATCAGATAGTTTACATTACAATTCATACCAGTAGCAAAATTACAGTTATGAGGTAGCAATGAAATAATGTTATGGTTGGGTAGGAGGGTCACCACAACATGAAGAACTGTAGTAAAGAGTCACAGCATTTGAAAGATGGAGAAGCAGTGTCCTACATGGTCAGGAAAAGACCCTAAGTTCTTGCTGGATCGATAGTGACAGTCTCACAGAACTATTGCAAAGATGGAATTGCGCATGTGTCAGAGGGCTTCTGCAGAAGCTGTGCCATGAACCACTTGAGACTTTAGTGCTGTGATTTTCCTATAAAGCACCAGAGTCCTGTAATAGTTCCGTGACTCACTGAGTAACTGAGATGGCCCATCCGACTTTGTAAACTGTTCTC
This sequence comes from Mus musculus, assembly GCF_000001635.26. Taxonomy (NCBI): domain Eukaryota; kingdom Metazoa; phylum Chordata; class Mammalia; order Rodentia; family Muridae; genus Mus; species Mus musculus. The sequence continues at coordinate 72,015,688 of NC_000083.6, read as the reverse complement.
TCAGAGCTTCCACAATTACCATATAAACTGTATTATTGACATATGGCCACCTTGTAACCTTGCTTTCAACTGACCTGATGGTCCAATTTGGGGCAGAGCCACCATGAGCTAAGGCCCATGGGTGCCAAAAGGACGCCGAGCACAGCATATGAACAGAGTGCATTTATTATTACAGTAATTGTGGGAAGATGCCCTCTCTAGAGAGATGCCAGCATTTTACAGACACAGTTCATTCATTTTCATAAGCAGACGCAGATGGACCACCCTGGGGGACCATCTGGCTGGGTAGAGTGTGCCAAGTCAGCTTCTGAGAGAAGGAGACACTTGGACTCACTGGCATGGGAATAGAGTCATGCAAGTTACACTCTTACTCTCACCCAAACTGGCACACAGACCTCTTAAAAGGAAAGCAACTCTATCACCCCCCCCCCAAATATTCCTTTATTATTGGGGATCAGCCCACTTCAAGTTCATGGGAAAGGCTCTGAGGAGACATGACACCCCAGAGACCATCCCTTAGAGCAAAATCCACACAGTAAAAGTTCTCAAGGTTCAAGCCACGGGCCAGCACTACCAGAAATTGTATAGTTAGAAATAGAAAGATCAGACTGCACCTCAGAGCTGCTCAATTAGAAATCGTGGGCGTTTAAGAAGCATGACGCTGATAGATGTCAAAATGTGGAGACCCAAATACAAGAGCAAAGGTTATCTGGAGCTTCCTGAGGGCAGTAGGTGAAGGTCGGCCCTGTGGCAGCACACTTACCGAGCCGTCATTAGTTCCAGGCCGAAGCCTGCGAGGCTACCACATTAAAGTCCCTGGGTTTGCTCCACATCTTCCCACCTCTCTGCCCAAGGGGCCTGTGCATCTTAGGAGTAGATGGGACAATATATTAAGGTCTCTTAAAATCAATAAGAAATAAAGAGAGGCGAGTTTCCCAAATGTTTTTGCTCAAAGGTCTCGGGTTTTTGAATCTAAATCTCTATTCGTCCCCTAAGGACAGTATTCAGGTTTCAACTTTAGGCTGACCCCAGCAGCTCAGAACACCAGCCTCATCGCTCCCTCCCCACTCACACTTTACCCTAGGCAGACCAAGTGGTGACCTTAGGTGCTCTCCTAAAAAGCTCCCAGAAATGCCCCTAGCTCTCGTGGCTGATCAAGGAGATCTGCTCATGGTGGGTAGCTCCCGGCTAATTAAAACTTCCAATGTGATTAGAAGCAAGCAGATGAGTTCGGTCTAGTCTGGCACCCTTCAGCATCATGACAAACCTGATGTGAGAACCTTGGCCAGAGAGTCTCATTTTTCCTCTGCAGTCGTGTGCAGCATAGAGAAGTACCCTGTTGTTTCACATTGGGTCTTTCTCAGAGGGACATCGGTAGAGCCTGGATAAAGGAATACAGTTGCGACCAAGCTGCAAGCCTGTGGGTGAGAAGGATGTGGAGTGATTCACAATACTGATCAAGGTGAACGGGGATCAATCAAATCCATATGGAAGCTTGAGACTGGCAGGGGATAAGCAGGAACTACCCTGGGGGTAATAGGATTGATGGGACAGGCTGGGGGCCGGGGAGTGGCTATTAGAGACCTGAAGTCTGGTGATCCATAGAGTCTGAAACTTACTCTCTTACCCATGCTTTGGAACGTTATGGGGATCCATATTACCATGCTAATTTTCACTCTACTGTGACAGTCCAGGGAATTCTGGACATTCTAACAGGACTCTTCCAAGCTCAGGAGCTATGGAGGACCCCTGGAATAGACTATGTCCCCTCCATGTCCCTAGTGACAAGTTTAGTGAGGACTATTTTCAAGCAAATCACAGAGGGTGTGCATGTGCCTGCATGAGTGTGTGCATGTGTGAGCACACACCCACAAGTGTGCATGTGTGTTTGTACCTTTGCTGTAAGCATCTCTTGCCCCTCTATCGTCATCCTTCCCAAAGCCATTAACTCATCGGAAGCCAGGAAACTTGTAACTAAGGAGACAAAAGAGGAAACTATGGTAGAACTCTGCTAATGCAGAGCTGCAGAAGTTGAGTTCATTGGTTTAAGTACCCAAGGGGGAAGACGGTGGGCCCAGGGATAAAAACAAATTCCAACCATAGAGAGGCTATAAGAAAGTAAAAATGTGGGCAGGTCCCTCATCTTAAACAGGGTCAAAGACTGCAGCTTGAGAATGTTCTAGAAAGAGCCGGGCGTGGTGGCACATGCCTTTAATCCCAGCACTCGGAAGGCAGAGGCAGGCGGATTTCTGAGTTCGAGGCCAGCCTGGTCTACAAAGTGAGTTCCAGGACAGCCAAGGCTATACAGAGAAACCCTGTCTAGAGAGAGAGAGAGAGAGAGAGAGAGAGAGAGAGAGAGAGAGAGAATGTTCTAGAAAGAGCCTTAGACCGGTGGTATGAACGCATATTCCAGTTCTCAGTGCCCTTCATCATGACCTTGAGCCAGCTTCCTCCTCGGTAAAATGACCTTGGCAGTCCCATGCTGCTGGGATGTTGTCAGGATTAAATGAAACCCTTTATTCTGTTGAACTTCAGATTCTAGAGGGTGCTGTGCAAATGAAGATCTTTATTATCCTGAGTCGCTGCTCCTCCAGGAAGTCAAGTGAGGTCAGGGAAGCAGATGAAGACCATCAGGGCAGGAAATTAGGAGTGAAATGGTCCCAGTGATTGGAACAGAGAGCCGGGGATCATATTGCTGAGCGAGTAGCCAGCTCCTGGGGCCTTCCTATGGAGGTCAACCATCCTGCCTTGTCTCTTCCCGGGTCAGGGCTCTGACAGAAGGACGGCACGGATTGCTTCCTGGTTCGCACAGTGAAATGAATGCTGTGGACAGTTTACGATTTACCTTTTGAGCCTGTAAATCCAAACTCCCCACACACTGCGTTGTACCTGGAACACATTAAATCTGGCATGAGAGGGGGGTATAAAACATACAGTTTACTTGATTTGATAATTTAACTGTCAAAGGAAATCAGATGATGAGATCCACTGTGGTATGAAGTAGGGATTTGTGGCTCTGTCGGAGGTAACCATCTACACTGTGATTTAGAGAACTCACTCCAGCACTGTGATTGATCAGGGTTGAGTGGTAGCTCAGATAAGTGCCAACAGCACAGTGGACCGTCCCCAGGTAAGATCCACCCTTTGGATGGCCTCAGTCACACTAACTTTAATTCTCCAGGGCCCTTTCAGGAGTGGGCCAGGGGTAGGAAGGGAGTCTCTATACAGAGACCCCACTCGAATGGTACCTTTCCATGTTACTCTTCCTGTCTAATGATAGGTCCAGTGCTCGTCCTGCCTGTCTCCTGGGTAGATACTGAGAAACTGGACACACACAAAAAAAATGCTTTGAAAACTTTTGTAAATAGTGACACTGGGCCACCCCTGATGTCTTTTGAGTATAATTTTCTGCCTAAGAAAAAAGACGGAAGACAAATAGGCTTTCTCCAGCTTTTTGAGTAGTCTTACTTCATTTTTTTCTCAGGTTAGAAAAGGCATAATTCTCATTACAGAGCACATAAATCCAGAAAGGATAAGAAAGAAAATTTGACACATTCATCAGCCCCCAGCTCAGCAGTGACTAGGCTTAACAATTTAATATATTTCCTCTAGCTTTTCATTGTATATAAAAATGGTTTCTGACATGCTTTTTCAACAGTCTTGCATATGGGAATGCTGGGCTTTTCATTTGGTATCTGTTTTGCTTTGGGTTTTGTTTTTATTTTTCCATGAATGAGTTGCAACTTTTTTCCCCCCAAAGATTTGTTACAGGTGTGCAAGCTCTTACGGTCATCTCCCTGTCCCTAAACTTCTTGATACTGTTTTTCATTACCAATTCTCTCATCTGTGATGATCAGCCTAGGGCATAAATATCTGTGTAGTTCTATTTTCAAAGGTCATGTCCTAGCTGTGGAACTCTGAAAGTCTAAGGGTCTGAATATGTTTGTAATGTTCTTCAAGTGTGTTGCCAGCCCTTGCTGGATAGGCTACGTGGCTTCATATCTTCACCAGCAGTACAGATGGTCCCAGTGTATAACACTTCAAGCTGATGGTGTTCCAGCCTCACCAGTGGACAGAAGTGAAATGGCAGTCAGTGGGAACCATGCTTTGAATTTTGGACTTTGTTCTTCTCATGGTAGGACATTCTCCTGTGGCACTGGGCAGCAATCTACAGCCTCCAGTCAGCTACACCATTCCTGGAGAAGCCCCCGGACCCATAGTGCATAGTGCTGGAAGCTGTGGGGTCTGATAGCTTAGGTACATTCAATGTGATGTCAACTTGTGACATTGTCTTAGTCATTGTTCTATTGCTGTGAAGAGATACCACAACCAAGGCAATAATTATAAAAGAAAGCATTTCGTTGTGGACTTGCTTACAGTTTCAGAGGTTTAGTCCATTATCATCATCTCAGAGAGCATGGCAGAAGGCAGGCGTAGTGCCAGAAAAGGAGCTAAGGGCTAAATCCTGATCTGCAAGCAGAAAGAGCAACTCTGGGCCTAGTGTGGGCCTTTGAAACCTCAAAGCACACTTCAGTGACATACTTCCTCCAACAAAGCCACACCTCTTAATCTTTCTCAAATAGTGTCACTACCCGATGACCGTTAAACACTCAACCACCACAGACATGTTCAATTTCTGGTGGTGTTATCGGGACATACTCCCATCATAAATTTTAAATCATCTGTACATATATGCATACATAGACCTGTTGGCATACATACATATATGCATGTATGCATGCATGCATACCCAGTACACTCATACATAGATGTGTGTTCACACACATGCACTCGTTCATACATACATGCAGATATACAAAATGACTAGATAGACATGCTACATTATGTAGATTTTTCAGAGGCAGGTGCAGTGTTATTGACTATATCACGTGTGAATACTCAAAGTGTTTCCCATCAGCATCCAGTGTGAGAAGTAACGTTTACTGTGAGCACTTTGAACTTTTACAATTGTTTTCCTTTTGTTTTGGCTTCTAGAAAGAACAAACACATATGCATTTTAGCTATGATGTAGAACTCTGAGGACACTCTCGTTCTGTAGTAACATTTTTATCTTGCCCTGATTTGTTTATTTTTAGGGTATTCTGTAAGTAATGGTTGCATGTCACCTCAAGTTCTTTGGGGGACTTTTTCCCTTAGGGGTTGTTGGATGTTTTGGTTTTAGACATAGGATCACTATGTAGCTCTGGCTTGCCTTGAACTCACTGTGTAGTTCAGAATGTCTTCAAATTTGCAATGATCCTCCTTCTTCAGCCTTCCAGATGTTGGGACTGTAGGTATATGCCACCACACCCAAATCCTCAAATCTTTTTCTATAAGAATGCAGAAATAATTATGTTTATTACCTCCAAAACGTTGGGCTTGTATATTATCATTGAAGAGAAGTAGCCTTGTGACATGTCTAAAGAAATGTATAACATCTAAAGGAACCCTACTCATTATAAGGGTACAGTGATACCCATGTCCCCTAGCCTCCCTGGGTATTCTGACAGGTGGCTTTAATATCTAATTCCTTTCTATGAAAGTTCACAAAGGCCTTTAATCCCAGACTCAGCACTAAGTCTACCCACCCAGCCTACCCTCCCATCCCTACCCTCAGCTGGCAGGATGCCTCTGGCATTCAACATGATGGGCAGGGAATCAGATTTTTGGCTCTGAGATGCCCTGAGTCCAGCCTTTTGCCCAAGCATTCGCTCTAGGGGACTTGCTTTGCAAAACTGACCTTTTTGTAAAGAATGGCTTTGATTTAGTTCAGGCTAACTTCATACTCACTATGTAGCTGGTCACAACCTTTAGATTCCGATAGTCCTGACTATATACCTCCTGAGAGCTAGAACTATAGTCGTGTACCACCACACCTAGTTGATGCAGTGCTGGGGATCAAACCTCAGGCTTTGTATATGCTAGGCAAGCACTGCACCAACTGAACTATATCCCTAGCCCAGAGCAATCTACTTTTGACCTAAGGCGTCTCAGGATAGTAGAGCATGCCCTGGCAATGTCTCAGACAATTCCCTGGTAGAACTGCTCTTTCACCCGAGAACTACAAAAGACAAGGAAACTGCTTCACTCAGCACTGGGCAGTGACTGAGGAAGGCTCTGCTGCTGTTCCTTCAGGATCAGAATTGCATGATGTTCATTGTCTGAGCCAGCCCTCTCTAACACCTGCTCACTCCCCTTGGTGTCCCAAGTGCAAGAACACAGAGCCACAAGGGGACAAGACAGCATAGACGCAATCTTCTCAGGAGCTAGGGCCCACTGCCACTAACTAGGTGCAGCTGTGTGCTGCAGGGAGTCGAGGGGCGATATTTGCCTGTCACAAGTTAAGTCCTGAGGTAATTCTGCCTTGTTGATGCTTTGTTGGAGGACTCTCCACGCTGTTTCCACTGCACTTGGAATTTACAATCCCATCAATAATACATACAGGTTCCCATTTGTTCACTCACACCAGCTATTTTCCCTGACTCTGATGTTCGCCATCCTACATGCGTGACCTTCTTATATGTTTTGTTTATGACCCTCAAGGAATGGAGAGAAGGCAGTATTAGAAGAGGTGATCAGTGCATAGTCAGTGCTCATGCATAGTAGGTGCTCATGGACTGTTGCTTCATCATCATCCCTTCCTCCCTACCTGCCATTCCTCCTCCTCCTCCTCCCCCTCTCCCCCTCCTCCTCCTTCCCCCTCCCCCTCTTCCTCCTCCCCCTCCTCCCCTCCTCCTCCTCCTTCTCTTCTTCTTCTTCTTCTTCTTCTTCTTCTTCTTCTTCTTCTTCTTCTTCTTCTTCTTCTTCTTCTTCTTCTTCTTCTTCATAACCTTCTCCCTGTTTTGTACTTCTAGGGTTCAATTCTAATCTGAGAATCTCATAAAGGAACTAAAAACTAAACCATGCCAGGAACTTCTGGACTTCTTACCAATACAGGCGACCTTTGGTCTTTTCACAAGAGGTTCATCCCCTTTCCCACATGTCCTGAGCCTGGCCTTCGTCTATCAAACGAAACAGCACCAGAGTTGTTCTCATGTCCTCTAGGAAGACCTTGTGTCACTGGCTGGAAGGGTGACCTATCTACTCCCCACTGCTAGCTCAGGGCCACTGTCTTGTTTTGTGTCTAAAAGGAGCTCTTTCTGGCTCTCTCCCAGCCTCTGACCGCTTTACTACAAATTAGTCATCTGCTCTCCACTCCGTGTGTGACATAGCACACAACAGCTTGCCTGCCACAGCTTTATCAGACCCCCAGATCTATGCAGGTATAAGTATGTAGCTTCCTTCCTGCAATAACTTAATAGCTCCGGGTACATCCTTTTTAAAGGTTGCTAACATTGCAAGGTGCCTCTGCTTGGTATATTTTCCATATAGACAAATCCCAGCTTTCCCACATGTAGTCATGGGAATTGGGGTTCCATTAAAGTCCTCCTCAGCAAAATGCCTTTCCTCTAAAATATCTACTCTAAATTGTGAACGAGGCACAAATCTCCCTTCAGAGCCTATTCCACAAAGTGTTTCTTAAGCAGCGGTGACCACTTATGCTTTCAGCAAACATTTATCACACTCCCACAGTATATCAGGCAGCATTCTAGGCTCTGGGTACTTAGTACAGAAAATTTAGCAAGTTCTCTTTCCATCCCTGAATGTTAACTGGGAAGAAAGACCCATCCAAACTACTAAAGAAAGTGAATATTGCCTGAAGCAAGCAGCAGGAAGGAAGACCATAGAGAGAAGTGGGGCTAGCTGAGAATAGGGCAGGGACTTGAGATTTAGTCACAGGAAAAGCGTTCCTGAAGAGATAACATTTTTGTGAGGATGAGAAAGTGGGAGACTGAGGCTCTCTGGTCTCAGTGAATTGGTTGTGTGACCATCAGGCAGCTCACACTACAAATAAAATGTAGCCGTTCGCTATCACAGGTGGTTTACAGAGCTCTTGTTCATGATCTGCTCATTTGACACTGTTTCTATTTGAGCTGGAATGCCCCCCCACACACACACACAGAGACTCAGGCTCCGGGCCCTTAGTTGGAGAGATCATAGACCATGTGGCTCAGCTAGCAGCAGAGGCTGAGACTGGGCAAGCCTTGAGAGATACACCCATTTCTAGTCACAGCCTGAGTTCCTGATCCCTGACCCACACTGTGTTAGTTAACTACTGCCTCAGTTTCCCAGTGCTCCACGCTCAGCCCCTGGCCTCTCTGCTTTGCAAACCATGATCTACTTACTGTACCCTATGGGCCAAATTAAGTGTCTCCTCCTGGAGGCTGCTTCTGTTATGTTTTGTCACAATGATGAGAAAAGAAACACACGCACACCCAATAATAACCTCTGATAGGGATGACATTTTTGTATGGCTCTGGGGGACATACCATGAAGTCTGATATTCTGGTCTCTCTTTTATTGACTTTGTCTTAGTAGCTAACAGTTCTCGAAGAGTGCCTTGTTAGTCTTTTAAGACACTGAGATCCTGTCTTAGATTTCCATTGCCTCACCCTCTGGCTTTACCACTTTCAGTGGCTCACTGAAACTACCGCTATGCTTGCCTGGCGCTCTCTCCTCTCTCCAGCCCCATTGGGATTTTACTTGTCTGAGATCGTTGTTTGTTCTTGGTTTGTTACTGTTGTTCTGTTGTGAGTGTGGTTGTTTTGAGACAGTCTTGTTATATAGCTTTAGCAATCTCAGACCCATCGTCCTCTGCCTCTGTCTCCCAAGTTCTTGGATTATAACTATGCACCACCCTGAGGGCTTCTGTCTTGCCAATCATGTAAACGCTCTGCCGGCTTGAAGTTCACAGTCCTGTCCATTTAGTCCTGTGCCTACTACAATGGCCTTTCCTACTCTGGTGGCTCTAGAAAGTTGGTTAAAAACTTGGGCTTCCCAGGGAGGCAGACATAAAATCCTAGTGCTACTACTTTTGCTCTGACCTTGAAAATGACCTCACAGATCCTTCTCTGGGGCCCAGTTTTCATCTTAGTGAAAGCAGATGATAGCCAGGCACAGAGAGTACATTTGTATTCCACAGTGGGATCACAGGCTTTATAAGAAGACTGTCAAAAAATAAACAAACATAAAAAAGCTGGAGATAGCAACTATTTCATATATTTTCTATAAGGGCTAAACTATATATAAATGGTGAGCGTGTGGCTACCGTAGGCAAGACTGGTATCTGCTGGCTTTCCTGTCATTTCAGTCAGCCTCCACCCCTTCTACCATGGCTAACATAGATGGAGGGAGTCTCCAATGGTGCCCTTCCTTCTAGCTTCAAGAGGGCTGAGTCCATAATTTCCAAACTGGGGTGCTCAGGGGCTACCACTCATGACCAGGTAGTTCTGTCTTTCATTCCTCCAGTCTGAATGCTACCTCCCTCACCCACTCTTCCTTTCCTCTTCCATCCAAAGCAGGCTTTTTGACTACAGAGTCTGAAGCCTGGGCCCCTGCAGTGATCACACTTGTAGCTATAATTTATTTGTATTAATTCTCCAAAGGACAATTGGAATTGTTCATTATTTACAGAACAAACAAGAGAAGAAAATGACATGTATTGTGAGGAGTTCTTGTGTGGAATAGTTAAATATCACCATGGTTTGGGGAGATTGATGGTAAAGTGTTCACAGGGGTCATTTATTATAATATTAAAAATAAAATTATTGGTGTGTCTTTTCAGAAAAAGCAATGAAGATAAATGTTAAATAGGGAAACCTTTGGAAAAAAGACCATGTAACAAGATGAAGGGGGTATGGGGGCTGCAAAGGAATAAGACATTTTTAATTTCTTCAGCGAGCTCAACCATGAAAATGAATGATGCTCTCTCTGCCTTCTACTGATGGTTCTTAGGAAAGTCACAGGGAAAAGGAACTTGAAACAAGCCCTCAGTGTCCTTCCATGCTACCTGGCATCTCTGGTTTCATCTTGATGCCATGTCTCCTGTTGCTATCCTTCTCATCCTCACCTCTAAGACACTCACCCTGCCAGAGGCACCTTCAGCTTGTCACCCATCCCCACCCCCACCCCCGCCCCTGACTTTTCAGCTCTATATAATCATCAGCCTCACCCAAGCCAACTTGATGACTTGAATGGTTTCGTGGTCAGTCCCAGAGGCAGCGAGCCAGCTGGCTCTTCACACTTCCATTCACTCTCCAACCCAATCTTTCCAAATCACTCAGAGCGAACTTCATTAAGACTTACCAGCTGGCCTGGAGAGATGGCTCAGCAGTTAAGAACGCTTGCTGCTCTTGCAGAGGACCCAGATTTGTTTCCCAGCATCCACATCTCTAGTTCCAGGGGCTCCAACACCTTCTTCTGGCCTCTACCGGCACCTCCATGTACATTGTACAAATATAGGCAAGCAGACAAATACAAAACACACACACACTAGTTCCTTACTTATTTAAAAAATTAATTAAGTTTTTAAAAAGACCGGAATTTGTGTTTTGAAGTCAGTTGTTTAAGATTCATTACATAAAATCCACACCCCTAACCCCAGTTTTCAGGATTCTGTCTGCCTATGCTTCTTCATTCTCCTATAGACAGCCCTTTTGACCCTTTGTGACCAACCAGACTGGGCCATAAGAGTATTTGCTCTGTTTCTAGATCGTGACACCCTTCCCACCCTGGCTCCTCTATAAATAGCCATTTCCCTTGGGCAGGTCTCTCTCATCCTTCAATGCCAGTGCCAATATCCCTGTGCCCACTGTATCAAAGTAGTTCTCCAAACCACCCTCACTTCTGAAAACAGCCCTCTGGTAAACTAAGCATCGAATTGGATGGCAAGAATGGAGAAGGATAAGGTTGGAAGTTTCCTTTTGGCATAACTTAAAAGGAGTGAGAAATTCCTAACAAGACCCCCAAGCCCTCCTGGCATGCATCTACTTGAACTTGGTGATTGTGTTTTGTCCTTCCTTGATGTAAAATCATTAGTACTTGAAATGTACCAAGCACTCTCCAGGAGGTAACATGAATAAGCCAAACCCGCCTGATTAGAAGGAATCACAAGTCTTCCTTCAAGGAGGTCAAGGAAGTGGCATCTGAGGTAGGAGGAATTGTTCAAGTTGAGACAACTCCAGGCAGCTAAAACTGGTTGCACAACCATTATTAGAAACTGAAAATCTTGAGATCTGATTAGATGCAAAGAGACACGGGAAGATGAACCATAGAGTTTAGAGTATATGGAACAGAGACTATAGCAAGGTTGGGCCTTGAAGAAGCTAGGTTTAGAAAAAAGCTAAATCGGATCATGAGTTGATTCTAGAGGCAAATAGAGATGAAAACTCATCATTGCAGGTGTGATTTTTTTTCTCATAACTATTATTTCTGCTGGAAATTACTTTGGGCTTGTTTCCATCATTATTTTTGCTCTAAGAATCTGGCTCTGTAGAGCCTCAGCTCTACCATGTGATGTGAAGAATGCCCACAGCTTCCTTGGGTCCCTAAGACTGGCCCTGCCTAATCAACCTCTTCCTGGGTCTCTCTGCCCATGTTTTATGACTAATTCTCTAAACCCCATGCCTCTATAGTTAGCTCTCAGTAAGAACCTACATATTTATTGCTCTATAGGCATGTGATCTCATCTGACCTATGCAGAAACCTGTTCACCAGACTGCATTCTGAAGGAAAACCCATGAGTTGAGTTGGTATTCACCCCTTGTACTGGCTAGTTTTGTGTCAACTTGACACAGCTGGAGTTATCACAGAGAAAGGAGCTTCAGTTGAGGAAATGCCTCCATGAGATCCAACTGTAAGGCATTTTCTCAATTAGTGATCAAGGGGGAAAGGCCCCTTGTGGGTGGGACCATCTCTGGGCTGGTAGTCTTGGATTCTATAAGAGAGCAGGCTGAGCAAGCCAGGGGAGGCAAGCCAGTAAAGAACATCCCTCCATGGCCTCTGCAACAGCTCCTGCTTCCTGACCTGCTTGAGTTCCAGTCCTGACTTCCTTTGGTGATGAACAGCAGTATGGAAGTGTAAGCCAAATAAACCCTTTCCTCGCCAACTTGCTTCTTGGTCATGATGTTTGTGCAGGAATAGAAACCCTGACTAAGACAAATTGGTACCAGCAGAGTGGGGTATTCCTGTGACAACCTGACCATGTTTTGGGGAGGACTGTGGAAGGACTTTGGAACTTTGGGCTTGAAGATCCATCCGTTGTTAAAAGCTCTGTCAGATGTTGTGTAGGAGCTTGGAAGATAATGTTGAGAACACTGCAGAAGATGGTGGTCTGGTTTGTGAAATTTCAGAGGGAAATTAAAGACTCTTTTCAGGGCCATTGCTGTTTTGATTGTGAAGATTCTGTAGTTCTGGTTAGCTGGGGCTGAAGAATCAGCTGTGATTAACAAGATACCAGAACTACCAAAGCAAAAACTTTGCATTACTGGGACTATTGATGCTGGTTAGCTGGAGCTAAGAAATTAGCGGTGATTAAGAAGAGACCAGCATCATTGAGGTGACATCTTCTGGGAAGTGTTTTCTGAAAGCACAAAGAGGCTGTGTTCCAGAGATGGCCAAGGTTGTACTCCTGCTGCAGCGGGACTTGGTAATATGTAAGGGTCACCCAGGTGGTACTGGTTTTGAAGGCATGAAGGGGTCACGCAAAGCAGCTGAGGCTCGGCACTGTGAGAGGCCATGGAAGGCCATTGGTGAAGGTGCAGCCTCAGTTGCAATTGAAGGCCCAGGACTGAAGGGGTCATGCAGTGTTTTGGAGATGCCAGTACCATGAGATGGCCACCAAGAGCAGCAGCAGCAGCAGTGGGGTACAGGCATCTGGAGCCTAGAGAACGACGCGTGTGCTACAAAGGGCATGGCTGGAGAAGTGACCCAAGCCCTTGAAGGAGCCCAGAAGATCGTGAGTTGGATCCCAGACATTGGACGGTTGGAGATTGACTTTTGCTTTTGATTGTGACTGTGCCCTGATATTTTCCCTCTTGAAGGAAGAAACTGTTTTAGTGGAGCCCACAGTTAAAGAGACTTTTAATTGTAAAAAGACTTTGAATTTTAAGAGATTGAAATTTTAAGAATATGTAAAGACTGTGGGACTTTTAAAGTTATTTAGATCTTGGGGATGAATAAGATTGTAAGGGTTGAGGCTTACTAGTGATGTTTTTGTGTGTCAAGTTGACAAGGGGTCAATTGTACTGGCTAGTTTTGTGTCAACTTAACACAGCTGGAGTTATCACAGAGAAAGGAGCTTCAGTTGAGGAAATGCCTCCATGAGATCCAACTGTAAGGCATTTTCTCAATTAGTGATCAAGGGGGAAAGGCCCCTTGTGGGTGGGACCATCTCTGGGCTGGTAGTCTTGGGTTCTATAAGAGAGCAGGCTGAGCAAGCCAGGGGAGGCAAGCCAGTAAAGAACACCCCTCCATGGCCTCTGCATCAGCTCCTGCTCCCTGACCTGCTTGAGTTCCAGTCCTGACTTCCTTTGGTGATGAACAGCAGCATGAAAGTGTAAGCCGAATAAACCTTTTCCTCCCCAACTTGCCTCTTGGTCATGATGTTTGTGCAGGAATAGAAACCCTGACTAAGACACCCCTCTAACCAGAAGTGAACTGGAACCTGGAATCATGTTCCCTACATCCTAATGGATATTATCAACACACACCGAACAAAATTTGTGTTGGGTCTCCCTAGAGTCATTACAGAAATGTGGTCTGGGTTCAAAAGGAACTCTGGACATGAAGGAACCCGGAAGAGTGAGCGCATGGGTTGGTGAGTCTTAGTCAGGGCTTATAATTCTCCCAAAGAGAAAAGAAACTAGAGGACCATCTATCCAATGGGAAAGGTTCTCAGATTTAGGCAGCCATCTGTGACTGGGCCTCTCCTTTAATGTAGGAACCAAGATGCCAGGTCTTTAATGAGGTTGTCCACACTACAATTTATGAGACCCAAAGCCTTCAGAAGGACTGGTTTCTGCCAGGCTTAATTTACACAGTTCACAAGCTTTCCAACGCCCCCATTAAAGTCAGCAAGGAAGCTGTAGCTGTTGGCCTGGACACACAATTTGACTTCATCTTCACCGTGTCACCATTCATTTTCGTGTCTCTTGGCTTGTTTACCCCTAAGCACCTGGCTCCCCTAGGCCTGGGAAGTATGAAGTCTCTACCAGGCAGGTGGGAGCCCAGCCCAGCCCTGATTCCAGCTCTAGCCCAAGCCTACCCACAAATCCTCTGTATTAAAAGATCGTCCTCATATCATCTCCAGTTTGATTTAAGAGTAAGACCCCTTCTCACCAACACAGCTCTTAGTCCCCTCCCCTGTAATAAATGCCATCAGTTAGGTAGGAGCGAGCAGGTAGGAGATGACCAGAAAACTGAGACAAATGTGCTTTTTGTTTTAATGCCACATAAATTCCCTTAATTAAAAATTAATTGTGCCCTAAAATTGGACACTCATCTAACAAAAGAAATTTGAACTACAAAGTTGTGTGGATTTCGTAGCATCTAATCTCTAAGACACAGAGGAAGGAGTGGAAGTATGTGTGTGTTTCTGCTTCAAATACAGTCAGGGAAGGATTCATTCCCAGCGTGTGAACCCAAGAAGTCACCCACGGGGTAGAACAGCAATTCATGGAACTTGACCTGGACCACACATGTTGCTGATGCAAATCTAAACTAATCTCTACAGCATCCACTGAGAAGATAAATAGACAAGCAAATGTGCCATGCTGTTTCAGAGGAGATGTTCCAAGATGCAGATGACGGATGGCTGGGACAGAAAATGCCAATGTGAGGCCAGCTTCAAGGGAGAGCCATCTACAACGCTGGGCATTAATCAAGTTGGCACTAATGATAGCAAATCCATCTCATCAACTCGTAACCATCAGTGACACTGCTTAGAACCCAATAAGGAGATCATGGATGGGAAGAGGGTTTGAGATAAGACTTGAGGTCAACACTCCAGCATGCAGAAGGACAGCAGAAACAGAGAGACAAAGGACCCATCTGAGATCCCACATATACTAAGCTTCGGATTCCTCCTCCAGTCCCCCAAGGTCATGCCACTCAACTGTGTGCCTCCAGAAACACCCAGGGATCTCTGGGCATCTCCTCCTTTGGGTCTAAGGACATCTCCTCCAGAGAGAAATATGACATTGACCTGGGTGATGCACGAACACCAAAACTATTTCTCACCTACCTGCCAGGTGACTTCTGGGGACATCGGGCACTGCTTGTGCAAGATGGTCCCATCATGAGTCATGGTACAAGGCGGCACTGGAGGACCATCTGACCAAGTTCTGGGTTCCCCGTCTTTGGTTTACTAGTAAAACACCTCAGTAAGCAACTGGCCACATGTTTTAAAAGCAACTGTTTAAAAAGCAACAAGCATTGCTTAGGCTCTTAAACCCCCCAGTCTGATTAATCAGGTGGGAATAATAACTGTTCCACTAGGTTTTTATAGGCTTCAGACAAAGAAGGCTCAAGGAAGCACATTGCAGGCTATTAAAATGCTATGCAAAAATAAGGAGTGACTGGGATTTAACACGCCCAGTGACTCACATTGTCAGTCTGGAAGGAAATGCTGTTTCAAGGGCTAATAGGTAAATTTCCATAGTGATGACCATTATTAATGAACGACCCCTGAGCATCAGCTCTCCCACAGGTGATTTGCTCTCTTTCCTTATGTGACTGGGAAACCTGAGATGTGTCAGTGAAACTTAGAAATTACCAGCACCCGTAGGATACCTGCAGAGATACAAGGGTTGCTTTTGTATGCTCAAGCCCCTCCCCTTCCTCATTGCTCCAAAGACAGGCTACAACTACACCAGGGTCTCAGCCCACCCCTCAGGGCAGAACAATACTTGTACAACCACAGAGAAGACGCTGTTTAGGAAATGTGGGTCCTTGTTTAAAACCACTCACCAAGGATATTTTCCTCCTAGGAATTTATGGGCTCCATAAAAAAAAGAACTTGAGGAGACAGAGCAGTTGTTTTTGGTTGTGCCTCATTAGTTCTGAGTTTGGTCTGGCAGTAGAGATTGGAGTACCTGGAGTCTATCTAATTGAGTCTCTAGTAAGCATTAAACTCACTCAGTCCTGGGAAGACACTACCAAGGAATCTGGAAGTCTCCAGGAGAAGAAGGGAGACAGCAGAGGAAGCAGGGCTAAAAGAGATATCTTCTTCAGGCTGGTGCTGAGCCTGAACCCAGGAAGAGATCCCAAGAATAAAAATCTACAAATCCTGGGCATCCAAAGAGAAAAGACAGCACGCTCCTGCACCCCTCCTTGTCAAGACTTGTGGGTGAAGGGCAAATATGCCCACCTTCTGCACACTATGCCCATCATCAGCATTAGTCACATTCATCACTCGGATGGCCCCTTAGAGAGAAACAGCACAAATGACAAAGCAGACAATGTGAAATACATAAATTTCCACCAACCCCTCAGCAAGCCAGTCACCACTCTGGAACTTGGTATTCTCAACAGTAAAACAGATTGAATAACACCTTCCACTTTTGACATGCAGGACCAGTTTAATTCCCAGTCTTTATGGGGGTGAGGAGGTCTATATTACCAGACACTGTTGCAGACGCAGAAGACTCCATACCTCCCTTCAAGTTAGTGGCAGTTTGCTGAAGAAGACAGACAAACAGCTAATGATACTATGAGGCAGAACCTCAACAATGCCACATTTGAGAAGTAATGTGTTCAGCTATCCAAAGAGAAAGGGAATTCGTGAAAATGGGTAAGGAACAAGGTCCAATATCCAGATGCTGAGAGAGAAAGGCTGATGGAAGGTGCGCCCAAAACAATGACAGTGGCCCACACACAGTGCTTGCTGATCCCACAGGAAAGCATACTCTTTAAGCATCACAGAGAGAAAGAGAAATGGAGACACATTCAGATTTCATTGAATCTTTAGACACCTGTATACCCAAATATGCCATGAACGTATACACTGTGTATGCAAATAGAATGCATTCAAGACCTTAGTAATTGACTGCATGTGTACTTAGTAAATCAGTACTCATGTTCTCTTTGATGAAGGGATGAGAGGGGTAGAGTACTTTCCTATCATGCTGACACCATGAGTTTTTTTTTTAACCCAGCCCTGAAAAGAATAAAAAGAATCTAAAAGCTGAGAACACATGAAAACCTCCTTCTCAAAAAAAAAAAAAAAAATCAAAGTAAACAGCTTTTAGCTTAAAATAAAACTTCTGCTACTACTCAGGGTGGACCAGGATGCAGAATGAACGGGGTGCATGTGTGAACACAGCTGGGGAAGGAGTGTAAATTGGATTCACTTCTGGAAAGCAATTTGGCAATGTGTATCAAGAGCTTTTAAAATGTTTATACCTTTTGATTCCGTAATTCCACTTCTGGGAACCTATCCTATGAAAATAATCGGAAACACGGGCAAAGGTGTATGCACAAAGATAGTCTTCAAAGTGTTATTATAAACAGACTAGCCGCCCAATCGTTGAATAATGTTTCAATAAATGATGGCGGGCATCACACTGGGAGAGGGAAAGGTTTAAAACCCTTGGAAAAGTTTGTCATTATTTTAAGACCTGTACATAGATGAGGGGACTATGAGCGCTTTCCAAATCGCAGACAGAAAGAACCCAAGGTAAATCAGCCAAGACGGTTTTTAAAGGGGGGGGGAGGGGAAGCCTCTGGGTTACGGGATTCTGGATGTTCATTTTGTTTGTGTTCTTACCTTGCTTCCAACTTCAGACAACAGACTTCATTTTAAATAAAGGAGAGGTGCAAGAAGCCATAAGATGAATCCAGCATGCAAAACACTCACTCACATTCCCTTAAAGATGCCACAGCGGGTGCACAGTATGCATAAACGGCAGAGCTTAAAATGTGCTGTACGTTGAAGGAAGCTTTATAAAGCCCTTGAGTTTCCCTGTGTTTTCTGTGGCAGGCTGGAGTGAGAGCCATCTGTGCTATGACTAAGGATCTCCTAGGATAAAGCCAAAGAAGAATTCTTTGAAAATGAAGTCACCAAGCACATGCCCAGAGCCTTTCTTTTTTTTTTTTTTTTTTTTTTTAGGTTATATATATATATTTTTAATTAGGTATTTTCCTCATTTACATTTTCAATGCTATCCCAAAGGTCCCCCATACCCACCCCCCCAACCCCCTACCCACCCACTCCCCCTTTTTGGCCCTGGCGTTCCCCTGTACTGGGGCATATAAAGTTTGCAAGTCCAATGGGCCTCTCTTTGCAGTGATGGCCGACTAGGCCATCTTTTGATACATATGCAGCTAAAGACAAGAGCTCCCGGGTACTGGTTAGTTCATATTGTTGTTCCACCTATAGGGTTGCAGTTCCCTATAGCTCCTTGGGTAATTTCTCTAGCTCCTCCATTAGGGGCCGTGTGACCCATCCAATAGCTGACTGTGATCATCCACTTCTGTGTTTGCTAGGCCCCGGCATAGTCTCACAAGAGAGAGCCTTTCTTATCATTCTAAACTCCCAGCTTCTACGAAGCTCACAGCTAGAAATCCAAAGAGCAGAGTACTGGCTTTGGCCCCTCTTCAGATGTACTGTATCATGGCCGGGGTATAAATGTGTTTCTTCCTGGTCTCCTCCCCCTCCCCCACCTTTTTTTAAATGAAACCAGTAGAATCCAATAGATCAGATCGAAAGGGGCTCCACCCTAATCTCATAATCTAGTCTCTTCTCTAAATGTCTAAACAGAGTGGGATGGAATTTTCACCCTTTCAACACCATTAATAGTTTGAGTGTTTAGCTTGTCGGCACTTAGAGACAGGATAGAAACTATTTAGACCCCTGTCTGCTGGAGGGTAAAGAGGAGGGTAATGTCAGCAGGCTCCCCATTCCCTCCCACATAGTATGCAGTCCTGTTCTAGCTGTCACAAGGTCAGAGCACAGATGACTCTTGGCCCCCATGTACCCTGAATTCCTGTGGCTCAGTTCTTAGCACCCCTACAATGCTCCCCCACTCACTACCTTGGGAGATAACCTCTCCTCTGCTTTGGGGCTTTGGAAGGAGAGACTGACTCTGAGATCTGCTATTGAGGAAACATTTCTCTCCTAACTTCTGATACAACATGGTCAACATACAAAAATAAACATGGCCCTCGCGTCAAAGGAGAATGAATAAATAAGAGCATTTATTCTGGAGCCAAATACAATGACCAACAACCTCGGAACACAGATATAGCTACACCAAATCCCATGTCCTAACATGGGAGCAGTAGCTTTTTTTATATACTAATAGAGCAAAGAAAATCATAAACCAAGAGATTTTTCAAATCCATTAGTTGAAACACCAGGTAGATAGTTCACAATAAAAGGAGGAAATCTCTCTGCTATTGGCCTTGATTGTTATCAGATGACATTCTTAGACTGTGAACCCAATGGAGACGATGGGGGGGGGCATTATTTGCTTATTCCAAAAGGACTTGCCTAGTAATCACCAAGATTACTCACTAGGTCACTCATGGGGGTAGATGATACATTATACTAAGGGGATAAGGTAAACCAATATCATTTGGTTCTGGACCTGCAACATTCCAACTCTCCAAATCATTGAGCTTCTAGTCAAAACGAGCCTTTAACACGGGTGACGCTTTTTAAAACAAAACTGGAACTTAACTTAATGCATGATGGTCAAATTGGTGTATAGAATTAAACTCATAAAAACAAACTCAACACCTTACCTTTCCACGAGAGTATTGACTCTCTGATGTGCTTTTGATTTTTTTTTTTAATCCTGGGTTTTTATCTGAGAGTGTTTGGAACTGGCATGGTGTGGGAAGGAGGACGGGGCTTCATTGCACAGCAGAATGTATGGTGTGAGAACCACAGAAGAAACTTGATCCTGTGCTGTCCCAGGGCTTCCTTCCTTCTCCCCCTGTGGGCAAGAAAAGGGGAGAGTTGACCAGACCAGAGACCTATGGGCACTCATCCCAGAAACAATTTAAAGCACTGAGACATCCACCCAAAGCCACCTTGGCCTCCAGCTGGCCAAGGCCTTGGCTGATGAAGCCAGTGATTCCTGCTAGAGCTGGTTTTAGACTGCATATTAATGTCCTGTCCCTCCTGTAATGAACTACTGGACGCTTAATGGCTTCAAACAACATGAATTTATTCTCTTACTGCTCCAGAGGGCCGAGGTCTGAAATCACTTTCATTGGCCAATGCCACAAAACCGTCTGAGAGGGAGACTTTGCTGGGAAGTTTCTAGAAGCATGCTGTTGGGCTGGGATGTCTCCTCTGGAGAACCAATTTCCCTGCCTCTTCTAGCTTCTGTGGAGCCTCTGTGGTTCTTGGGTCGTAACCTTCCCTCCCATCCTGAAATTCATGCTTCTCTTGTTAAGTTTTGGGGGAGGAGGGGTGTCAGGGGGCCCAGTGAGAGAGGCACACACAAGGAGTCAAAAACGATCAAGCTTTAAGTGAAGAGTGTATTCTCTAAGGACACAGTAGGGAGGGCAGTTTGTCCTTCTAAGGTCCCGTGCGAGAGAGTAGGAAGTAGAGAAGATGCTGTGCTCCCTGGAACTGGGTCCAAGTGCAGCCAGCATCATCTAACTAAACTTAACTGAGGCAGGTGTTTGTGAAGTCCCAATGGTATTCCTGGAGGAGGGATGTTTGAAAGAACCAGTTAGCATCAGTTCTGCCTATAGCTCCAATGCCTTTCAGACTTTGCTCTCTGGAAGAGCCTGTTCCCAGAAGCAGGGGAGAGAATGGTCCCCTGCCTCCATGACCTGAGAAGTACCAGTACAGTCCTGTTTCTTATCGACTCTCCTGCTTCCTTCTGATAAGGACCCTGGGGATCCCATTGGGGCTCCCTGAATAATCCTCCTCCCAAAAGGTTTAATTACAACCAGCCAAGTAAAGTTCCTCTTTACCACAGAAGGTAACACTCATCGTCCTATTAGGTTCTGAGGACCGGGGACCATTATTTCAATCAGTGTGTTCTGGAAATAACCTCTGAGCACAGGTGCCCACGAACCCTCCCAGAGGCTGAGTCTGGGAAGAGCTGGAGCCAGCGGCTCAGACAGTTTCATGGAGATGATAAAAACTTTCCTGTGAGTTCTGGAGCTCAGATGAATGGCGCTGAGAACACGTGCATGCTGGGAAGACGGTATTAGGGACAAAGGTGAGGTTTGTGAACCGCACCTACGCAATGGGTAACACATTATGAGTGCACCATCACATGAAGAGAAGCAAGAGGAGATGAAACAAAAAAGAAAAATGATTGAGTCCCCATCCTGGGACCTTAAGGAACAAATTAAGGAGCCCCGATTTGATTTCCTGGAAGGACATGAGGCCTGTTCTTCTAAGGCCAGATGTTATAGAGCAAGCCCAGCTAGGCTGGAGGCCAGCAATGACATGCCAAGTGACCATCTGTTGTGTGGCTTTTCCTGAGCAAATGTGCCTGTCTAGTCATCCCAGATAGAGCTCTGATGACATACATAAGAAACAACTGCCCCTAAGTCTGACTTGATGGATGGATGAGTTTATTGTGGCTAGTTACAGGAGCAGAGGTGAATTGAAGGCAATTGCATCACCAAAATTCCCACCTTAACATGGGCAATGAAACAAGAACCCTGAAGCCTCTGCCACATGGGCAATGAAACAAGAACCCTGAAGCCTCTGCCCGCCCTGCAGGCAGCAACACTGAAGGGTTTCTGCTCTATAGCCATTGTTGTTAGCGTAACCTTGGAGATAGACCCTGTAGATCTGACATTTTTGCTAAGCTTCTTGGATCGTAGGAACCTTTCTGTTCCTTCCAGGAGAGGATATCTGAATTTAGGGAAAAAGGTTGCACCACAACACCTGCATCATCTGGTACACAGAGCTTTCTTTACTTGGACTGGCCTGCAGATGAATCGGGGTCATTCCCAGCAATCCTTTCCATGACATGGGGAGAGCAGCCTTGCAGTCAGGTAGACTGCATTTCAGCCTTACGCATTGGATATGAGACCTTAGGCTATTCACCAAACCTCTCTGAACTCGGTTCCCTTAATTTGGAAATTGAGATGGGCATCATTAAGACCTGCATAGATGGCTAATAGAGCTCAGTGTGCCGAGGTAGATGGAAGAGTTCAAAAAGTGAGCAGAATTGGTGTGTCATTGGTTTCCAGGCCATAGGAAGCACCCCAATGAGCTAAGAAAACCACAGAACTCTGGATATTAAAGATTGTCTGTCTGGAGATATTATACATTAGAGTCAATTCAAGATGGCTTCTCAGACAAAGGCAGAGGAACTCACTGGGAGGCGAGGAGGATCAGAGAGGCTAGGAACCAGGGCCATCAGAAACACAAAGATGGAACCAGGGCCATCAGGAGCACAAAGAAAGGAGGAAGGCATGGGAAACTTAGGAAGGCAGTTGCCATGGTGAGGGGTAGAAGCTAAGCCCCAAGTGGACCACAATGCTCCTCTCCATTGGGACCAGAGCCTCCCACACAAGAGCTAAGCATCAGAAAGCACAGGCCAGACATTTCCTTCCTTTCATTAATCAAAGGAGATGATGCCAAGTCAGCCTGTTCTTTTTCCTCCTGGCCTTGATCTCTCAGGGTTGCAGAGACTCAAGTGGCAACAGCCTGGTTAGTGACCATGAGGCATCACTAATGAGTCAGGAACTAATAACTGCTAACATGTTCATTGTAAGACACAGCCCTCCAGCTGGCCAGTGGTGGCGCATGCCTTTAATCCCAGCACTTGGGAGGCAGAGGCAGGCGGATTTCTGAGTTCCAAGGCCAGCCTGGTCTACATTGAGTTCCAGGACAGCCAGGGCTATACAGAGAAACCCTGTCTCAAAAAAAAAGAAAAAAGAAGAAGAAGAAGAAGAAGAAGAAGAAGAAGAAGAAGAAGAAGAAGAAGAAGAAGAAGAAGAAGAAGAAGAAGAAGAAGAAGAAAAAGAAAAAGAAAAAGAAAAAGAAAAAGACACAGCCCTCCATTTCTTCCTAGAAAAATGTGGTTTCTCTAAGGACTTGGGATTGGAAGTGCATCTTAGTAATATAGTCAAAATCAATACTTTCATAAAAGAGACAGTAGCCAGACAGAGAAGGGACATTGTCAGCCTAGCCAATCATAGAGATGCCAGGTCCATCTCCCACAGCAATATAAGCTTGTGTTGCTCTTCACAGCAGAAAGCGCCTATACTCTCTGAATTTTCTCCATAATTGACTCCAGTGCTAGGATCTGGTGTCAGAGCCTGGAAAGATGATACCGATACTGGACCAAGTAAGTCTGGTAGATGCCCAAATTCTAGAGTAAGGTAGAGAGCCAGGTGTGCCAGGGCCTCCACCAGGAGGTTCTGCTCCATGAAAATCATGGATTCCAGGATCCCAGAATGCTAGAGAATATGGGTTGACCCTCAACCCAAAGGTAGAGTCTGAGATCCTGACTAGACTCTGAATGTATATAAGGGGCTTTGGTGTTTCCATTGGCCTTGAGTGTGGCCAGATGGAGATGCAGGCATCTTTGTCAAGTCTTGGGATGTAGTAGAGCAGTGTTTGCACAAGACCAGCCAATGCCTTTGACCACCTCAACTAACCAGGAACATGTGTGTGTCTGTGTGATCTCTAGGGACATCCCCAGGCTCCAAGATGGCATTGCAGAGTTCCTTCACTTGTTGGAATGGGACCGTCCTCCAGCTCGGGCAAGCCTGTGATTTCCACCAGGACTGTGCCCAAGGAGAAGATGAGGGCCAGCTGTGCAGTAAGTAGAGGGGGAGTCTCAATCCTGCTCACTCCTAACCACCCATACCCCCTTCCAGCCCCTCACCCCATGCATGCAAACCGAGGCGGCCTCTATAACACCCAGTGGCTCTTATGACTACTCTCTTGGCAACACAATTCCTAAGATAATAGAGCTAAAATATGAGGTCCAGAAACAACACAGTCCTCCAGGTCTGCGGTCACAAATAAAGGGCCGTCAGTGATGGCTCAGTGGCTAAGAGTGCTTGCTGCACTTACAGAAGACTGGGGTTCAGTTCCCAACACCCACACTTACAAATGGTTTACAACAGTTTCTGGGGACCTTGTGCCCTCTTCCAGCCTCTGTGGGTGCCTGCATATATGTGGCACACGTACAGACAAACAAACATGCATACACGCACATTTTTACAAATTAATATCTTTTAAGTTCTGCTGTTGGCATCCTTGAGCCCGGAGGAAATGAGCAGGATGAAGTCTAACCCTGTGGTGTGACATCAGATCTCTCTCTCTGCCTACACTGCCCTCACTTTCCAAGCACTGGCTCACTCTTCCTCCCCATCTTCTGGGCACCACAGCTGCATTCCTATCAAATCACTTCGTGTCTCCATGGTAGCTCCTGGCTTTGCCTGAGTGGTCTCAAGCAAACACACTTTTTTTTTTTCTTAAGACACCAGCTACTCCTTGAGGACTCTTCGGCAGTCTGTTCCTCCAAGAGCCCTTCTCTCACCATCTCCAAGGAGTACAGTTTGTTCTTTGTCTTCTGTACCCTTCCCACTCAGCTGAGTACATCCACTCATAATCACTTCCAAAACTTGTTATTAGTGGCTTTTTGTGACACAGGCCATATGCCGTGTAAGTCCCTCATTTAAAGTATGCATTCCACTTCATTAATATCATTACAGGGGTTTGCAACCATTACCAAGGTTGAATTTTAGAAATTTTTACCGTGTCCCCCTAAAAATGCCTTGCAATCTATGCATTTTTCTGGCAGCCTTCTGCCACTGTCCCTAACCATTAATCTCTCTATTGGTACAGATGCACCTCTCTGGGCATTGCATATAAGCTAAATCATATAATATGCAGGTTTTTAATTAATTTCTTCGATTGTCTTAGTAGTTTTGAGGTTCACCCACAGCGTGGCACATCCAATTCTGCATTTGTTTATTGCAGAATATTGTTTCATTCTATGAATATACTACAGTTGTCCCATCTACTCATTAATTCATGGCCATTTGTGTTGTTTTCAGTTTGGCCCTATTGTACCTAATATTCACATCTCAGTCTGGGCACAGATAAGGGTTTATTTCCTCCTCAGTACACACCTAGGATAGAATTCCTGGTTCATGCAGCGACTCCATGGGTAATGTACTGAGCAAGTGTCAGACTTTCTTTGAAAGTAAACCATTTTAAATGCCCACCTGTAAGATACAAATGTTCTGTTTTCTCTTTGCTAACACTTGATACTATCACTTTTTTTTTTCCATTTTAGCCATCCTCACAGAGATGTGTCAATTATGCATTACGGAAGTGGTTTCCAGGTCTCACTTCCTATCTGTGAGCAGATGAGTCTGGTAATTCTTTTCAGTGCCAGAATCTCTCTTTGATTCTTGGCACGAGCTGAGTACTCACTGACTAGTAGCTAAAATAAATGGCTGAGTTGGAAGACTTGAGAACCATAAAGAAAAACAAGTTGCTGTGGCCACATTGGTATGTGGGCATTGCCAGGCTCCCCACCAAGGACTGCTCCACTTGAAAGGGGTTTTGCCAGGGAAGCCACCAACACTTACAGAATACCTGTAGTGAGCTAGAAAATGTGCTAAATCCTGAGGCACCGGCAAATTCCAAGGATTTAAGATGCAGAGCAGCAAAAGCCCAAATCAGGTTTAAAGAATGAAGCAGTGCGTGGCCCCTTGAAAGTTGGTGAAGGGGAGGCAGTTGTGCCTGGGATATGGTGAGGCCCAGATCAGGGGCTCAAACACACAGCCCACAGACACCACTGACCTCTGAGGAATTTTGCTAAATACCTCCAAAGACTGAAAATTGTCCCCCAAGTCATCAGGACTACATAGAAATTAAAAGGGGTTTATATAAATTCATTGACGTGAAGAAAAATAGATAACCTGTTTTTCAATTTCAAAATAAAAAGTTTAGTTTCATAGAAAGATGTCAAGTGAGGTATCTAATGATAATGGAGTTATGGTAGGTTTTGAGACAGGGTTGTGGTATCCTAGACTGATGTCCACCTTGCTGTGTAGCCAAGGCCTGAACTACAGTGACCAGTTTTATGGGGACCCAGGACTTCATGAATGTCAATCAAGCACTCTGCCAAGTGAGCTATATCCCCAGCTCCTGTGGTGTGTTTTCATATAAGACTCCATGAAGAGTTGTGGGGTGGAACTTTGCTTGCCCCCCACATTCTTTGTTCCCAGTTCTTCCCAGCGTTCTCACAGCAAAACCTAGCCCGGCCTGGACACAGTGGCCTGGGCAACAGTCTACATGCAGACGTGTACTTATTTGTGCCTGTGGCGTTTCCAGCAGCGCTGCTAAGCTCTGTAATTCTGCAAGTGCCTTTTAAAAGTTCTTTTGAGACTCACTTCCCAGCTGGGACCTCCTAGGTTAGGCAGGGCATGCCCTGATTTTCAATGGGGAGAATGAAGGCAGGGAAAGGTAATGGATTTGTTCAGGGTCACACAACATGTCAGGAACAGAGCTGTGATTAGAGCTCAGAGACCTCAGGCTCCAGCCCATTCCGGCGGCTTGGGGACATCTTCCACTTCTCTGTGGCTTGTCATCACTGATTTCTGGAAGCAGCCCTCAGCTTCAAGAGAGCCAGGCTTGGGTACCAAGGTCAGGAGCACTGGGCCCAGTGGCCTTTTCAGCCATGTTTGAAAAGCTGCTCCAACCAGCTGT
Organism: Mus musculus; assembly: GCF_000001635.26. NCBI lineage: Eukaryota > Metazoa > Chordata > Mammalia > Rodentia > Muridae > Mus > Mus musculus. Next base: position 71,989,149 of record NC_000083.6, on the reverse strand, counting down.
CAGAGGGACAGCTCTCCACTGGAGAACACCCACATGTGTTGCAGAAACCAGAAGTCAGCTGCTAGGAAGGAAGGCTTAATTCAGAGCATTAGTCCAATCTTTCCACCAGCTCTTGGCAAAGGTCTTAGCAGAGATCCTCTTGCTCACGGCCTCATTCCTTCTGGCACTTCTGCTGTTTTCCCTGTATCTCTGTTGATGCTGGAAGCCATCACCATGATGGTAACAGCAGCTGACAGGAGCAGATGCTCTGTGCCAGGTACCCTGTCCCAAGATGAACCTATTTCATGGTCACAGAGAGCAAGAAGCTAAAGCAATCATCCGAGATTGAATATCGGTTCAGCCTCAGCCTGACTTCAGAGCCCACCTTGTGTCCTGGGCATATAGCAGGCCACACCTACCTGTTGCATGAGCCGCTTGGGCTGTGCTGAGCACTAAACCTTGCTGACTAAAGATGCTCCTGGAACAAAGGAGGCTGCTGTGAAGAACCACAGAAGTCCAGGATTCTACCACCACCTTTCCGTGATGCAGGAGAATTCTCAAGTTTTCCTGTCTGTGACACAATTCCTGTCCACACTGCTGCTTTTCAGATTAAAAACATACCAAGTCCAAGGGAGGCCTCCCAGGAGTATACCCAGTGGAGAGTGTCAATCAATACCCCAGCCTCAACAACATACACACACCCCCCAAAAAAGGGGCCTCCATTCCCTTTACCAACTCACTAACTATGCAGGTAGAATACATCCCCTGCCCCTCCAGAGACCCAACAATCTCATCTGTTTTGTGGGTGTGTGCTTCCTTCCAGGCAAAGCCAGGTTTTTTTTTTCAAGTTTATTTCTTTATTGTAAAATAAAACATTTTGGTTGTAAAATACTGGGAAGATCCAAAAAAATGCACAAGAGAAAATACTATTGCCCATAACCCTCTCTCCCAGACATTCCGAGATAACCATAATATTTTGATGTATTTCTTCTAACATTTCTCCCATGACTCCATATTTTCAAGGAAATGTATAACACGTATTTATCAAAAATGTTAACAGAGTTGTCACAAGGGAGGGGAAAGAAGTGTCATTTGGCGTGCCGTTTACACTTGGCAGCTTCTGCAGCTGTAGCTGGGGTCACGTCCCTGTGACTCTACCCATTTGTCTCTCTTAGAGTGGAATCGGGTGTCATAATTGCCAAATGTAGTGGGATTGATTGACCCCCAGCACAAACTCCATTTGCCAACTAGCCGATGAGAAGCCTGGCCTAGGATGCCCAAGGAAGGGGGACTCTGGGAGAGTGACACCTCTCCAGTGTGAGGTAGCCAGCAGGCTGGGTGGAGCCCAGGGAACCCATGCTTCTAACTTCACCGGCCACAGAAGGGTACCTGGTCCCTGGAGCCCATTTTCAGTGACAAGAAGTTAAGGAACAGACCTGTATCCTTTCCTTCTATGCATAGATAGATAGTAATGTCCTGCAGTGGGCGGGTACTCAGTAGGTGCCTGGGCAGAGTGAGAAGAGCTGCCAGTCAAAGGCTAAATGCTAATAGACTCAGCCTTACAGGCCAGCTTTATGCTCAGCAACTAGCCTCAGCGATGTTTTTTTCTGACTCCATCACACACACACCCAGACCAGCTTCTTCCAGAGTGACTTCTTATACAGCACACTGCTCTAATGTGCTTTAAAAGATGGACATACTCTGGGCTCCCTTCCTCCCTTCAAGGTTTAACTGTCACATAAACCTGCCATTGACCTGCGTTGTTTTCCTGCCTGTCTTTTTTCCCTTTATTCAGACAAAAAGAAAGTGGTGTGGCGGTAAGTAGCTGTGTATAATAGGGTTGCCACCTCCTTCCTTTATCTTATCCTAAAACCAACCCTATCTAATAGTAACCGACTCTACAGAAATAGTGAGGGGTCGGGAGCCCAGCAGTAAGGAAAGGCAGGGTCTAGAGCCCCTAGGTTTGCATACAACTGTGGTGCCAGTACCCGAAAGGTTTTGGGGCGGGGCATTCTAAGACTGTTCTCTGCCCTGACTCCTCCCACAAGCCTGTCTCCCCTCCCCGCCCCGCTTCCCACCCTCCCAGCCCCCAGCCTCCTAATGCCCCCAACCTCTCTCTTCCCCACCCACCCACCCCACCCCCGCAATCCTTGGCTTTTAAAGCATGCCTGTGAAACACCTTCCTAGAAGGTCACTTCTAGACACCAGTTGGTTTCTGTGCAAGACTTGAATATGGGATCCCCTTGAGGTGGGAGTGAAAAAATAAAACAGAAAGATCTCCTTAGCTTTTGGATTTTTAATCAGAAGAACACGCAGGGCTTGAGGGAAAATGATTTCTTCAGGGGGGTATAAATGGGAAGAGATGCTTAGAGTCAGTGACAGCCTGTTTTAATTTATAATTCTGCCTCTGTGTGAAATGCACAGAGAATCAGGGGGGAGAGAGTAATAACTCACTACAGTGCTGTCACAACCAGGAAGCACGAGGGCCCTCATCCGCCACCACTGCCAAGAAGGCTGAGACACAGGAAGGACATGCAGAGCGGTGGGTCTCTTAGAGAGCTTCTCTCCCACGCGGAGGTAGAAAGCCGCTGCTTTCTCATAGCTAGGCCTGGAGCTGCTGCGGGGACGGGGATGGCTGTAAGAAAAGCCTAGAGGAGAATGCCCCACCAGTTCTCCTGCCTGAGAACCCCGCCTAGAGCCAATCATTCTCAAAGGAAGCTGGAGGAAGTGGATTCTCTTTCCTCTCCTCTGGGAGACACCCGGGAAATGTAGAGCGTAGAAAGCGGATATAAAAGAAAGGGTCATGGTCTCCCTGGCGGCTGAGAATCACAGGCCCCCTTGCTGCTGAATCTTTACATGCTATAGAGACCATTGTAACCCGGACTGTTTAAGCACGATTGCCCAGGTGACCTTACAGGAGTGAAACAGTCCCAAATATCAGCAACTTAAACCTGCATTTGCAGCCCCTGTCCAATGAGCACTGAGGTGGGTGGGGCCTCAGGCTGGCTGAAGCCCACTAGAGGAACAAGAGACCCCTACTACAGCAGAGGAAGGGAGATTGAAGAGTCTCAGACTAACGCCAATATGAGACACACCCAGCTTCCACTTAACTAACAATCTGCTCAGAACTCAGCACGTGGCTTCACTTCTCTGCCAGCCAAATGGGGCCAGTAGAAAAATTTGAACAATATCTGTCTATGCAGACAGGGATGATATGAGACTCAAACCAACCATGCCCAGTTAGAACTCCCTCGGCCATTGCGGATGTGTACCCCCTAGCTAATACATTGTCCTCTCTTCAAACATGCTCTTTGTGGATCAGAATTAAGAGTATAGAATTGAGACAATATGGGTCCCAGGGGGATGACAGTTGGCTGTTTGAATTTGTTTAGCATTTCTGAGCCTTTTTGTTATAGACAAGACTGAGCTATGAATTTATTATTACCATTTCACTTTAAATGAAGCATCATAGTCACTAACCAACACACACACACACACACAGAGTGGTGGGGGAGGGCAATCTTTTCACTGGGTGACCACCATGGATGAGAACAATGTGGCTAATGTTTGCCATTAGTGTACTGGTAATGATGATGCCCTGTGATCTCTCCACAGGTAAACTTCCTGCTGGATTTTACTGTAACTTTGAAAATGGCTTCTGTGGCTGGACCCAAAGTCCACTCTCACCCCATATGCCCCGGTGGCAAGTGAGGACCCTAAGAGATGCCCATTCCCAGGGCCACCAAGGTACTACCTCTCTTCCCTTCTCCCTGACGTTTACCCTGTGTCTAAGTAGACTGCAAGAGTCGTAGGACCCCCAACCCAGCACAACAAGGCATCTCCTCCCGTGCAGTATTCTGCTCAAGGCTTACCTGGGGTACTCACACCCAATCTCCTCTTTGTCCCTTCCTGAGCTCTAGAATTATTAAACATGTCCAATCTCAGTGTCACTTTAGTTATTAAGATATGGAGCTTTGATGAGAGAGTAGCTGAAAACCAGCATCAATTTTCAGGCCAAGTGAAACAGAGGAAAGACAAAAAAAAAGTAAGTGTCACTAAGAAGCATGTGGGCCCCACAATGACCTGGGGTCAGGATCGTGGTGAAGAAAAGGAAGGTCATGAGACTATTGGAAGACAAGGGCTGCCATGACTACCCATGAAGTGGGTCAGGAGAGTCCAGCCCTGGTTGAAGCTGATAACTTTGGGCATGGAATAGCCAGATACATGGTTCTGGGACCTCCTAGACAGTTTGGAAGGAAGGACTTAGCATGAGCCAGGGTTTGGTGGCAATCATGAATGGACTTCCTTATCCACTCACTGTAGACAAGATACCAACATCCTCAAAGATGTTCCCTAGGGCTAAAGCAGTACTCTGCATAGTTCATGAACTGCACCCCTCAGTGCATAATGATAATACATTTGTGACTCTCTCTCCCCAGGCCGTGCCCTGTTGCTCAGCACCACTGACATCCTCGCTTCTGAAGGTGCAACAGTGACCAGTGCCACCTTCCCTGCACCAATGAAAAATTCTCCTTGTGAGGCAAGTGTCTGGATTCCTCTAAATCCCTGACCCCTCCCCCTCCCACCCCTGGTCACTTCCAGATAAATCAAATCAGATTGAGAAAGTAGCTGGGACAGCTGAACTGGTCATGTTCCTGTGGGAAGACAGGAGAACTGTTTCTGCTATGTCTTGGGCACACTGTAGCCACCTATGTGGTGCAGCTCCATCAACAGAGAGTCTTACCTTAAATACCCATGCTTAGCTGGACCAAACATTTTGCAATAGGACCTCAATTTAAGCAAACTGAGGCATATATTTCTCATCATAAATATAATAGAGAAGAGTGATGGCATTTATAAGTCTTTCTTTAAGATCTTTTTTCCCCTAAAATATCAAGCTCTTATAATACATTTAGAACACTGGAAAGCATCAAAAATTTATTTACAAAATTTCACTAAGACATTAAGAGGATTCAGTAAGGTATAACAAAGCCACTACCCAAGTGATTCCTCCAGCTGCTGTCTCTTGAGTGTGAGACGTCTTGAGGTCTGATGACATGTTCTTTAACATTTGGGTCATATTCTCCCAGGGTCAAGAAATACATGTAAGCAATAGTAGACTGTACTCTTGATCAGTCGCCTGGATCTGAGACAGGTTGTTCCATTCTGATTGACTGTTCCATTTGTCTGGGCAACTAATGGACCTCTTGAGGCATCAGTTTCTTTATCTGGAGATACTATTAGCTATATCTAGCCTAGCCCATAGAGATGAGGACTGAACAGGTTATCCTATGTTAAAGGCTTAGGAGATCAGGGGAGCAATGTGGATGGTATCATAATTGTCTGCAGCAATGACTGGAAGCCCATGTAAACAGAGGGAGTCTGGACTAAACAAGAAGACGGGTTCTGCCAGGTATCAGACTCATGGGTCAGGCCATACCTGGGAAATTTGCACCCCCGGTGGCTCCTATACCAACGGAAAGCCATCCCAGAGCTTAGATTCGCCAGTCCTCTTTTTGTGAAAAGCCACAGGAGAAACTCCCATCTGCCTTAGTTTTAGCCATGTGCCCTCTAAGTAATTTGTTTCCTCTCAAGTTTTAGACATCCTAAAACTAACCAGGTTTGCATCCTCTCTTTCAGTTGGTAGAAATCCCAGGGAGGAAGCCATTAGCCAGCAAAAGTACACAACACTCCCCTTAGAAAGCCAAGGAAAACACCTGTCTCCGCTATTGATCAACTCAAAGGTTATCAGAGAAGTGACAGAGTATTAGGGAAATATTGCTTTGCTTTGACATTTCTTCCTCTGAAATTAGGCCAAATTCTAACCCTCCAGGATTCTTGCGAAAATAAAAACTCAACCATAAAACAAATAATAGAAAATGCATCCAAATGATTATTTTAATCAAATGAATAGTTAAGTCAAAGCAGCGACTTCTCCTTAATAAGCAAACGTGTGTGTCTATAGATCCCTGACTCTACAACTATACCTCTGATCTCTCTTTCTTACCCTCTATCTGTCTGTCTCATTTTATCAAGCTTTGTGTATCTGAGACACCTTAACTTATTTTTGGAAGAAGTCTGGGCAGAAATAAATAGATTCATTAAAAATCAATTGTATTTGAGAAGCCTGGTGTCTGGTGCAGATGGTAGAACTACACAGTCACTGGTGAGCTACCTCAGAGCAGATACATAAAAGAGAAGGCTTTCCTTGTGAGGAAACCTGAATGAAGACAGATGGTTGGCCCACCTGAGAGGACAGGAGGCTCCGAAGGTGCATTTGGTCTTTAAATTTATTCTTCTCTGGGCTGAATATAAGCCTAATTTCAGAGGAAGAAATGTCAAAGCAAAGCAATATTTCCCTAATACTCTGTCACTTCTCTGATAACCTTTGAGTTGATCAATAGCTGAGACAGGTGTTTTCCTTGGCTTTCTTTCTCCTCTGGTTAGATTTGCTCTAGGCTGTTTCTGTTATTTCCTGCCCTTTTCCAGAACTTGGCTAAGCAGGTACGATGGAAAGAAAGGGGAGGGTTCATACACACACACACACAATTGCATCACTCATGTTTGAATATGTTTATACTACAATGACTTTCACCTTCAGTATTTCAGACCATGGATATCTAAGGTTGATCGGCTCTCAATGTTAAGAGCAATATATTGTTGTTGATGTTGTTATTGTTGTTGTTGTTGTTGTTGTTGTTGTTGTCGTCGTCGTCATTGTCATAGTCATCATCATCATCTTCCTGAGGTATGAGGGGAATGCAAGGTAAATAAATAACCAAAATAGAAATGTGTGTGTACAGGTTTATAACCCCTGTCTCTCTCACTACACCCAAATCCTCCATGCAGAAGGTAGGAAGTGGATTTCTTTCTTCCAGGATAGCTGAGCTGCAATAGCAAGGAAACCAGTTCCTGCTGCATTGCTGTGCAAGACTACATGGTGGCTCAGGTCTCAGTCTTTGAGCCCCACAATTCCTAAAAAGGCTTCCCTAGAGTAAGAGGATACAGAGAGATGGGTGCTAGATAGAGGTGTGGAGGACACCGCTGATGAGGGACAAACACATGGGGATGGATGCCTTGGTTGGCCTGGACTTCAGGACTTTCACTGACCATAGAGTACCTTCTCTACAGACATACCAATCCTGGTCTGCCAAAGTTAATGTATGCAGAAAACCTCAAAAATGTAGGCTCACAACACCCCACGTTCACCAGTGCATTCCCACAGGGTGCCCAGGTCCCCTTTGATGAATTTCCCTCCAAATCTAGGAAGGAACTAGCTAGTAAGTCTATGTTTCTCCACTGCATTCACTTGGAAAGTGAACAAACGGGGCTTCTTGGGCTCCTTTTTGACCTCCTGAAAGACGTCACTGAGACTGGGTCTCTGCATCTTCAATCTCCATCCTTGGTGACTTGGTTGCTGGCCCTGGATCCTAAGATTTATCAACTGTTTGTATGCCCCGTCAATGGTGAGCAAAATCCATCCTGAGTGCATGCAGAGCTTCCCCCAATACCTGCCACCCCAAGCAGGGTGATGCATCTTGCCATTTACAAACACGACTCAGAAAAGAAATCAGGAACAGGGGCAGGGAGACAGAGGGGCTGGAAGAGCGTACAGAACTAAATCAAATGCCCATCAACAATGAGGTCATGGCCAGCATGAGCCTTGTGCCAAGCCAACCCCTAGAGCCTTCCATGAGCTTCTGAGCTCCCATGTCCCCCTCTGGCTACCTGCAGCCACTACTGCTACCTTTCTTGCCCAACCACTACTGCGGGCCTCACCTCCTCCTGTTCTTTGCACAGTTGCACATAAAGCATGAATATTTAAAGACCCCTGCCTAGCCCAGCCACAAACAGAGAGAGTATTGTGACTCTTTTCGGTTCCCCTTCCCTGCCACAAGCTATTCTCTGCAGGAAACTAGGGAGCCACTTACAATATATTCTTATTTTTATTTTATTTTTATTTTTATTTTTATTTCGCTGAGCTCCAGTTCAAATAATTAAAGTTGCCACGGGGGAGGAAAGGCTTGCCGTAGCTTTCATGTACTGGCTGTCAGGCCTGTTCCAGTCTGACTTGGCTTTAGACACTCTGATGTGTCTACCATTGCAGCTGCTGCTAATACAGAGGAGGACGTGAGAGGGGTGGGGGCTGTCCCACCCCTCCCCCTGCCTTTCACACATTCCAGAAGCCTGACTGTCTCAACAAGCCCTGTGTGGTTTGAAATTCTGTTTTATTTGAATAGCCTGCCTGTGACTAGAATATTTTAAGCCATGTTCTCAGGCCAGAAGAAAGCCTGGGGCAGGAAGGATTAGGCTTCTCTCATTTCTTTCCACTCTAAAACAGGGGAGTGGTTTTTCTTTTATGGGCTGCAGGAATATGAAGGACCCAGGAAGATGGCTATCATACACCAGTTTTTGTGATAGTCAGCTCTCAACTGCTGGTTTTCTGACCTTGCCTGATCTGCAGCTCTGTCCTTACATTCCAAGGGCATTGAAGCATTTGTGTACACGTGCACACACACACACACACACACACACACACACACACACAAAATGATATCCTAAAACACAACCAGAACCTTCTACCCTGAAGTCAACCCAAGGGAAAAAAATAATAATAACTTTAATTCACTGCTGGGGCAGCTGAGCCCAGGCAAAAAGGTTAGCTATGGAGTTCTGACATGTCTGTGTGGGCTTTCTGGCCTAAAGGGAAAAAGACCCATACTCTGTGTCCTTAAGATTGTCAAATGTGACCTCGACAGATATAGGAGAGAAGACTGGCATGGAGAATTTCCTTCTGCCAGCCTTCAAGCCGTGCCTACAACCCCTATAAGAATGGTACCCTATGGTGACAGTCCCGTAGAAGCCATGGAAACCCTCCCATCAATTGTTGTCTGGTTTAGATTTTTAAAGACTCTTCTGGTGTCCATGCATGGAAGGATAGCCCTTTCTTTGCCAGCTGCTCAATATGAGATCCAGGAGTGTTGACTGAATTTATGCAAAGCTGTCTCAACCTCCTCCTGCGGACAAGCGAGGAGACACAGAGGAACTCTCATGAGACCTGAGTTTTCAGTTTCTCAAACTTAATGACAAAGTCTCCCATGAAAAGGCAAATAAATAAATAAATAAATAAATAAATAAATAAGGGTCCCCAAACCAAAGAGGCTTGAGATGGAGAAACTAAAATAGCAGGGTTCTGCTGCATCGTTGCCTGCCCAGTGTCGACAGGGTAGGGAGGACTAGGGCAGTGTGCAGGAAGAGCTGAGAGCTCATTCTGTATACAGCCCTGGCAGGGTCTTCCCCACCCATGCATGATCTAGGTTAGAGCAATGTACCATAGCCCCAAAGCAACAAATACAAGTCAAGACCAAAGCCAGACCTCCTCTCTCACACAGATGACCCCATCTGAGCTTAGAGCAGTAGTTCTCAACCTGTGGGCCGTGACCCCTTTGGCAAACCTCTACCTCCAAAAATATTTACATTACAACTCCTAACAGTAGCAAAATTACAGTTATGAAGTAGCAACAAAAATGATTTTATGGTGGGGGGGGGGTCACCACAACATGAGGAACTGGATTAAAGGGTCACAGCGTTAGGAAGGCTAAGAAGCACTGGATTAGAGGGAACGGATATGAACCACCATATTTCTGACACCACACTCGTCTATTCAGAGTTCCACCACTCACCAGAGAGGGACTCTCAGTTGTGGAGGCAGAAGGAAGACCACTCCATTTGTAACCGTGGCATCACGCTCTTTCAAGATTCATACGCAATCTGTGCCTTATATGTGCCCTGTTCTTAGCCACACATGTCTAGCCACTGTCAGCTGGTGGGAAGGAGAACAGCTGTTGCACGACCTCTTGAACTTGACTTTGGTCATTCGCAAAGCCGGGACACTTCCACAGAGGAGAAAGCTCTGCCTTCTTCCTCCTCTGCTCACCCATCTCTGCCATATTGCATTAAGTGCTTACCGGTGAGAGTACAAGCCAGTCCCTAGCAGGGTCAGCCTGAGCCCAGCTTCTGTTCTTCTGCAGCCAAGCAGTGCAATACGAACACTTTATGGTCAAGGGAGAACTCCCGTTGGTAAGCAGCTAGGAGCTAGCACTGTCTAGAAGGGACTCCAGGGTAGCGTTACCATCTCTTTCACCTCCCTTCCCCCAAGCACAGGTCCTTCCGGCCTGGTACTATAGGACTGAGATAGCACATCAGGCAGAGCTCCTGTGAGTATCCAGCTGCACTTTCTTTGATGTTCAGATCCTCATCTCAGGAGGAAGTTGTTCCAGTGTCAAGCTTCAATCTTTGCCTCAATTAGTCTGGCCAGAGGATGTTTGCACACTCACTTGCTGTTTTCCGCTTATGCTTATCTTTGGGGGTGGGGGAAGCTATTTAGAAAATGCCTTCTACCTGTCCTGGGACCGTGGTCAGGAACTCATGCTGGATATAAGACGTCCATCTAGATTGTCCAGTCTCTGTCCAGGAGAACGTGACTTGGAGCTGAGGAGGAAGCATAAGTTTCTCTGGCTCCTACAGGTGATGGACTCATCTGGAACAAGTCAGAGGAGCATGGGATCTTCTTCCCTTTTCCCCCATAGCCCAACAGCCATAATATCTCTGGTGCCCAAAGGGATCCAGCAGGCTATGTATGGAGCAGCATCCCCAGGGAAGGAGACACTGATCTCAGAAAACCCTCAATGGGGCTGGGCAAAAGCTTTAGGGAGGTGAGAAAGGAGACTATAGGAATGCAGGAGGGACTTTTCCAAATGGCTTTCTGAAGGCCTATGGTATGTGTCTAGGATAGGCAGCCCTCCTTTACAGTTTCAATCGCAGCTATCCCATATGACTATAAAGTCGTCACTACTGTAAAAATCCACTGTACATCAAAGACTACAGGGCTACTCCCTCTGCCTACACTAGCCCTGGGAAATGCGTAAATCTCATCTTTATGTAGATGAGGACGGGGGATAGGGCTGAGGGCTTGACTGCTTAGCTCACAGACATCCAGTGGGAGGGCAGGGCCAGTGGGCAGCAAAGCAGGGCTGCTGTGGAGAGTCAACAGGGTTGAGCCAGCAAGCACCGATTCAAACCTGCTTGGTGGCTGGCCTCCCAGAAGACACAGCAGCTCTCTCTGGAATGCTTATTCCATAGCAAAGTTAAGGGAGAAAATGCTTTCAATATAAAGAGCAGTCCAGTCTTTGGGTTTCTAGTGCCTCACTCATTTACTTAACCCTAAAAGCAAGTCAAGTGTCTTAATTAGAGACTCTAGTCCTTTACGCCTTAGAAGAAAGAAACTCTCCCTCAGTGTATGGCTAAAGAAAGGAACTCTGAGACCCTTGGTCCTGTGAAGGCTCTATGCCCTGATGTAGGGGAATGCCAGGGCCAGGAAGCAGGAGTGGGTGGGTTGGTGAGCAGGGGGAAGGGGGAGGGGAGAGGGGGTCTTTAGAGGGGGAACCAGGAAAGAAGATAACATTTGAAATGTAAATAAAGAAAATATAATAATAATAATAATAATAAAGAAAAATATTAAAATCTGTCAAATATTAGAGAGGAAAATAAAAGGGACTCTGAGCCTATGTAAAGATAACTCGGGATGTGCTTTAAAACATTGGTCCCTAGAATACACGCTCAGTGTTTTACCTCTATCATCTCATTATCAGGACAGACTTGTGAAGAAGCGCAAACGCCATTTACTAACACAGAAACTGGGTCTTAGAGGGCTGACTGTCTTGCCGAAGGTCAATCTGCTATCAAATAGCATAAGACAGGTTGGTCCGGAGCCAAATCTCTAAACACTCCAAGGTCATTGAATTCAACGTAGGTCATGTGAGTTTAAATCCCACTATGCGACTGATGCCCCACTAAGGACTCCAAGAGGTCATGCTTCCAAACTGGGGATTAAAAAAAATCCTTGTTTTAGTTGCTGTGTGAGACTGTTGCTGGCATCAGATGGAAACCCAAAAACTCTGTAATATTCCCAATACTTAATGAGTGGCAGCAGCTGCTGGGGTTACCCCCTCTTCTTGCCAGGCTCAGATGCAAGAAAAGTCACTGGTAAGACATATTGCAGGTTCTTACTTCTCCTCGAAGGCTGACTGTGTAGGCAGATTGCAAGAATTGTTTTTACTAGCAATAGTGCCAGGAGAACATGCTGAATAAACCCACTTCATCAATAATTAATTAATTAATTACACAGCCCCTCAAGGATAGAGGCTAGAGAAAAGTCTCTACATTGCATCTCAGGGATCCAACAAATAAAGGCCTATTGAGACTTCTGCATCCAAGTCTTACCTCAGCATAAAGAGCTGGGAAACGGGAGACTAGCGTTCTGTCATCTCCTCATTGTGGTGTGGTGAGCTCTGCCAGGATCCGTGCTAATGGGCTGAAGTAATCAACAGCCATTACAGTTACGTTCAGACATAATTAATCTAATACCTTTGAGCCATTCAAACTTAATCCCTCCCCCATTACATGATGAAATTGACACATATGAAGAATTACTGTCAAGGCCCAGGGGTGTGGGTGAAAATTCTTTGACCTATAGCAGACTTGGGTCCTATTCAAAAGCAGTGTCAATCATAGGTGCTCATAGCTCCCAGTGGTGAACGTTAGCTTTGAGTGGCCCACATCCAGACGACCAGTCTGGTAGAACACAGACTTCCTAACTGTTCAACTGTTCAGTGGATATATCCCTAGAAGATGTATCCTGGGTCTGTGTAAGCACACACGCGCACGCGCGCGCGCGCACACACACACACACACACACTCACACACACACACTTCCTTGACCCTACACTCTTCCCGACAACTGCATGTGAAGGGCGTAGAAATGTTACCTAGACTCAACTCTGCTCCCTAGAGAAGGACTACAAATCTAACCCCCAACATCCACAGAGAAACTGAGGCACAGAAGGGGGCTGCTCTCCAGAAATCACACCGTCTTTTTTCTTTCTGTAAGAATGGAAGGAGAATCCTCTAAAGGATCTAGAAAGTGGAAAAGACACAAGTAAATCTTCCATGCAGAACCTTCCAGACGCCCTCTTGGGATTGTGTGTGCATGTCCCTGTGCCTGTTACACCTCTAGCATGGATTTCTTCCCCGCCATTTGTAACACAGGAGAATGAACATGACATTTACCAAATATCCTTGCTAAGCTGGGCAAGAGGCTCAAAGAGTCTGATTAAATCCCTTCGAGGAGGCTACCGCTAGCTGACCTCATTAATAAATGGATGCTAAGGCTCTGTGTAAGTAAAAGGCAGGCCCCTGTTTCTGATCCAGAGCCTCTGTTATACCACCATGCCAAACCCCTCCTCCCTCACAGCATCTACTTGTCCTGAATTCCTACAAAGACCTCAGCTCAGCTGCCAGCAATGACCCTTTCTGAGATGGGTAAGATACCCCTTGTTCCTACTTTCCAACAACATTAGAATCTACCCTCTACATTTTTTAAAGATAGCATATATTTTTTTCTGTATTCTGTGCTCATTTTAGAGCATTGAAGCAATACAATGAAGTATGAAAAGGGCGAGGGAAATTGCCCACAATCCTACCCTCCAAAGACAATTCCTGTAACCAGGTTGGTACACTTCCTTCCAGAAGGGGAAACAATGACCTGGACACAGGGACAATCAGCACGTTATATAAATGTGGGATCTTCTCTTCTTGGTTATTTTCAATATTCATATATCAGTATTTGTCCTCATAAGTTTGATTTTAAATAGTTGTAGACCATAAATTAATTTTCTAGTTTTCGTCCTAGTTATCAAAACTCATAGGTTACACATTTCAAGAAAAAAAAATGGAGAAGAAATAAAAGCCCAGTAAGAAGAGATATCTGTACTAAATAATCTTAGCAGCCGAGGATCCCTGGTGAACATTTTCTATGTGCAATCTACACGCTCTTACAAAGTGACATGAATTTCACTGCTGGGGTGGTCCCTGATGTTTTCAAGGATTCTGGTCTTTAAGCTTCCTTGGTGACCAGGCATCCAACTTCTCTCAAGCCACTATAATCCCAAGTACTTATCAACATCATATTTTATTTGCCTGCTATTAAAAAAAAAAATCTGCATCTGGCCAGCCTCTTGCTGGGTTGATTTTTCATTAAGCTATTTATAGCTAGAGAGTTGGTGTTTATTTTCTCCAGGTGAATTAGAAAATGAAGAACAAAAACATTGGATTTTGCCAGGAGTCAATATTCTCAGCTCAAGTTAATGAGATGCCACATTGAAATCCAGGAACTCTTAAAATTATAAGTTCATACCCAGAACTACTTATGGTACCTCAGGTCAGAGAGCAGCCGTGGGCACCGTTTTATTTGTTTTTCTCACTGCTGAGACCGAATATGTAAGAGCAGAATGTTACGGGGGCAGAGAATGTACTACAATTTGCAGTATGGGGTGAGAAAGATGTAGGTTCTCGCCATTGGCCGTGGCAGTGAGAACACGGGGCACCTTGCTCACATATGAGAGCTCAGGCCAGAAGCAGAGCCAACCTGGAACCCTCAAGTCCAGTCTCTACTTTCCTACCTCTTCAAGCTACACCCTGTGCCTAAAAGGTTCTCCTAGCTTTCCAAACAGCACCACCATACAACAGCGATCCAGAGTTCAAATGAAGGAGCCTACGGGGAGACATTTCACATTCATGTCCTGACAGACTGCACCCAGTGCATTTCTGAGTGCCCCTGATAATAATTCCAGTCTTGGTCATCTAGTCTCTGCCAGGTTACCCCTGGCGCCGGGAGCATCAGGAACACCTGTTGACATTCGAATCAAATTCATCTTTGTGCAACTTTGTCTAGTCAAATGTGTTTCCCTTGGCTTTTATGAACTACACACTTGGAGCACGCATCCTTGATTTTGTCTCTGATTGTGAAACTCCCACTGCCCTTCAGTAATTTGAAAAACTGTAAAAAAAAAAAAAAAAAAAAAAAAAAAAAAAAAAAAAAAACCACTCCCTTACCCAAGAGGTGGAGGTGCTGTAGGTAGCACAGACAATATTTGCTGCCACCGAATCTTTCAGCCAAAATTCTGCTATGATTTTTTTTTCTTATGAGTTCAAGAGATGGTTCTGAAACAGACACAGGGTATGCATAGCAAACTCGGGTCACATCCTAGACATAAAATTGCAGTAATTACCTCTGGAAGAGGAAAGGGCCATGAGAGAACTAATAGCATTAGGCCTAGCCACAATGCCGCGCCTGCTTTACATACAGGACTTTAATTAATAAAATGACAAACAGTGGTACCACATAATTGGAAAGTCTATCAGACCCCACCGAGAGAGGCAGGGGAAAAAAAAGGCCCTTGTGAAAGGGCCGGCTGGAGCCAGGAGATATAATTGCTGGTGGCATGCTCCTGTGGTGTCTCTCGTCACTTGTCTCACGTGCTGTCTGCATGCAAAAGACTTTATTAATCAGAAGCCTGCCATTTGTAACCTATATCTATTAGGAAGCAGCCAGAAGAATTTTTTTTAAAAATTACAGACTTAAACAACTTTATATATATATATATATATATATATAAATAAATGTATGTCTATGTAAGATTCCTCATACCTGTATAAATATATGCCCATATAGCACTAATTGCCGCAGGGACAATGATAATAACGCACGGCTGAAAATCCACTGTCTCCCTAATTTCCTCCACTCTGAGAGTCTGCAGATAAGATCTTGTTAAAGTGTGGGTTCTGATTTAGCCGAGCCAGGTTGGAATAGGAGGCCCTGTGTTTGGAGAAGGGTTCCCAGGGGACACCAACAAGGTTGGTCTGCAGACCATGATGATGACGTAAAGATCTAGCACCTCTTCAGTAAGCCCCTGAAGCTTTAAGGATCGCCACGGCATCCGACATGCACATGTGGCGGTGTGTGGTAGAGAGAGCACACAGAGGCAGTGTGGTGTCCGCATCTGCAGGACTTGAGTGTAGTATCCATGAGTGACTGATGTCACCTCTCTACACCCTAAACTTTTCTTCTAAAAAATGAGTGCAGAGTAGCCAAGCTTATGCTGCTATGACAAATTGCCTGAAGTAAATGGTGACAAGGACAAAGGACTCTTTCGGGCTTAGGGTGTCAGTAGTTTTAGAGTATGTTTGGCTGGCTCCACTGAATGTAGGGGTCCATGGCAAGATGAGTCCAGCATGGAGAAAAGGCAGGGTAGAGGGCAGCTGCTCACCCCATGGTAGCCAGGAAGCAAACAGGACAAACAGGAAGGGCCTAGGACAAGATGGTCCCCTTTCAAGGCATGCCCCAGTGACCTACTTTCTCTAACGAAGACCCTCCTCCTGCCTCCTGTCATCCCCCCAGTGATGCCATTGCACACGAATAATCCATTCACTCAGTCAAAGCTCATATTTAATCACCCCCAAAGATTATGTCTATTAACGGAGAACCAAGTCTCCAACACACGAGCCTTTTGGGGGAGGAGGTAGCTCCTATTCAAACCACAACAGGCAGTAATAATACCTACATGAGTGGGGATTGTGGGAAAGGACCTAGTGTGGCTTTTGAACTTTCAGAGTCAATTAGAAAACGACTCTGTACCCTACAGGCCACTCAGATAGAAACAGGTATTAAGATTGTATTCAAAGATTAGATTCCCGTACCATGGGTGGCACCAGAAACTTGGACTTGCTGTCAGGTCCAAGCTGGGTACACTTGGTGTAGAGAATCTATAGCCCTGGGTACACCGGGCTCTTAAGAACTAGATGATGGGAAGAGAGATCCTTCGGAAGAACTCAAGCCCACTCTGCTTTAGGAGCCATAGTGGTTTTAGATACAGGCAACTAAATGGGATTCTCAGTAGGTTGACCTAGGTCCTCCAGCTCTTAGCATTAAGAAGTTAATGGGCAGCCGGGCGGTGGTGGTAGGTGGTACACACCTTTAATCCCAGCACTTGGGAGGCAGAGGCAGGCAGATTTCTGAGTTCGAGGCCAGCCTGGTCAAAAAAAAAAAGTTAATGGGCAGAGGCAATAACGCAATTGTTACAATATTTGCCTTACGTGCATGAGGATCTGAGTTTGATCCCTAGAATTCATAATTAAAAACAGGCTTGGTATAGTATCCTGCACTTCTAACCCCCTCCATAAGAGGTAGAGACAGTTTGGCTCAATGGTTAAGAGCACTCACTGCTCTCCCAGAGGTCCTGAGTTCAATTCCCGGCAACTACATGGTGGCTCACAACCATCTGTCATGGGATCCAATGCCCTCTTCTGGTGTGTCTGAAGAGAGCTACAGAGTGTACTCACATACGTAAAATAAATAATTCTTAAAAAGAGGTGGAGACAGAGATCCTTGTGGTAGCCAGTCCAGCCTACTTTGTGAGTTTCAGACTAGTGATGGACTCTGTTTCAAACCAAAAAAAAAAAAAAAAAAAAAACCCTTGATGGACCACACCTACCAAAAACACTACAGGGCACCCTCCAGCTTCCACGTGTACACTTGCCCATGCATCCATGTTCACCAACCTGTACACGCACAAATGCACATGCACACATGCGCAAAAATGAGCTTGCTAAGAACCTTAGTCTGCAGGTCTAAGAGAAGAGAATCCTGTCTCCTGCTCAACCTCGGCACTGGGAACACTTGCTGCCTGCACTGTCCTTAGTCTCACCTGGGAACACCATGTGACAACCCATGAAGGCTCTGCTGGGGGCTGTGCCCTCCCGCTATGGGAGAGTCACCTCACTCTGTGGCCACATCTAAAACCATTCCTTAGTGATTGAGATTTGCTTCTAACTCCAAATCCAAGATGAAATCGGACCCCCTCACTGAGAGAGCCAGGCTACTTGCTACACTAAATAGTCTCTCTCCCACAGTGGTCTCAGCCTGCCTGGCTGCACTTCAGTAGCACCTGGAAGGACTTGAAAGCCTACCACTGCCCAGAACCTTCCAGGACTTCTTAAAAGAGAATCTGCAGTGGAGCCCAGACTGTGGCAGTTTGGAAAACTCCACGGATGTTCCTAGTTTTGCAGCCCAGGTTGAAAAACCACTGATTTTCATGTGTTGTTGTTCATGGTATCACTCACATTCACTGTCTAACCCAGTCCAGAGTCTCCATAACAACCTTTGAAGCTAGACTGGGAAGGGACAGCTATGATCACAACAAAATGGGGATTTGGAGGAGGTAAGCTGGTTCGGAGCACAGGCACTTAGTTCATCCGTAGTCCTCAAGCCAGGAAACTAGAGTGGTTTGAAGAGCCCCCCCCCCTACTCCCCGAGAGAGTCTGTACTGATACAAAGGTCAGTTACTCTCACTGCGTTCTGGAGAGGCAGTAAATGAAGACCAAGGCAGAGCCCCAGAGGCTGCTCTTTCATTCCGTGCCTCTCTGTAGACTCTGATTCAGTAGGTCTGTACCCAGCTGGAAATTCTACCCTTCTAACATGGTCCCAGGTTAACACTGCAAGGTCTGGTGTGAGGATCAGACTCTGGAAGGAAAAAACAACTGGCTCAGAGACAGAATCTGGAGATCCTGCGTGGGAAGGTGCAGTTAAGACGTAGGCCTAGGAGGCAGGCAGTGGGGATGCACACCCTTAATCGAGAGCCAGAGGCAGGTGAGTCTCTGAGTTCGAGGCCAACCTGGTGTACAAAGTGAGTCCCACGCAGCCAGGACTACACAGAGAACCCCTGTATCTGGAGGCAACACATCTGAGTAGACACATATCCCTACTGACTCAGGGATCAAGAGACACTGCATGATCCCAAACACATTTACTAGTTGTCTACTGACTGCCTGTTTGCAGTCTTATTCTTCATCTATTTCTAAGAAACAGACACTACTGAAGTATATGCCTTAGGTGTCACATTAACTCTTAGGTGTGTTCGTAATATAACTCATCATTTCAAAGCAAGGTTTGTCTGATGGTTTCTTTTCAGTCTGTTTACTCATCACTCTTACTAGTTAGGGCAAACAGGTTTGGTGATTAAAGTCTTAGTAATGTCAAGGGTCTTGCATTGTCTTGTGTGTCTTCTATGGGCTATTGGGTGGTCCTACATCACAACCAAAGTCAGTTACATTGTTTAAATCTTAACTTGCTATTTATATCCCCATATGAGGGCAGGGAAGTGTTGTGTGGAGTGAGTCAAAACGGAGTAACACACAGTAAACATTTCAGAATATGGAGATGACCATATGGGAGCCTGGAAGCAAAAGGGAGCCTTAGCACCTCCCGGGGTGGAGGTGAGGGGACTAAGAACTCTTTAAACACCACCCCCCCCCGCGCCCCCACCCCAGTCTTCTCTCTCTTGCCTCTTCTCTCTGGTTTCCTTTCTCACTCCTCTATCCCCTCTAGCTCATCTCTTCCCCTCCCCCAACCCTGATTGAATTAAAACATATTGCCAGAAGATGAAGAAACCTCTTGTGTATCTGTCAAACACCTGTGACTCAGCCCGGCTGCTCCATCAGTATTTGCTGACTAGAAAGCACGCTGATTTCCTTAGATCATAGAGGACCATACCATGGTTACCTTGACTTTTTCCAGTGGAGAATAAGAACCCATTGAAAGCTTTTGAGCCGAGTCACAGATGACAGCGGAATGTGACAGAAGTTCACAAGAGGTTTCAGAAGGGAGAGAGAGAGGGGAAGGGGTACTTTAGGAGCCATGGATGTACTTCAGAGAATAAGTTCTAAAGGCAATATGAGACTTCTGTTGTTAGATTAATGAAGAAGTGAAGATAGAAGCCTGTTGGAAAAACATTGAAGAGTGAATGGGGATGTAGCTCAGTGGTACTGTGCTTGCCGAGTATGTACAAGGCTTCGGGATCCATTCCTAACATAAAAGAGAATAAAGAAGGGGACTCATTTACCTTCCTGTTACTAGATATGCGAACATCTAAGTGGAGAATAGAAACAGATTGTGAGCCAGAAGAGCCACAAGAATTAAATAGAAGGCATTTAGTTTTCCTAAAGTGGGAGGGATCTGATCTTCTTTGTGGACAGAAGAGCTATAGGCACAGCGATTGAAGGTGGTAGGGGAAAGGGGGGGATCAATTGAAAGGGCAGGGGCTAGAAGGCGGTGGGATGGGCAGCCACAGAATGGAGAAAGTACCAACACATGCACAGAGGTAAGTACCAACAACCAAGGGCACTGAGGAACAACAGTTCCACTTTCCAAGTCCAAATCCACAGTGTTCTGGAGCAAAATAAAGGAGAGTACATGTCAGGCACAGTCCCAAGCAGGACACTGCATGCCATAGACTATAAGAAAGTATTGCCTATAGTGTAGGTTTGGTTAGCATTACCTAAGGTGGAGTTGGTTAAATCCTCTAATCAGTGTTATCCAGCCATACAAGAAAACTGAGTAAAGACAGAAAAACATTGGTAGATTCCTTCAGCTACCATGGGAGGTTTTAATGGGGGTGAGTATTTGTTCCCCTGGATAGAGACATGTGACGGTAAATTTGACTCACCGGATCAGGACCCAGGATCCAGCTATGGCTTGGTTAGAGATGGGGTTTCTAGGTAGGACAGTATAAATTATCAGGCTACTATGGATGGTGGTACCATCCTCTTCAATTGAATTGTAAAGCAGCTACCAGTCAGGGCTTGGGAGACAGAAGCTGGGCATGACAGAGAACTAGCTCTTCAAACCACGAGAGCCAAGAACCATGGCTGACCAGAGCTCTGCATGTTCAGGATACACTATGTTTGCCCATCTTTCTCCGGGAGCCTTTTTCTTTCAGACTCTGAACAGCAGAGTTCTTTTACATGCTAGGTGTTGTTTGTAGATTGCCTCGATCAAACACAACCTCTATTATCTTAAACCTCAGTTTGTAGCCTGCACTGCCTCTGAACATGACTACATTTACACTTTCTTATAAAGACTACTATTAGCTACTGTTTCCTTTCAAATGTCTAGGGAATGGTGCCATAGAAACCCACGACACAACAAAAACAGACGCTTTCGGCTTCCTTTTGGCAAAGCAGCATCCTTATTTGGGAAGATAACTATATTAGGATATCATGATATATAGGTGTGTATCTGAGAGAGAGAGAGAGAGAGAGAGAGAGAGAGAGAGAGAGAGAGAGAGGAAGTCTCCCATTAGCTAACATGTGATCTGACACTGTTCAAACAACACCTGTAATTATTAGAAGGAATACAAAAGTCCATTATTCCTAAATCAAAAGAAATTGAATGGGAAAAAAAATCACCTCTATTACATCACATAGTGAGTTGAGACCATAGGCAAAAATCTTTGGGTATCCTTAAGGAAGCTCGCCTGAATAACCCTACTGGTCTAGTGCAGAGGTAGAATCACTGAAATTTGGGGTGATATCATCAGCCTCAATGAAGCTTCGGATTGCTCGATGGTGGTTCCTGCCCAGATCCTTGAACTCCAGTGAAAGTCCTTTGGCAGCTGTTAGCAAGATCAGGCTGTGGGCATCAGCTGCCTTTGCTGGATCAATTCAGATGAGCCTCCAGCAAAGTCCTTTAAGCTTCTGCCGGGGCTGCAAGGATACTTGAGGTTTCCGTGGTACAATAACATTTTAACTGATGTGTGCATCTCTCTCTCTCTCTCTCTCAGCTCCGCATGTCCTGGCTCATCCGCGGGGTTTTGAGAGGAAACGTATCTCTGGTGCTGGTGGAGAACAAAACCGGAAAGGAGCAAAGCCGGACTGTCTGGCATGTCGCCACTGACGAAGGCTTAAGCCTGTGGCAGCATACAGTGCTGTCCCTCCTCGATGTGACTGACAGGTGAGTTACTATTCATTCCCCCCACCCCACCTCCTGCTTTGTTTTACCCTACAAGGCACAGTGCTGACCTGGGAAGGTCTCACACTCCCCCATGCCCTTTATCTAAGACGTTTGATTGGTTGTTTTTTTCTCTTTGCTATGACAAAGTACCTGACAACTTAAGGAGGGAAGGTGACTTTGTTTGGGTTTTACTGCTGTGAACAGACACCATGACCTAGGCAAGTCTTATAAAGGACAACATTTAGTTGGGGCTGGCGTACAGGTTCGGAGGTTCAGTTCATGACCATCAAGATGGGAGCAGGGCAGCATCCAGGCAGGCATGGTTCAGGAGTTGCTGAGAGTTCTACATCTTCATCTGAAGGCGGCTAGTGGAAGACTGACTTCCAGGCACTTAGGATGAGGGTCTTAAAGCCCATACCCACAGTGACACCCCTACACCAACAGGGCCATACCTTCTAATAGTGTCACTCCCTGGGCAGAGAATACACAAACCATCACAGAAGGGTTTATTTTGGCTCGTAGTTTGAGGGTTTAAGCCATCATAGCAGGGACAGCACAATGACAAAAGCATAAGGCAGCTGGTTACACTGCATCAGAGATGAGTAATCATAGAGCCATAAAAGCTGGTGTTGGCCTGGCTTCTTTCTTTTACTTCAGCCTGAGACTCCTCCCCATTGGATGGTACTGCCCTCTTGGATGGTAGTGCCCCATTGGATGGTACCGCTCCATTGAATGGTTTTAGGTTGGGTCTTCCCACCTCAGTAAACCCAATCTAAAATCCTTTCACTGACAAGTCCAGAGGTCTGTCTCCTAGGCAGTTCTACATCCTGTCAGGTTGGCAGTCAATATTAACCACCACACCCATGTACACACAGAGACATGCACATCTCCTGCCAATTGCCGGGAGCTCGAGATTCTTCAAGGGATGGCGCACTAATGAACACTCATCTCCTGCAGCTCTCACCTGGCCTGATTGGCTTTCTTCAGGATCTGTCTGTGGAGAGAGCAGAAAATGAGGCACTCGAGCTACTACCAAATGATGCTCGGGTTTCATATCTCTATGGCATTTTCTCTCACTTGATGGATGTTGCCTTACTTCCTCTTATTTCCTCTCATTTCCTCTTTCCTCGTTAACAACAAAACCTTAGTGGGTGGGGAAGCTCCATCACTATTCTCCACCGTTCTTTTAAAGAGGAAAAGCTGAAAAAAATCAAAGGAGCAAAACAAGTTTGTCTCTGAGCCAAGACTGGAACCAGGGGGCGGGGGGGGGGGGGGTACTGCTCTATTGATTCAGCTCCAGAGGCAGGTTGACATAGGGAGATGCCAGACTCCTCACTGACCAGAGAAGAGCTTCTACCAGGGACCCTGGTTCTTATCAGACTTTACTACCAGTAACCTCTGTGACCTTGGACAAGAGCCTTGACTCCTTCCAGGTTTAGTCCTTCCCACTTCCAAATGGATATGGCTGGATTACCAGATCTCCAGCTGCATGGGGCATTGGATTGGAGCCGAAGCCTGTGGAGTTCAGCTGTCACTTGTCTCCCTAGGATGGCACTACCCTGCCACCTGCAGTCAGCCTGGAGCAAGCAATGCTTGAGTTAAAAATGGCCTGGCACAGCAGCATGTCTGTGACACTCTGCTGTGCTTTACTGAATATCCCACAGGTGGCACAGACATAGCCTATAGCAAAAGGCAGGGTGGCATCTCACCTACAGGGTAGACTGGAAGGGAAAACCACCTGCTATTGGCTAAGCATCACGCTCTACCATCTAGTGCAGTCTTCACAATAGTCTTACAAGAGATACTCAAATTACCATTCTGGTGAACCAACCTTTGAAATACAAGGACCAAAGGCTCAAAGCAGGGCAAAGAGTGATGCCTGTTGTCATGAGGCTTCGTAAGTGTGGAGCTGGGCTTTGAATTCTTCTCTCAAACCTCATAATATGCTGTTCCTTGCCACTTCTAATGGGAACTCTCCTGTCATAGAGAAGAAACCCCCTTCTAACTCAGAACAGCATCCATCCTCTCCTTCCAATGTATGTGGCTTGATGATCAGAGCCCATAGATGTCCCCAGGCTCAATGACCCTGGGACAAATGGATTTAATTAAAGTGGAGGAAGGGGAAAGTATGAGTGCCACCTCCATAGGCCGGTATTTCATCCTTGGGGACTGTGACAGTCACACACAGGGATTGGAACCTTGCTGGCGGTGCTGGAGCCATCCCTCCTGGGAGATGTAAAATTAATTCTGACTGTTACCCCTTCTCTCTTCAACCCAGCAAGTTCTCTGTTTCGTAGCTACTCCAGGGGATTTAAAGCAAGGAGGACGTTGAGTCCACTGGCTCCCTTCCGCAGGAGATGCATTTGAAGGAGACTTTGTTCCTAGCCTTCCTCTTCCCCCCACTGATGGTCACTAGCAGACTGGTATTTCCAATATTGATCCTGAGGCCAAAGCATCCATTTGAGGACTCAGTGAAGATTCAGACAAAAGCCAGCTTGGTTCACAATGCACCGTGACCTAATTCACACATAATTACAGGGGGAAGAAAATGTCTCCATTCACAAAAAAAAAACGCCTGCCAGCCACCAACTTGTTCTCAAAGCTAGAGGCAGTGTGGGAGGCACGCAGACCGGAGGCACAAGATGAGGAAGCGCAGGTGAACTGTCTGATAGTTTCGCTTGCTAAACTCAAACTAGACTATAGCAGCAACGGAGAGGAAGTGGGACAGCAGCGTGTCCAAGTGAGCGCAGGCTTTCAAGTGGACGGTCCCAAGCTTAGTTAGTGGTGTAACCTCATCCCATCTATTGAAACTCCCCGAGTCTCACCATCCCATCCTGTAAGCAGTACTTCACCAGGTTGTTATGGGAATAAATAATAGGATCGCCAAAAGAATCTATACATAACGGGGTGTCAGGAGGTTTTCAGCATCTTTTATTCTAGCCTCTAAGTGGCTTCATAAGTAATTTATTGAACAAACAGTACAAATCCAGCCACTGATCTTCCATGTTCTGCAAAATGGAGGCATACAGCTGTCTCTGGTTTGGGGAAGAAAAGTGGTGAACTCCTCGGTACACACTAAATGCTTCAACACTAAAAGCTGCTAATAAGGAATATTACTAAAAATGACAAACTTCTCTTCCCCCATCACCTGCACAGTGCCTCAGAGGAGTCTGGCATAGTCATCTCAGAAATGATAACGATAATGATAACCTCAAAGGTGAGGTTCTTGTGAGTGCGTAAATCGTAGAAGTCCTGCAACTTCTTCTGACCTCCTCCCAGGAGAGAGGCCACCCCAGCTGCCTGGATTGCCACAAAGTGGAACGGGGGCAGGGGGAGGTTAAAGGAGAGAAAGAAACCAATTAGGGAAGAAAGTAACAGAAAATGAGAAATGAGCAGAGGACAGAAGCAAACCACCTCCCTTCTCCCAGCCCCCGGTGGTAGGCATTCGCAGTCTATGCCCTCAGCCTTCATCCCACATCTCCACCATTCAGCACCTTCCTCGTTGTCAGCGCCCCATCATAGACCTTAGCCGTTGGAAACATTATTCTCCATGCTTCCTTATATCATCTCTGCTCCCCCAGGGTCTCCAACCTGTACAGTCAGGAAGTACTCTTTTCAAAGATCCTATCATAGATAAGATTCCCCATAACCTCTGGACCGCCCATGAGCAATTCTTTTAAACACAAGTCTATTCATGTCCCTGGCTTCCTGGGGCTTTTAGGGCATTCCCTATGTTCTCCAATAAGACCTTTCTTTAAGGTTATGTGTGATGTGTCCAACCTCAGCTTCAGTATCTCATACCATTCATTCTCCTCCTCTGCCTAGACTCCTCTCACTCGGTGGTACCATGCCAAAGTTCCTTACCAAGCCAAAACTCCTTACCTCAAGCTTTTGCATTTTCAAGTTTCTGCACATTAATATTCTTCCTTTGCCATCCACACTTGTAAATACCACTCCTCGCTCACTGTTTAAAGAAGTCTTCCCTCCATCCTGGGCTATCTGTGTGCCCACAATGTGTCCTTGAGGCTCTTGAGGCAAACATGTGCCTTTTCTTTCATTTTTAATGGGTTTTTTTTTTAAATATTTGAATTGGTACACAGGGCAGAGATCATGTCCCTATCTTATATGCCACTGCTTTCTGAACCTAGTAGCGTGCCTAACATGAAAAGCTCAATAAATCTATGTTGCCAGAATATGTCTTGAGAAAAATTGACTATATACCTCAAAACAGCAGCTGAATGAGCTGAGAATTCACCATTGGAATCCCTCCAGTTACCCCTCTTCTGTCCAACCTGTGTCTAGCAAAACAGACGAGACCACTTTATAATAAACGCGACCACAAAGAGTTCCATATTTCAAAGCAGCGCCTGTGTCCTGTCAGAAAAACCAAAACAGCATTTGTTACTCTTGTGACAGGGAGACCCTCTTTGGGGACTCGCCTGGTGCCTGTGCTTTCTTTGTGTGTGGTCACTGTCCTGTCAAAACCACTTTATGAGAAAGACTTTGATCTTAACCGTGTGCCACCCCCCTCCCCCCGGCGCCTGTGAGTTGGGAGCTTGAGCTGAGCGTGGAGACCAAAGAACTGCAGTCAGATTGCTCCCACGCCGCAGCAGTATCTCAGTGACTGTGCCATGTGCCCATTAAAAGGCTGGCAGCCAGAAGCTGTGTGTCCATGAATGGCATCTCTTCTGTCCATTCACAACCATGTAAACTGATAGAAGTAACGTCATCATCTGTCATCATTATGGAATTACCATCACTCTACAACCAGACTGCAAAGATGAACTAGGAAAAAGAATCTCCAGAGCCGTGCCCGGCGTGGCGTGAGCAGTGCTCGGCATGTCATGGGCAACATCCCTGGAATACAGATACGTGCTCTCATGGCAACTTTGAAGGACAGCACTAATTCAAATGTGTTTAAAGGCTTTGTCGTGCTCAGACATCTATCATGAGTAAATATGGCTCCTTTCTTTTTTTCTGTCCTCCACCCACCTCTTCTCCCTCCTCGAGTGTGACTGCCATTATCTCTTCTGGAATTAATTTTACCTTTCTTCAAAAATGGACGAAAAGCAAGTTCTCTCTCCTTATTGTCATCACCATTCATTCTCTTTCAGGGATATAATTCTGGGTTTCCTCTCCATTATCATCTCCCTTACTAACAGCAGTGTTTCCCACTGCCCTAAGCCTTGACACACTTACAGCATAGAGGCTGCCACTCAGGCTCTCTCTGCGAGAGACTGCGAGATAACCATGGATCAAATCTCGTCACGCAAATCGCCCCAATCGCACAGTCAAATAGAAAGCACACAACTTATCACACCTGCGCAAGCTCGACTCCCCAGCACCGTCGTTAGGAAGGCTTTTAGCTGTATGCTGTATACAAAGTCTAACAAAAAAAAATGTTCCCTCTGGAGATATTTAGGTTTCCTGTTTCCCTTTGCATCCTTTGTCCTAAACGGCAAGTGAGATGCCTCGCAAATGCATCTTCCAAACGAGTTCGGTTAAACTGAGAGTTATGTCCTCATGCATTCATACCAAAAATGCCAGAAATGCTTTTTCTCCCCTGTTCAACTTTTGGCTGTCGTCCTCGGCATCCCTACTTTATCCAGGAAGACTATGGATAGCAGTAGCCTCCCTTCCTGGAGCATCTTTCTGCCCTCAGGAAAGACTTAGCGGGGCACTTTCTTCATTGTTGTCTGTGTAGAGAAGTATATACACCAAACACTACAGGCAATCCTGGGTTCATGGGTCTAGACATCCCCTGCTTCTGGAAGTGTTATGTTTAACTTGTATTTTTTCACAAATTGCATCACAGCTTCCTGGTGCAGCCATGAATGAGTTTCAAATGCAGGTCAGAACTAACGCATGTTGAGTGCTCACTGCTGGCCAATCACTGTAACGAGTACTTAGCCGCACTATCTGCTTTCATCCTTCAAAGAGTCCCTTGGGATAGAAACTATAATTAACTCCCTTTATATATGAGAAATCTGAGTGCTAAAGAGGTTAAATGATTTTTCCCTTAACCCTTAGGCCACTCTGCTTTCTAGGCCCTGCCTGAGGAAATACAATACAGTGTGTGACAAGAGGTAGGAATCTTAAACATGCTAGGCCTTGTGACTGACAAAATATTTTGGTTCTGAGTTATTTTTAGACCATATTTCTTACACATTTCAAGCTAGTTGTTTAGGTTTTTCTTCTTTGCTTCATAACCCCCTGAGGCCCATAATATCTTATATATTTTAAGAGTAGCTGATGGAGAGATGATTCAGTGTGTAAAGTGCTTATATGCAAGCATAAAGACGTGAGTTTGATGCCTCAGAACCAAGGTTTAAAAACCAAAAGCCAAGCTAGGCTTGGTGGCACATGTTTTTAATCCCAGCTCTTCTCAGTTGGCAGAGGCAGGTGGATCTCTGTGAGTTCAAGTCCAACCTGATTTACATAGTGAGTTCCAGGCCAGCTAGCATTACACAATTACCCTGTCCAAACAAAAGCAAACAAACAAACAAACAAACTGACCACAGCAACTGGAGACAGAGACAGGAAGATTCCTGGCTCGTGCTGGCTAGTCATTCTAGCTAAAATCAGAAGGATCCAGGTCAGAGGCCTTATTTCATAATGTGGAAAATGGCTGAGAAAGACATCAAGATCAACACATTCAGAATACAGTGTCTTTCAAATGCCTGCTATCAGAGTCAAGAAGTGACTTCTAGAATCTCCAGGATAATAGGCAGCACTGTTGTCTTGCAGGGGAAAAAAACTGCTATTATAGAACCATGTTATAGAGTCTCTGTTTGAGCCACCTGAAAGCCCTGTAGAGCAGTTGTCAACCACAAGGTGGTCAGGCAACACCTGCAGAGCCGAGTCACTCAAGGACTAAGCCAAAAAAAAAAAAAAAAAACTGACCTGGTGGAGCAAACCAAATGTGGCCTGGGTGTAACCAGACAGCCACACTGATCATCCAGACAAAGATATAGACCTGTAGTCAGCAGACAGGTAACATCAAAGGATAAAAGGAGGGACCAAGTTTCCATAATGAGTCCAGAGCCTTGTATACAGCACACAGGCATGAGAACAGTCATATCTTTGCCCGAGCATATTAAACTATTCTCCCTCAATGTACCCTGCCTGGCTCACCAGGTTGCCTACAACATAGCCAGAGTGTGTAGTTAGGTAAAGGTTGCAGCTAAAGGAGAAGAGTTCGATGGTCTCCTGCAGCCAGCAAAGGGCAGAGTCTTTCCATCACCATGAGCTGGTTAGTCACCAACCACCAATGCCAAGTGTACTAAACAAATCCTGGGTACCTTAGAAGTACTGCTGTTTGTTGATTGGGATAGCAACACCTGAAATAACAGTATCCCTTCAGTTCCCAGAAATGAAATTCATTTCTTTCTCAGATAAAATCAAACATGGGTGTGCCTGGTGAGTTCAAGAACTTACACCCCTTCCACTGTGGCTCAGGCCTGCACTCCTGCCTTGGACTCCTTTGCATTTGGCTAGCAGTGTAGGGAGAGCATGGAGAGAGGCATTTGAAGATTTTGATGTATTATTACTTCTCACTTTCTATTGACTAGAATTTGCCGCATCATAAAATTTGGGGAATGAAACATTCACACCTCAGAATAGATCCCTCAAGGATGCTGGGAAATGCAGTCTAGCTGTGTGCCCACATAAGATAGAAGTTCATTAAAATGAGGGGGGGAGGAGAGGTAGGAGAGCAGGAGGGGGAGAGGAGGAAGAGGAAAGGAAGAAAATGAGGAATGGAAAGAGGAGGAGGAGGGAAAAGAGGAGGAGGAAGAAGAGGAGGAGGAAGAAAAAGAGGAGAAAGGAAGAAGAGGAGGAGAAGGAAGAAAATAGGAATGAAGAAGAGGAGGAGGAAGAAGAGGAGGAGGAAGAAGAGGAGGAGGAGGAAGGAAGAAGAGGAGGAAGAATGAAGAAGAAGAGGAGGAAGGAAGAAGAGGAGGAAGAAGGAAGAAGAAGAGGAGGAAGGAAGAAAAAGAAGAGAAGGAAGGAAGAAGCGGCAGCCAAGCACTGCAGCTCTCTTCTATGGGCATCTATCAGTGTCACTTGAGAGCCCAACTCCCTCATTAGCTGCTCTGGGCCCAGATCAGCCAGCATGTCCACAATCTCCATAATTCAAAGCTGAAATCAATTCCAGGATCTATTCGGAGGTGTGAATGTTTCATTCCCAAAATTTTATGATGCAGCAAATTCTTACTTTCTGGTAGAAATCACCCCAGAATTTCACCAAACTTCCTCTTTTCTAAAAAGAAAAGAAATAAGCAGGAAAAGAGTACTTTGAAAAGGCTCAAGACTGCCAAAAAGCTTCAGCCCACAAATCCGGCTGCATGTTCCTATGAGCCAGAAAACTCTCTCCCCCGCTGCCACTAAGAAGATCCATGGATCCCACCCGTGGAGAGACACTCTGAGAAGACATCTTAGACTTGGAATGCTATCTTCGAGAAGTTCCCCCAAATGACTTTGGCATGTAACTGTGTTTGGAAGACATTGACACTAAGACATGACAGATCCAAGTCTCTTGTGGGTAAGCTAGGGAACCAAGAAGTATCTGGAGAGGTATTGCTGACGGTCAGATTGTTAGCAATAGTATATTCATCTCTGTCCATGCATAGGACTAGCCTCTTGCTAAGTTACAGGATCTGGATGGCACTGAGAATACATGAGTGGCAGCCTAACCCACTAGCATTGCACAGGCTCCAACGATCTCCCAGGATCCAAGCAGTCAAGGCAACTTGAATGTAATAGATAGTTAATAAGTCAGCCCTCAAGAAAAATCCAGATCTTAGAGAATGAGGCCATTAATTCTAGAGACAGTGTCAGGGTAAGCAAAGGTCTAAAGACAGGGATGGTTTCTGCTGTTTCTGGGTTGTGTCAGGGGATTGTGGGTAGCCATCTTAAGCAAGAGGGAATGGTATGAGGCCACCACGTGCTTTGGGCTGTGAATATAGGTAACAGGACCATTAAGCCCACTGGGTTTACTGGAGTCTTGAGTCTGACGGAGGCCCTTGGGAAAACCAAATGTGAAATTATTAGAACCACAAAGTACACCCATGGAAGGAGTTACAGGGACAAAGTTTGGAGCTGAGATGAAAGGATGGACCATGTAGAGACTGCCATATCCAGGGATCCACCCCATAATCAGCATCCAAACGCTGACACCATTGCATACACTAGCAAGATTTTATCGAAAGGACCCAGATGTAGCTGTCTCTTGTGAGACTATGCCAGGGCCTGGCAAACGCAGAGGTGGATGCTCACGGTCAGCTAATGGATGGATCACAGGGCTCCCAATGGAGGAGCTAGAGAGAGTACCCAAGGAGCTAAAGGGATCTGCAACCCTATAGGTGGAACAACATTATGAACTAACCAGTACCCCGGAGCTCTTGACTCTAGCTGCATATGTATCAAAAGATGGCCTAGTCGGCCATCACTGGAAAGAGAGGCCCATTGGACACGCAAACTTTATATGCCCCAGTACAGGGGAACGCCAGGGCCAAAAAGGGGGAGTGGGTGGGTAGGGGAGTGGGGGTGGGTGGGTATGGGGGACTTTTGGGATAGCATTGGAAATGTAAATGAGCTAAGTACCTAATAAAAAATGGGAAAAAAAACCCACAAAGTAGAACTCAGAAAAGGGAATTTGGGGAGACATTACAACAGAGGCCTCAGCTTCTGCTGCCTTCCAAGAGTTGTTCAGGGGCAGCTTTGGAGTTGCTCTCTGAGAAGGGAGAAGATAGAGCTGGTGGCTCAGCGTGCTGTGTGCACCCAGGCATTGACATTTACAAATCAAACCCTCATAACTCTGGGAGGATCTCGCCCTTGTTCCTCTCTCGGAAAATATCTCAGATCATTGGAGCAAGGAGTAGATTAGTAATTCTGAGGCTTTAAATCCCATTTCTAATGCTGATTTACTGTGACGTTCGGGACAAGCTGTTGCTTTGGATTGCTGTTTCCACAATCAAGAGCACAGAGCACTGAGGCAGATCAGGCCTGTGTGTCTCGTTTAAGAGGCGGTTGTTCAAAGTGGCACTACGTGAACTGCCTTTATGATAGCGGATATTCAGATCTGCTCAAGTTTTTTTTTTTGTTTTTTTGGTTGTTTTTAAATCCACAGTTCAGTTTACAAGTCAACAGATGTGTGTGTGTTTTTCACGACCCCTAATGCCTGTGAAAATGAAGTGCTCTGTTCTCAACCCTTCTCCCTCTAGGCGCAAAGTCTGGGATCTAAGGGATAATTGAGCCTCTAATATTTGGAGTAAAGCAGAATCCAACTAAACATATCTTGTCCTCTGGGAGGAGCCTCGTTGGCATAACTTCTATCTTCACTTCCAGGCAAATGTTTGACACATCTTCATTTCCACAGGAGTCCTGGACCCACATTGCCAGCTGCCTGATTGGCACATCATGACATCACAAGGCAACTCCCATGCATACTTCTATCCATAGCTTCACCGCCATTCTCCTAGATTTCTCGAAAGTCTTCCTTGGGTTTTCCTCTCACCAGTCACAACCAGCATGTCCCCTGGCTTGAGTAGACGTTAGCTGTGAAGAGGTCAGAAGTCCCATAGCCATTGAATAATGTGAATTACACAATATCCAAACTCCTAGGACGAGGCCTATGCTCTATGCTCCTGTCTGACTCATAACATGGGCTGACAACCTTTGCTCCAAGGCAAAAGATGATATGTATAATTTGTCACGTTGTCGAAGGAAGTGCAGATTTATCATTAAAATAGAAATGAAGCAGAAACAATGAAGTGCAAGCTCTTATCCTGGAGAAAGGCAGTGTGAAAATGCTAAGATAGCACCTATTCAGACCTTGTGCTTTGCCCAGGGTCCCACCAAGTCTGTAGCTCTGACTTACTCTACAACAGTAGTTTGAGATTCGGTGCCTTCCAGTTCACCTTCATAAAGATGTTCTTCTCAGGGAAGAAGGAAGCTCAAGCCATCCTTTTCCTGGGGCCTTTCGTTATAGGAAAGCTGCCTTATCTGGTACCATCTCTGCCCTCCAAGGCACACATAAACAGTCCCTTGTAGGGACTCTCTGCAGGTCCTGAGATATAGGAGTGGACATCCCAGTTTTTAAGAAGGATGGACTCGGTACCTTCTAACGAAGATAGTTTTCCACAGCCTCAGTTGTTGTGAAGGGCTTGTTGAACGGTGTATATGACAGACATTACGGACTTGTTGAAAAGTGTGTATAACACTACATGAGATTCAGTGGGATGGGTGGTTCTACAACAGATGGCAGAAAGCATAGCCTGGGAAATGAGAGGCCTGCTTTTTCCTAGTGGGTACCTGGCCAAGGCAAATGATGCTCCCTAGATATCTCAGACATTCTTCATCTCCTTTAGTGGATTCTTGCATGCGTGCCTCTGTGTGTGAGCGAGTGAGCAAGTTAGGGTGGGGATATGTTTAAGTGGGTAAGAGTATTCTCGTTTTCTTTCTTCTCCTCCTCCTTCCCTTCCCACTCTTCTTCTCTACCTTCATCTCTCTCTCCCCTTAACTCCCTTCTATACTCTCTTCCCACCCAGTGCTTAGCCTATGGACCAAGCATTTTATCTATTGCTGCCTCCTCTGTTGGTCCGGAGCTCCATAAATCAAGGCCCTCTTCCCTTCGCTCTCTCCTTTACACCTGCTTCCCATGCCAGCATGCGACAGATATGACACAGAATGAGGGGATGAGATAGCATAGAAAGAACTTAATGAAGATTGTCTTCTCCCTGGCTGACATCTCTAGTTTCTCCTTCCCGAGAACCCTTCAGTGTCATTTCAAACAAACAAACAAACAAACAACACAGAAAGCCAATGTTCAGGGGTGGGGAGATGGCTCAGTGGGTCAGAACATTTGCTGCGCTCCCGTGAGAACATAAGTTTGAGTCTCCAGTACCCATGCAAAGTGTTGAACTTGCTGGTGTGCACCAGTAACCCAGCACTAGGGAGGACAGATGAGTCCAGAGAGTCACTGGAGCTTGGTGGCCTCAGCCTAAATCTAGGTTCAGCAAGAGACTCTTTCTCAAGGAAGAGAGGTAGACAGAATGCCTGATGTCTTCCTCTGGCCTCCTCGTACACACACAGAGATGCACACGCCACACCAAAGAAAATCAAAATTAACGAAGGGGAAAACCAGCGATTGGAAGCCTTGGCCTGTGGGTGTGAAAGGGTTTCTATAATTCTCCATGCAGTTTATCTGAAGATATGTTTCCTTCTTTTCAGAAGGCTCCCTCACCACAACCAGCCTGGTTGCGCAAGAGAGAACTCTCTGACCCTTGGCAGCCCTAGAGACTCCGTATTGACTCTTCTCTTGGTGTTATGCCGAGAGGAGAAAGCAAGTCTTGAGGTAGTAAATTACCTCAGAGAGTTGGGCTTGTGGCTGCAGAAACATTCCCAATTTAGCCTGACCTTCAACATGGTGTATTCACAATCACCAAAAGTCACAGCATATGAATACATACATGTCCAGCCACTGCCCAGTCAGATACAATCAGGGTGGGTCCTGGGAATCCAAAGCTGCTCCCCACCCCCCACCCCAGTCCAGCCCCTCCTCCGCCGCCGGTAACTGAAGTCAATTATGCAGATAATGGCGTGGATGTGGCGGGGCTTTTTCATCGAAGACATTATTCTAATAGAAATGCATGCCGCGACCCCAGCCTTGCGACAGTCCATTTCAGAAGACTTTTACTGAACAAATCAACTGCGCAATAAGAAACGAGAGAGAGTGGTTTTCTCTCGGCAGCATCTGCCAGCTCTATCCTAAGCAGCCAGGTCCCAGACAAGCCCCAGCTGTGAAAATGGGTCCCCCTCCCCCTCTTTGTTGGATCCTACTAAATGACCAGGGAAGGAATGTGAGCCGGGGTGCCCATCCATCAAATGCCTCTTACACCACCCGCATCCTTTCCCTCTCACCAAAGCCTTGTTATTCCCTCAGTCCACATTCAGACGCACACCTTTTTGTCAGCTACTTAGAATCATTAAGTGAACTTAATTAGGTTTGTCAATCCCCGAGGCTGGGAGGATTGCAAAGAAGGCCTCATATTCACTGCCCATTAACAGTCTGTTGCCTGAGCGAGATGGTGCGGTTTTTTCTGAGCTGTGCGTGAGCAGCATCCCCATGTCCTCTGCAAAGATCTGCTCCGTGAGGACAGGAAGCACCCACTTCCAGAGCTGCCTCCTGGAAACCTGGCCTGGCCCGTGGCCCAAATGATCACTTCCCAGAATCCTCCTGGGCTAAGTTTCAACAGGTTGTCTATAAAGCTTGCACAAGATGGAAAGGTGGATGCATTCTTATGCAAAAGCAGGCATGAGTCAAGACCTCTAGCCAAGTGTGGTTTAGGCAAGAAAAAATAAAGTGAGACCAGCATCGACTCCTGCAAATCGAAAATCTACTTTGAAGAAACAGAAAGAACCGAGCAAATCTGGCAGTTACCACAAAGCCAAAGAGAGGGGAGGCCCCAAGTGCTCACTCTGCCTTCTCCTTCACCAGATATCCCACTCAGGAAGAGGAAGGCTCTTCTAGCCAAGGAGACACGGCTTCCCTCCCCATCCAGCGTAAAAGTGTTGGGGTTGGGCCACAGAGGTAACCTGTGTGATTGTCAGTCTGTTGTCCTGTTAGCAATACAGCCTTGCTTCCCATCAGTCCTAGAACGTTCTACCTGTACTCAAGAGTATGTGCGGGACCTAAGGTCCTAGAATAAACTCTGAGGAATGGCCTGGTGCCTGTGTCTTTGGGAAAGTAACTCTAAAAGAGTAATTGGACCAGAAGGACTCAGAGCCAGGAGGAAGTCTTGCTTGTCTCTAGCAGGGAGGGGCTTCCAGAGCCTCTGCTCTTTGGTTTTGCTAGAGACACACAACCAGGCAGCGTCCGAAGCAGAGAAGCCTAAATCACAGCTGGCCCAGTCTTCACCTCATCTCTTGGCCAGGTCCCTCACAATGAACTTCTGGAATAATCCCCAGTGTGTCATGCCTGTCCCATCACCTGCCACTCCAGACTCCGTTCCCCCATTGCCTCCACTCCACCTCTGTCCTGTCCATACCTGCCACCTCTGTCTGGCCCTCATCTACACTTGTCCCACCTGTCCCCTTACCTGAGTCTCTGGCCCCAGAGTGAACTGGGGCAGCCTCCCGTGTGTTCCTGGTGCCATCTGATTGAGGCTTCCCTGCCTGTCCCGAGTGCCCCTGTTACAAAATATGGGCAGCTTCCAGTGTCCGTTAAATGCTTTCAAACATCAGCTTCCACTGCCATCCACTCACAGGATGCTTTAGAGACTCTTGTACTTAAAAACCATTGCAGCCCCGTCTTACGTCATCCCATCCGTGCTAAAAGGCCTAGTGGTGGCTGTCGGGGAACCCTGTAGCTCTAACTTCTCAGTCATGAAGGATGAAAGCAGGAAACCCAGAGCAGGTGAGGTGACTGCAGGTTTCCACTGGGGTCTCTGGAGGGAACACTGGAGAGCTTGTCCCTCCCCCCCCCCCTCCTCCATAGGCACACGGTCATGTATTCCCTTGCACCTGACGTCCTCCAAGAAGGGGTACTGATGATGTAGCTTAGCACCGAAATGAATGTGTGGCCTGGCTCCTCAGCATGTGGTGATGGATAAGGAGTGGATGACCCAGGGAGGAGATCGAGAGTGTGTGTTGCTATGGGACCAATGCCCTCTCCAGTGTAGGATATCTCACATTCCCCACCAAAGAACATGATTCTTTCTAGTCACTTTGAGAGGCTTTATAGTAATATTTATTATTATTATTATTATTATTATTATTATTATTAGTTGTTGTTGTTGTTGTTGTTTTGTTGCTGTTGTTGTTTGGTTTGGTTTGGGAAATTTTGTTTTATTTTGCTCTTTTGAGACAGGTTCTCATGTAGCCTAGGCTGGCCTCAAACTCATTGTGTAGTTAAACATGGCCTCAGTCATTTCTCCTTTAGAATGAAAGCATCTGGGCCTTCTAACTGTGGCTCTTACACTGAAAAGGTTAGCTATGACCAGATTTTACAAGACAGACGAAGGCACAGGCCTGTGTGGGGAGTAGAGCAGTTGAGAATAATTGATCACAAACACATTGTTCAGATGAGAGTTTGCTTCTCATTTCAAGGCTTTTCTCCAGTGGAGCAATAACTGTCCTCCGGCCAAAAGGAACTAAGCCACCATCTACCCCTTCTAAGCGCTGACCAGGGTTACCTGCTCAGTCATGATGGGGGTTTCCACCTGGTTGTGATTCACAGTGCAGGCAAGTTCCAGCCTTGTCTCATCAGAATGGGACAAAGGCATCTGCAAGGTTCACACTAAAGAAAGGCATGATTACGTTACAAAAAAACAATTGTCTTAAAAGAATCTCATAAGGTTGTAAATAAGCTTATGATTTTTGTGTTGGGCCATGGCTATAGGTGGCCTGGTTTGAACATACAGGAAAATTTCACTCCCTTGCTGAGATCCAGAGAAACAAAAGGCCTTTCCCCTTCACACTTCTTCCTGTGTGTCTCTTCTACCTCTGCCTTCTGTCTCTCCTCCGCCTTCTTGTCCAGTACCTACCCTGGCCCTGGCCTACAATTTTGTCAGCCTACATGTTCTCTCTCTCTCTCTCTCTCTCTCTCTCTCTCTCTCTCTGCCTCCCTCTCTCTCTCTCCCTCTCTCTCTCTCTCTTTCTCTCTCTCTCTCTCTCTCTCTGTGTGTGTGTGTGTGTGTGTGTGCGTGTAAGTAAATACATACATACATACATACATACATACATAGGTATATAGGAGAGAGAGAGAGAGGTCTTTCTTTCCTGCATGTCTATGTCTTATCCCTCTCTCCCTTTTTCTCTATCTCTCCCTTTCCCTCCTTATTTCCCAACAGCTTTAGCAAGCTATAATTTACATGCCATAATGTTTACCCATTTTTAAGTGTGCAAGTCAATGACTTTCAGCAAGTTTCTAGAATCTACAAAGAGTACTACAACCCAGTTTTAGAACATTTCCATCACCCCAAAATGAGGCTTCGCGCTAGTTAGCAGTCAATATTGTTCCACGGCTAGCCCCAGGCAAGCACTAATCTGCTCTCTGTCTCTACAGATTTGCCTATTCTCGATGATTCCTATACAGAGAATCACTCAATATGAGGTCTTTAACTTACTGTCTGCCTTCTTTAACTTTGCATAATGCTTTTGAGAGGCATGTATTTTACAGCATGTCTCCTGGTCCATTCTTTTTTATTATAGATTAGCATCCTGATGTGTGGCTATATAACCGCATGAGCTGCATCCATTCAGTGATTGACAGCCATGGCTTCCCCCTCTTATTATTTCAACATCCACACCAGAGGCTGCACACTATTCTTCAGGTCATTCCGGATCGACTTTCTGAAGTGTGGGGAAAGAGTCTTTAGGGCTCTCGGGACACAGTCACTTTATCGCAGAAGGGGATGGTTGACTGATGACAGCCTTCAGGAAGGAGATTTCCCAAGAAAACAAACCAGGAAACAAATGAGTCTGAGGCATCATTCTGTTTATCTCAGTCTAAAGCTTTCTCTGACTGTAGTCAGAAGACCTGGCCCTCTAAGCCATGAAAAGGCTGGAAAGAAATATAATCGCAGTGAGTTACTAGCCATACTTTATGACCCACTGTGGTTTGATTACAAGCTCTCCTGGGGAAAACTGTCGATCATCTAATATTTCACAACCAATTGGAAAATAGTAACTGATACCGGACAAGACTCAGGATGCTTGATACTTCTGTTGGGCAAGAAATTAACCCTTGAGTTGCCGGCTAATGGAACAGAACCACACAAGAAGCCCAGTGACTTGAAGCAAGAGAGACATTGAGGGGTTCTCTCCAGCCATTGGTATCCTACGAAAGCACTTTAACGTTTAAATAGTGGCTTCAGCCCACCCATAGGTGAACATGAGCAGAATGCCAAGCTCACTCATTTCTATCCACCATGCATGCCCAGAAAGCAAAAGTCAGATATCCAAACCAGCTCTAAAGGCCTCATATCTGCCATAGCTGGGATGGTGCATCCCTTCTAAAGGGATGTGTTCTGTGATGGAGCAGTGGGTATTGAGAAAGGTTGATCCCTGCCCTCTAACTGATGGGTTGGGATTAGGTAGGGATGATCAGACTAAATTTCTGTACAATAGGTCAGCACACGTGTGCCTTGAATCCTGGGACTTGACTTACCCTAGTGGTTCCTAACACACATTCTTCTTCTTAACATCGTACAGGTTCTGGCTGCAGATAGTCACATGGTGGGGTCCAGGATCCAGGGCAACCGTGGGATTTGACAACATTTCCATCAGCCTCGACTGCTACCTTACCAGTGAGTTGGCCCTGGCACTTTTTTCCCTTAACCCAGTGACCCATGGTCTCATCTCTAGACCCCTAATCTCAGTGACCTCTGGTCTTACCTCTAGTCCCCCAATTTCAGTGACTTATGGTCTTACCTCTAGTCCCCCAATCTCAACCATCTTGCCTCTCCTACCTTCCTCAGTGTAACCTCATCTCTTTCCCTAAAACTGACTCCACCCTAACTCATCTCTAAATCTTCTCTATTCTAGTCAGTGGAGAGGAGAAAATGTCCCTGAATTCAGTACCCAAATCTAGAAATCTGTTTGAGAAAAACCCAAACAAGGAGTCAAAATCCTGGGCAAACATATCAGGACCAACTCCCATCTTCGACCCTACAGGTAAGGGTTACTCTGTCACAGCTGACACATTTAAAGAGCATCATTTCTTGCTGTGGAAGGCAGAAGAATGGTGTTGTGGTCGGGATGGGGACTGTGGTTAAAAGAAAATGGTTGGTCTCGAGAAGAGGCATCACTATCTTTGTTATAGGACTCTAAAGAAGCTGTGTGGGTCTCTCATCACTTAAGCGATAGAAACTACTGGAGAGCTCCAACACATCTTGATTAGAATAACAGCCTATAGATGCTAAGTCTGTAGTTTCTACTTACAAGGTGGACTCCTGGTCCCATGCAAAGTACAAAATAATTAGAGGCTTGTAGTTTTGACACCAAATTTGTGAGCTCTCAGCTCATTAGCTAAATTTTAGTTTTTGCTTAGTTTGGGGGCTGGGCGGGAGACAAAAAAAGCTGCTTGAATTGCCTCTCCAGTTCCTGATTCCTGCCTAATCTGGCCAGCTACCAAGCTGAAGAAAGGGGTATGTGTCTCCTTCCCTCTCTCCCCTCACCTTTAAAGCACTCCCTGCTCAAACCTTCCAACTCTCCCAGAGCCTAGCTGGGAACCTAGCCTAAAGAACTCTATATCCTAACAGCTGCATAATTCATGGAAATACATAGCCTGTAGCTCACAGCCTGAGTGAGGCCCTTCCCTGTTACCGGTCAATCCCTCCTACCCCTCACCCCCCAGGGGATTCACCTGTGTTTACTGCCCTGTGACAAACTTGCACAACTTACGAATCCACAAATGTAGGAAGGAGGTCACACTTCCCTTTTCATTCTGTGCTAAGTAAACATGGAGGCATCCCCAACCCTGGCCTCACCTCCAGCAGCGACTCCAGAAACATCTACTGATTGATTGATGAGCATATGGAAGCCTGAGAGCCCCAGTTCTCCAATGTCAACAGCCACAATGCTACAGCCAATCAACATTTAGGGAGCGGTGGCCCACCCTGCCTGAGTCTGGGTTCATTGCCATATAACTCCCGCTGTCCCAGAAAGGATAATCAATAAGGGCCCATTGGCCACTCCTGACAAATGAAATCATGGGAACTGGGAAAGGGCTATGACTCCCCACCATCTCCAAACAGAACTCGAAGCTAAAACACCAGGCTGTTCTACTGGGTGGCATTACCTCAGAATGAGGTAGGCAACTGGTTCCAGGTCAAAGGGGAAAAGAGGATATTGAACCTAAGATGTCTAAGAGTGGCCTTGAGGCTCCCTGGGACTGCTCTATGACACTGAATAAGGAGCCATTGTTTTTCCAAGAACCCAGCACCACATCAGGAGCTGCTTAGGGAGAAAGAAAGGGGCCTCAGCTTCCACAACCCTCTCTTCATGTGCTCCATCACCGGAGGTATTTATCCACCATGATTTGGGTCCCCTTGTCCCATCTCAGTGTCAAGCCCTCTAACTATGTAGTGGGGTGCACAGGGTATCTCTATGGAGGGCAAGATTTCTGCTAAGGAGGTCACTATTCACCGGCACGTCTCACAAGTCCCTGGAAAGAAGGAGAAGGAAAGAGAACAGAGGGGAAAGGGAGAAGGAAAGAAAAGAGGAGTGGAATAAGAGAAGGGAGGGAGGAAAGGACAGGGAGTGGAAATCAGACAATGCCTGTCAGTGAGCTAGGCTTTTTCACTAGTTAACTTAGCCTCATCCTGGGGTAGTGAGTTTTACTCCTATTGAAGGGAGAAGAAAGATAGAATAAAGGGCCGGACCGCGAGGACATGGCTGCTAGCCAGTGGGGCCAGGATGTGAACCCAAAATCTGTAGTCCTTTCACCAGCTCAGCCGGCCTCTGCTGGTAAAGAGATCTCCAATCAGGGAGAAGTGCTGTGTGAAGAGGAGGTAAGGGGAAGACACAGCTAAGAGCCCCTGCCTGAGCAGTAAATAGTCGGCTCCCAAACCCTCTGACAAAGAATGAGGGAGACAAGATAATAAGATTTTCTCTCCAAAGTTCAGCGCTGTCAGTTTGCACTGAGTTGGAACAGAGGTGGGGGTGGCATCTCAGCTCTCCTCCAGGCAGTCAGCAAAGAAGCCATGGGACACACAAAGCCCTGTGAAGCCAGGCCCTGAGAAAACAATCGCTGTCAGTGCTCCCCCAAGCTCCTGTGTGTCCCCTCCGGCCAGCCAGCCAGGCTCACTGAGCAGCCGGGGAGGGGAGCCTCCAGCCTAGGGGCAGGGAAACGCCTGACCGGGTTGTGCTTCTCGGAAGCCTCTGAGTCACTTTAGCTAATCGGATGAAGAAGCTGGAGGAGAAAATGGGGTGAGTATTAAGTCCTGGGAAATTGCGTTTGTCAGCTTTGCACATGCAATTACGCTAACCAAATGGTTGGGCTAATGCAATTAGGGCTACAGAGTCAGCCCTCTTCTCTCCCCAACCCCTCCCTCCATCCCTAATTCTCTCCACCTCCCTGTCTCTGTCCCCACCTCAGTGTCTGTCTCTGTCCCTGGTAACAGATGTTGCTGCAGCTGAGCAGGTGCGATCAGACTTTGCTGCACTCCCTCCCTAAGAGGTCTAGTTGAGGATTTGAAAACTCCAGGCCCTGTCCTTGCCTTCCCTCTGCTATGAGCTCACATGAGGCACAGGCAAGACCCAATGAAACCCAATGCCACAATTTTGGAGTCTTGGGTGGGGAAAATTACAATGGATTTACTTACCAATTCCAAGTATGCATCTTGAGCCAAGAGGGAGGGAAACAGAATTGTGTAGAAGCCTGTAAGATGATTCAGATGGGAAAAGTACTTCCTGTGCAAACATTATGACCTCAATTTGATCCCTGGACCCCGAGATGGAAGAAGAGAATCAACTCTAGAAAGTTAACTTCTGATCTGCACACAAGCACCGGTGTATATGCATACACACATATATACATACATACATATATACATACACACACATATACACACATGTGCACAGGTACACATAATAGCGAGATAGATAGATAGATAGATAGATAGATAGATAGATAGATAGATAGACAGATGCAACTATGTCTTATGTATAATATATAT
Source organism: Mus musculus (assembly GCF_000001635.26). Taxonomy (NCBI): domain Eukaryota; kingdom Metazoa; phylum Chordata; class Mammalia; order Rodentia; family Muridae; genus Mus; species Mus musculus. The sequence goes on along the minus strand of NC_000083.6, from coordinate 71,946,804 downwards.
TTATATATCCTGAAAAGAACTCTAGACTAGGAGTCAGAACTTCCATGTTCTGTCCTGGTCGATTCACATTAACTATGGTCCTAGGGTTGTTGATCCTCACAGGGACTTTGCGTGGCCTCTGCATGCCAGTAAACACATAGGAATGGCTCCTGTGGGAGAGGCTCCTGTGACCAGATAGCAACAGATATCCTGCTGTTTCAAAGAAGTCAAGGTTTGAGAAACTGGAGAGGTGGCTCAGTAAAGTGCTTGCCACAAAATCATGAGGACATGATTTTAACGCAATCTCCAGAACCATATTTTAAAAAGCTAGGCATGCTGGTAACCCTAGCACTAGGCAAATACCGGGGTGATCTGGCCAGCCATCCCCATCAAATCAGTGAGCTCCAGGCAAATTAGAGACCATCGCAAGAAACGAGATGGAAGGTTTACCTCTGGCTTCCACACTCATGCACACATGTGTGCACATGCATACACATGCATGCACACATGTGTACATGCATACACACACATGCACATGCATATGTACACACTCATGCACACATGTGTGCACATGCATACACATGCATGCACACATGTGCACATGCATACACACACATGCACATGCATATGTACACACACACACACACACACACACACATCTGCACATGCTCATGTATGTACACATACACACACAGTCAAGTTTAAAGCATTCCAGCCCCTTTCCCATCCCCAGCTCCATGATTCCAGGGGCTGAAACAATGTGGACTAAGGGAGCCATTGTTTTCCTTGGCTCTTCTCTCCAATTAAGCCATGGCTGAGCTAATGTGCCCAGAAGTCATGGTGACAGGCTGTCCATTTCCACACATGCCCCCTACGATTCAAGAACAGATGCCAACCCCAATGAGAAAGTTCTATGCGTTTCCTATAAATTGATTGGGTCTATTTCTTCTAAATGCATTATCATTCACTCAGAACAACTATCAGAGTTAATAGAATTTGTAGCTAGAGCCATTATGCTCCAAGCACGCCCTTCTAGGGATGACAGCATTGTTGGAAGGAAGTCTTTCCAAGGCCCAGCCCCTCTTTCATAACCTTTTGATGTGGAGTATTTTTGTGCCTCAGAGGCTTCTGTACTCAGACTCCATAGCTGGGCCAAGTTCACTATCGGGGCACACTATAGTGGCACACCCCACTAGTGAAGTATCTTTCCCTTCTGGTTGATCCCATTCCTGAATAAAGAGTATTGAATAGAATTCTAAAGCCTTCTGTGACCTCTTACCTCAGTGTTGTGGACAACCCCGTGGTAGGCTAAGGATGGGAAGGAGGCCAAGTTCCCATCTTTAGCTATAGCTCTTCATTGGGTACTAGTTTGGAAGTTCTAAGTTATGAAAATGTCCTAAGACAAGGGTAGGAGACCAAGAATGTCTACTCACCATGGAAGACAATATATTAGAAACTTGGGTAAACTCTACAAGTAGCAGCTTCCCCCACGAAAGCCTAATCATGGACATTCTCAGGAACTTGCCCACTCGAGAAACATCCTCGCTGCATCTTCATCAGGGTCCCCTGTCTGAAAGAGGTTGCCCGTATGTGCTGCCCAGTGAAAATACAGATTCCTGGGCACCTGCATCCCTATGGGATATCTGAAAAGGGAGGTTAAAATCTGTATTTCTCAAGTCCTTCAAGAGTGTCTCATTAGCAACGAAGGTTAGAAGAAACCCAGGGCTGCAGAGAAATATCACCACCTTGGAGAAGGCGGTGAGGTGGTATCAGAGTCACAGGGCACCTTTCAAGGTGTTATCTTTCATCAGTAAAGGCCTAGCGTCATACAGCACTGTTCTTCGGATGCTGCTGGGAGCCATGCGCTGTGCTGGTCTGCGCGGCTGGCTAGCTCACTTGTTGCTACCATGATATTAGCCCCTTACAAACTCGGGTTTACAGAGATTAAGTGACTAGCCCTAAGTTACACATTTGTAAATGGCTTAAAGATCTATTTCTTAAGACTCATGTAAAAAGTAACATTTTCTAAGCCTTTTAACACCAACAAGAACAAAGCTGGCATAGAGCAACCTTTGAAAGTTCCTGTTGTTGGAAAGGTCTAGAACGATCTTGCTATTAAGAAACCACCCCTTTCCCTCCCCCTGCCCTGTTTGTCGTGTTAGTTTTTGCTTAAACAGGCTACACCTGGCTCTTCACTAACACATCACACTAGTACACCCACACACACAAAAAGGCTGATTGCTGAAGCTCTCTGGCATACTCCCCATGTACCCCAGTCATCATCAGTACACTCCTGCTAACACCCGCTCAGTTGGGGGAATAGATCTTTAAGGAATGGTAGGCATGGTATCATAGATACAGTCCTGAGACTCATTCAAAGACCAGACATTCCCCTGGTCTACTTCCCTGCTGTTGAGCCTTGTGCTGTATGCCCTGTGTTTTTCTGGTTTAGATTATCACCTATTCAGAATTATCATAGCTGTGTTTATGCATGAAGCACCCACTTTAATGAGGCTTAGGCATTCCTGGTCCGTGCACTTGTTTCGCACCCTCTGAATTAACATGTCATTCTTCATTTAGGTGTGTCTCCCTTCCCTGGGAGCTATCGTGGCCATGCACCAGGAAAAGAGGTGGTGTGGAACTAATGTGTGATTCATGATTCTCATCGCTGAAACCAACAAGTTTCTTTTAGTGGAAGTGGCTTTTCACGCTGGGGAGCCAGTCAACATTCCCAAGTGGTGGCCAAACTCTAATGACCAGGGTCAGCTTAGTGGCCAGGGAAGGGGACCTGTTGGCAGTAATTGCATAAAACTAAAGACTGGGTTGAAAGCAGCCTGCTTACCAGAGAAAGTCTCTCAGTGTATCCTGGGGATCTGAACTCTGGCTCTCAAGCTTATCCAGCAAGTGCCCCCCACACATACACAGTGTAGACCACCATCTCACCATTTATATCCTACATGCTTTCATTGTTCACAGACCTGCAAATACTGAAGTCATGCAATGTCTCTCATATTATGCTTGAAGTCCTCTGAGGATGGATATTAGTTGAGAAAGAAATTTAGCATAGTGTGTGTGTGTGTGTGTGTGTGTGTGTGTGTGTGCATTTGGTTTATATGGGTAGGGGTTCATGGGTGCACAAAGAACGTGTATGGAGAGCAGAGGACAACCTCAGGTGTCAGTCCTCATATACCTTCCACTGTTTTTTGAGAGAAGGTCTCTCGTTGGCCTGAAACTTTACCATATATCTCAAGCTAGCTGGCCAGTGAACGTAAAGGTATCCAGCCATCTCCACCTCCTGTCAGCATCATTGGTATAACAGGCATATGCCACCACATCTGGCTTTTGTGAGCATAGGTTCTAAAGATCTGGACTCACATCCTTATACTTTCGGGGCAAGTACTTTACCAACTGAACCATTTGCCCAGACCTCAGATAATGCAGTTTTTAAGCACAGAAGACTCAGGTCTAAAACCTAGCAGTGCCAATCACTTTAGGCAACTCCCTTCTCCTTCTGTATCATCCGTTTCTTCGAATCATAAACAGTGTTTTTCTGGTCTGGTAAGACGACTCCACAGCTAAAGAGCTTGCTACACAGGTTCAGGTCCCCAGAATCCACGTTAAAACTGGGGAGGTGGGGCCGTCCATCTGTAATCCCAGCTTGTGGAAGGTAGAGACAGAGGATCCAAGAGCAAGCTGGTCAGCCAGACTAGCCAAAGTAGTGAGCTTCACACCCTGCCTCCGTACATGAAGTAAAGAGAGATTGAAGAAGGCACTCTATGTCAACCTCAGCTTCTCCACGTCCATGTGGACAAATGTGCAGGTGTACACACATAGACACACACATACCTACACACATGCAAACATGAATACACAGACATGTATACCAAACATACTCAGAAAATGAGTTTTCTTATTTTTTAAAGATTTATTTTTTTATTTATATGAGTATACCGCAGTTGTCTTTAGACACACACTAGAAGAGGGCATAAGATCCCATTACAGATGATTGAGAGCCAGCATGTGGTTGCTGGGACTTGAACTCAGGACTACTGGAAGAGCAGTCAGTGCTCTGAATCGCTGACTCATTAGTAAATCGCATAGACTTTCTGTAAGGACCACGTGAGTTACTATATGTCAGTGGTTCTGAAGGGTGTCTAGTGAGCCTTTCTGGTTTTTCCTATTGTAGGATTGAGAAATATGAAGGTCAGGCTGTAAATAACTCACCCTACCATCTCTCCACAGAGTCAGGGTTCAACATCAAGGCTGCTTAGCCCAAAGCCTCTCCCACAGTGCATCCATGCCTGTCAGAGCAATAGCAAACACTACCCAAGCCCTGACCAGCATTAAGGCAGAAGGCTGTTTTCAAGAGCTAGTGTTGTTTTTTGTTTGTTTGTTTGTTTGTTTGTTTTTCCATTCAGGAGATTCAGTTTAACATTCAGTGCACCAAACAACACTACTTTCCCTAAATACCAATTCCAGGAGAGCCTGTGTTTTTAGTGAAGCAAGCCTGCATTGTGTACCTATACTGTGCCAAGACCTGTGGCTGGAAACCAGCCAAGCACTGCTCTTAGAAACTGTAACCACCCAGAGCTGGTCCCTACAGGCCTCTTATCAAGCCACTGTTTTCCCCTAGCTCCAGGACAAGTGCTGCCCCATCACTGCCCAGCTCTGACATCATCCTGCCCAAGATGGTGCATTGCAAATTATCCTGAGCCAATCAACAGCTTTTTATTTCAAGAATGCCAATTCCTTGAAAGCAGGTCCTCAACTCAGGTAGAGTAGCACTTGCCTGTAATCTCAATACTCTGGAGGCAGAAGACGAACAGATGATTCAAGGTCATCCTCCATTACAGAGTGAGTTGGAGGCCAGCTCCGGCTACAGGAGCTCTTGTGTTAGAAGTAAAAGGAGGTGAAGGAGGGAGCGGACAAGCATGGCTTCTATGCTACAGCTTTGGAACCCCAACACACCACCCTGACAGACCCCTGGTCTGATGCTCTGTGGTGGCAGAATTATAAGCTCCTAGCAGAACACCTAAAGTATGTCTGGGCCACCAATGCTGCCCCAAGCAGCAAGCAAGAGCCACCCTGGTCCTCTCTCCCAGTCAGCCTTGAGAAAACACGTTGTTTTTGCCATTTGTTTCAGTGACAGGTTACATAAGTAGGAGACAATAAATGATCCAAGAGCTTTGGGCTCAGCGTGCCTTGATTAAGATCATTTAGCTCACGACTGGCAGAACACAAAGGGCCTACATCAGTGCTCGCAGCCAGCTCTTGTTTACTGCGTCCACTTTAATCATCATTTTCCTCCCAGGCTCGCTGCCTCTGCCTGGAGCCCAGCCCTGCCTCACTGATAGCCTTTGTCCCACCCACTAAAGCATCAGTGACCTTTGCAGACAGGTAGTATATTTTGCAACTCATCTGAGGCCAGGAGGTAGACTGAGGCTCTAAGAGAAACACCACAATGCCTTTCCTGCTTGCCCCTCCCCTGCCAAGAGAAAAAGAAAGGCCAGATGAAACTGCCTTAACGGTGGTTGAGGCACAGAACACTCCGCTCAGTCAGGGCCTCTCAGAAACAAAAACCATTGCTATGGGCAAGGGCTTTGTGGGGGCAACCCAGTCCCCAAAGCAAACTGCCATACATTTATCAACCTTAAACAACACACATGTGTTTATCAAGGCTTGTGAATAGGAAGCCAGGCTCACCTCCATCAGCCACCACCAGTGCTGAGATCTCATCCGAAAACTTAACAGGGGAAGGAGTCGCATCCATGCCCATCAGATCACTGACAGTTCCTGCACAGTAGGGTTGGGAACCCCAGCTCCTAACTGTCTAGGCGCACCATCAGTGCCTGCTCTCCATGGCAGCCTGCTTCCCTACAGTCGTGCTACGGGCAGGGAAAGAGATGCGGGGGAAGACAGTCATCTGCTAGCTAAACATGTTTGTAATCTTGACAACAGCATCCCATCATCTTTGCATACTCTATTGGTAATAGAGTGTAGGTTCTCACACTCAGAGGCAGAGGTTACCCTGGTGTAAACCTCAGGTGGAGACCAGCTCAAGTCCTGGTTGTCCTGTGTCAGAGCAACCACACCAGGAAGCCCTGAGAGCCTACTGACAAGAGCTCCCAGGCGCAGTTCCCCAAGTGCATTTCCTGGGCATTTAACTATTCACACAGCAGCTATGAGAGCCACATAACACTAAGACTGAGATGGTGGGGCTAGCAAAGAGGCCTAGAGACCAAGGTTCCTTATCAGAGCTGACTGTTGTAGCAAGAAAACGAGGTTATTTCTGAGAAGTGATCAAGAATATAAGACAGAATATCCATATGAAATTTTGTGTTATCAAATTTAATAACTTTGTTATCAGCATATATGACCAAAATTGTTGGGCAAATTCACTGCTATGACCTATGTACTTTGTGTGTGTGTGTGTGTGTGTGTGTGTGTGTGTGTGTGTGTGTGTATGGGTGTGTGTGTCTGTGTGCACATATATATCTTGTATTTTTTCTATTTTATTTTTTTAGTAAAATTCCAAGAAAATTCTAGTATCTTGCCATTGAAATCTAACCAATTGCTTTAAAATGGAGAGGGAGGACAGTATTGTCTCTTTAGAGTCTACTAAATCAGTTCCCCAATTCAACCAATCGCTTATTTGCAAGTAAAAGCATTGCATTCACCCATGTGGGAGGAGGGGTAGACTCTTGTGAGGCGTCCTGAAGGATTGCTCCATACGAGCTTTCTTATCAATATTGATTGACTTGTCCACATCTTCGAAATCCTAGAAACTCCTGAACCTTCTCTATGATTTTTTTTTTCCAAATGAATCCCAGGTAACTGGACCAGAAAGTCCTGATTTGTTTTCAAGAGTGAATATTGACTGTACGCTCATGAGAAGGCAAACGCAAATCTGTTCATCTAATTATTATTGTTTTAGTAAGTGACTGGCATGTTTAATGATCTTAGTCCAGGATTAATGTTAGCATATAAGGAAAATAAGGCAGAGTTCTGGGTTATCTACCAACCTGCCCTAGGATCAATAACAAAGCCTCCACATTCCTCAGTACAGCTACCTAGGAAAGAGGGCTATTTCCTTCTCTTCAACCAGCCTTGTGACTTTGATCACTCTAACTAGTCCATTCAGCTGGTCCATCAACCAATGGGTGAATAGTATCCTCACTGCTTAAGGGATAGTACTGGAGGGTTTTCTCAAAGGTGACATTTTGGTTATGTATATGTTTGGGTATGTATGAGTATATGTATACTTGACGTGAGTGTACACTGGGGTGAAAGTGGTGTACTAGAGACCTAACCCCTTTCAGTTGTGGTCAATAAACAAAGTAACTTCTAGAAAGCATGTAGATATCCTATCAGGACTTGTCCAGTTACCAACTTCTGTTGTTGTACATTTACACAGAAGCTAAGAACCAAAAGTCTAGGACCTCAGAGTTCATCTCTCTCCCTTTAGATACTCAGAGTGTGTGGAAGCAGGGGTGTGACCTGATCTCTTCTTTCTGTTATGTTTTGTTTGCATCTTGGGCTTCATTTAACAAAGATCTACTTACCGCTTTCTGCGAGTCTCACACTATTTTAGGCTCTGGACATAAGGCAGTGGAAAGAATAGACTTAACCCAACTCTTGTAAGTCTATACTAGTGTACAGAGTTCCTCTTTTCCAACAGTGGCATGCTAAGGAGGAAAGGAAGCTAGCTAAAGGACAGAAGTGACTGTGACAGAGGACTGTGGTATGTCCACATTGTTGTGACACTAAACACTAAGTTAGAAAACTTCAGGGTACTTTAAGTGCAACAGGAAAATGCTTTTGTTTACTAATATTGGGATCTGGGCTTTGTAGCTAGGCATGTTATTATAGTAATGGGGGTTTCTCCCCCACCTTAGATCATGTAGTTCCCAGATAACAGACACAAAACATTTATATTTATAATAAGCCTTAACAGCCCTAGAGCTGGGCAGACATCAACCCTCTATGTTATTTTGTCTACTTCCCTGTCATTAACCCCAAGATGATATTTGCCATGTTCTGCCTGGGCCACTCTTACCCTGATTGGCCAGTCCTCATGGCCAGTTCTCACAATCCCTTCCCCTATGGCATCTTCTTCTCTCTCTTCTCTCCCCTGTCTCCTCCTCATGATCTCTGCCTCAGATCCCAAGCCCTGGGAACCAAAGCCCCACCTACCTCTCTTCAGCTCAGCTATAGGCTGTAGGCATCGTTATTCGACCAATAGTTTTAAATAAAGGAGCAAGGTAACATAGCATCACTTGGTGTATGTGAGGATTCCCAGAGGCATCCAGATCTTGAAGGCCATTATTTAGCATTACAATACATAGCAACAGGCCAAACTGCAATAGTGTGGCCTAGGAAAGGCTTGGCTCTTAGCTTCTGTATAAGTTTAGAATAATAGAGGTTGATCAACTGAACACGTGCTGATAGTATATTTGTAGGCTTGCTAGAAGCTACTTTGTTTATTTCTCATGACTGAAAAGGGGTTGGTTGTCTAGGACTCCACCTCCACCCCAATGCACACTCGTGCCAAATATAAACACACTCATACACCCAAACACATCAAGGTTCCCTGCAAACCAGCCACAGCCGTCATAGGACCTGAAGGCCTTGACCATGGCATGTGTCAAGTCTCAGCTGAAGGTGGATAGGAATAAAGGAGGAGACTCTCAGAACAATATGGGACAGGGGGCTGTCTCTGATGGCTATTTCTCTACCAAGGAAGCCATGGGCCAGGATCTAAGGAATCCTTAGGGACCCTTTTTGCATTTCATTGGGATTACTGTTTAAAGTCTGACCCTCAGGCTTCAAGAGTTGGTACTTTTAGTATTTCAATTGGTATTTATTTAGATTTAGATTGATATTTTCATTGCAAGAGAGTGGGAGGGCTTGATCTAGGATACTCTGTTTGTGTTAAACCAGGACCCAGTAAAAGTCTAAAATAAAATAATAAAATAAAAATAATATCACAGATATCTGTGTCTATTCAGTAGCCCTGTAAATGACTACTGTTGTCAGTTCTGTACCTGGTGATATCAAGCCCGACCTCTCTGGCCCTCTTGGCCATTTCTTCATGCCTGTTGCCTTTATGATTCTAAAATGGCCACTGCAGCTCCAGCTAGCATGCCTGCACTGCCAGCAGGAGCGAGAGAGAAACCATGTCTTCTGGTTTTGCCTCTAGCCTCCCAGCCTTACCCATGTCTCTCTTTGGGTTGAACATTTGGTCCTAATGTCTTCCCACCGGTTCCCTCTCTACCCTTGGTTTTGGGATGCCTCGCCTTCTCATTGGTCTGCAACTGTTTTAGAGGCTCTGACACCCAGACCCAGCAGTCAGAACTTTGTGTTCTTTGGTTTTTGTGTCACTTTGAAATCTCCTGATAGATTGGGCTATTTATACCTGCCTACCGATCCTGAAGAAAGGTCATAATATCACCAGCCTAGATGGGATCCGGTGAACTATGAGTCAGGGCCTTGCAACCAGCAAAGCATTGGGTGCTAAGTAGTTAAAGCATGGCTTCCAACACTGCTCCCTCTCTGTGTCTCTATGTGTGAGTCTCTGTCTCTCTGTCTCTCTGTCTCTGTGTCCCTGTGTTTCCCTGTCTCTCTAACTGTCTGTCTCTCTGTCTCTCATATTCTCTCTCTCTCTCTCTCTCTCTCTCTCTCTCTCTCTCTCTCCAGCAAATCCTAGTGGCATAGCCCTGTTTCGGTTAGACAAATCAAGTCCTGTCTTACAAGAACTTAACAAGGTACAAGTCTGTGGTTCTTCTGACCTCTGTGGGGACAGAGCAAGTTCTTGAGCCCCCACCTCTTTCCACTTAAGCCTTGCCACCAAATCCATTATGCATAACCTGCAGGTGGCTGAGTTCACAGTAACCATGTCAATATCAAATCCTTTATTACCCCAGCTCTGGGATGAAGCCAACTTGGGAATAACTGAATTAGCCCCAGAGCCTCCCTTAACTTAATTTTTACAGCTCTGCTTTCAGAATAGTGAGTGGGTTTTTTGTTTTTGTTTTTTGTTTTTTTTTTTTTTCTCAGTGACCTTTCTCTTTTCCTGAGTGTGACTGAGTTTCCCTCAGGGAGTAGGGGGTAGCTGAGACCACAAAGCAGCAGCCATCTCAGGTACCATTAAGCTCCTGTAGATTGCTGGGTGTCAGAGCTGTTTAGGGTAATTCAGTCCTGAAAGCAGCTTTTATCTCAACAGCCCTGACTTGCCACCAGCTGATGGGGCGGTCCCGCTCCAAGGAGAGGTGTCTGCCTCCCAGCTGCAGAGGATTCAGGCCTCTGCTGTCTGTCTCAGGATACCTCAGTATTAAGGGGCGATCTCACCTGGCTGGAGGAACTTGATATGAAGCAAAGGAGACTGCGGGGCAAAGGCAATGAGATCTCAAGCAAGAGCACATAGCAAGCCAGCCTGGGGTCATCACAGCTGCTGCTATCTAAGCCGTCCATCAGCAGAAGAGAGCCAAGGCCCAGGAGCTTTGAGTAAACAGGAGTGGAAGGGGCAATGCACAGATAGATTCGTACATGGCATAGGTGCATGTACAAGCATGCCTGCATATGTGCATATGGGGTGTGTGTGTGTGTGTGTGTGTGTGTGTGTGTGTGTGTGTGCGCGCGCACGCGCAAACAAATAATTCCCATCAAAACAAACTGGAAACAATAGCAATGTCAATCCATCCGAAACTTTGAGGCTGTGATGGGGAAGGGTGGCTCTACCCGTCCTCCCTCAGCCTCAGGCTCACTATGTCCCTGGCTTACTGTTTAACTTTTCCCATGATTCATTATCTGGTGAGGTAAAAACAAAACCCTTTTCCGTTGACCTAACATGATGGTGGAGATTACATTGAGTACATTACTCAAATATACTGTAATTAAATAGGCAAGGTTGAAGGCCAAAAGACGTTCCCAGCCCTACCACCTCAGAACCGTGGAAGCACCCTCTTATCTGGGGTTAGACTTCCACTATTTCCCACTACCCACTAGCAATGAAAACCAAAATGGAAATAATTTCCAACATTCTGAGATAAAATCAGGGATCCTACAGTCTAAACCGTGAAAGGTAGAGGTTCCCTCTAACACCCTTGGTATTTGCTACAAAATAAAACAGAACACAGGAGAACACACTGAAGTTGAGAGGGGGAAGGAGGAGGGAGAGGGGGAGGGGAGGGAGAGGGAGAGGGAGAAAAACAACTCCATATAAAATATGTGTACCTGGGACCATTTAGTGAAAGGTCAGATAACCCTGAACAACTCATTAAACCTAGGTGGCACTGCCAAGTTGAGGTTAAATTGTACTTAGTGGGGAGTATCCAACAAAAGGAAAACATGATACGGTGGCAGATTTAAGGCCATGGTCCTCGGAGGTCCCTGAGGCAGCTAGAACGCCTGCTACCAGAGGGCAAAGATGGAGGCAAGAGATCTGACAAGAGAGACTCACTACAGGGCTGTTCCCAGCACAAAGGGCTGTTGTGGTTTTATTCTTTTCAAAGACTCTGGGAGAAAGACAGTGAGGGACCGCATAATTTACTTGATGTTTGGTTTTCTTTTCAATCTTTCTAAATCCTTACATAAAAACAGAACTTAGACCCCAAAACCTTTGGACAACAAAATGATAAATTAATTATCTCCCAAGATTCTCAAAACAGGAGTGACTGCAGACAAAGCATTGCCCCACATCTGTGTGGTAGCATGGATACAAAAGACAGGAGAGGAAATGACAGAAGGCTGAGCTGAGAGTCACCCTGAGCTGAGGAAGGTGCCAGGTTTAAGGTGCCTGCCGTGGGGTATGAGTTCTGGGGCGCAAGGAAAAGTCTGAAGGAGCCCTTGTAGCACGGCCCCCACGCCTCCACCTCCCAGGATAGCGTCCATGATGAGAAGAAACTTGTGAGGGTGAAATAAATATCGAATCCAAGGATGATAGTCAAAAGTGGGAGAACTCTGAGTAGGTGTGGCCAAAGTGGAAACCCCAGAGAGCAGCCGCGTGTTCTTGCATAGCACATCATTATAAGGCGGGGCTCTGGGAAGCCGGAGACGCCCCTGACCCTGATGGCTTGGGAAAGTATAAAATACATAGAAAGAAGTTCCAGGATTCCACCTGAAGGGGAGAAACGCAAAGAGAGCAGAGGAAAGACCCTCTACTGGGCTGTCACAACTGTATGGTTCCGTTTCCAAAGGAGCCAAGATACTTAGTCAATAATACAAGATCTGAGACAATGACATGTGAACAGACCGTCTTAAGAAGGGCTCAGGAATCAGGTGTTAAACCCAGGGAAACAGGTTAAGATGCGGTTTCAGAAGTGAAACACTAAAATGGAATGAAGAGTGAATAAGACATTTCATTCCTTGCTCAAAATTAGAAAGCTGAACAATGGCTTCTGAAAAACCAGGAAACTAAGGAGCACCACAAACAGGCAGAGACAGCCGACTAGAGGTCCCACCAACCCTGAGAGAAGAAAGCCAGAGGGGCGACGCACTGTGTATGAAAAGCCCCAAAGTTCCTAGACAGACCGACCGCCTCTATCAAAACTGCTTATTAAAGAGGTGCGCTGTAGATGTAAGGAGACCGACCAATCCAGGCTGGGCAATACTTGTGAATTCTGGTAATTCTTGTGAAATTGATGGGCTTTAAAGAAGAAGAAGAAGAAAAAAAACCTTTGGCCACCTAAAGGGGAAATTAGATTGTTAGCTTTCAAAAATACTAGTGTGTTATATCATAAGAAAATAAAGCAGTATATTGTTAAGACCTATGGGGCAAGAGTATCAATATCAAAAAAAAGTTAATTTTCTTCTCTGCCTTCTTCCCCTTCCCCAGCGCTTCCCTCTTTCCTATTTCTACAAAATCAACTTAAACCTGAGATTCAGACAATAAAAATAACTGAAAAAATTCAAAATGAGGAAGAATATGCACATTAAATTAATTAAGCACCTACAAAAGGGAGACTGAAGAAGGGCTAAAAGGAAAGAGTGCTGTGTTTAAAAACCTTCTGGCCAGCGCAGGGAGATGCATAAAACCTACCAGAGGTCTGAAGAGATGCTTTAGGAGTTCAGAGCACTTGAACTGGGGTCTGTTTCCCTACATCCATGTTAGGCAGCTCACAACCACCTGGAATTCCCGCTCCAGGTGATCTTATGCCCTCTACTGGCCTCTGTGGGTACCTGTACTCACATACGTGTTTTCGTGTGTGTGTGTGTGTGTGTGTGTGTGTGTGTGTGTGTGTGTGTGTGTGTCTGTGTGTCTGTGTGTGTGTGTGTCTGTGTATGTGCACACACAAATACACACAAATAAGTTAATCTCTTAACTATGAGAAATGGTGAGACAAAAGCAAAAAAAAAAAGAAATAATACCTTCAAGCAGCTCTAGTGTTTATAATAATGATGGTAACAATAAGATAAATATCATTCATCAGTGAGTAAGATAAATTAATAATTACAGGATATTCTAAATCCATTACCATATTATTGAGGAACATGATTCTCAATGTGAAGAAAAATATACAGATGTAATAGGGAGAGGTTATGGAAAAATTCCACATGAGCTCAGGCAGTGTATGCATGCCTGAGTCATCTGGAGGTATTCATACTGATGCACATATATGACCATGTGTGTTCCCCACTAGACAAACCAAGAGACAGCCACTAGTCCAGTAGCAATGAGCTGCCCTAACACTAAGATTTGGTGCCTAAGGTATCTTTTATCACTAAAGGAAATTGTGGCTTATAGGAAAATGTCTGTTTCCAGGACAGGATAAGAAAATTTTGTTGCACCATATAGTAAGGTTTTTTTTTTAATGTTCTATATTGGTGTATACTTGTTGTACATAGTATAGAGTTTGGTAAATAGTTTCTTTCATGGCTAGCATGTTTTGACCATATTTGTACACATCTCATAACCTCCCCTTTCTCCTTCACCTTGCCTCCCCCTGCTGCTATCCTTTCTCCGTGCAGGCTCTTTGCTCTCATGTTACATATGTGCATTAATAGTTTTATATGTCTGTATAAAATCTGGGATCCACAAATGAGAGAAAACATTTGTTTTTCTGGGTTTGCCATATTTGAGTTAACATGGTGATCTCCTGTTGCATCCAGCCAATGACATTCCATTCCATCTTGATGGCTGACTAAAACACCATTGTGAAGATAATATACTACGGTTGGTAGTGCTTTTAATTCAAACATAATTTCAGCACCACCACCCCCATCCTATTTCTCATGTCTGCCTCATTCCACTCCCTTGCCAAAACTCATGGCTGCCCCTTCCTCATCATTGTTATTATAAATGTGTATAAACAAGCATATGCATAAATACAGTACGTTTTGCCCATTCAGTGATGCCTGCTTGTATATGTTTGTAGAAGGGGGACACTTGGTATTAGACATCCAATCAGGAGCTAAATTCCAGGGCAATACTAATTCTCCTTTTCTTATCTTGGGGTAGCCACCGTGAGATGTCTCCCATCTCTGCTGAAATGCCAACAGCTTCAGGAGTTGCTCGGGTCTTAAGCAGCCATGTTGAGATTTTAAGGATGCAGCTCTCCTGCCGTAGCTGGAAGGTGCAGTCTCACAGTAGCCTTTCTGGCTCCCTAGCTCTTACAGCCTTGGCACCTCCTCTTCCTCCATGCTCTCTGAGCGTTGGGTAGGAGCCATGTTGTAGATGTATTACACTGGGCTCAGCACTTCGCAGTCAGGTGTTCTTATTTTGACTAGCTGTGGATTTGTGTGATGGCTTTCTTCTACTGAGAATAGAAGCTTCCACGGTGAGGAGTGAGAACTACGTCTATCTGTGGATGTAAGGATGTTATAAGAACTGTTAGAAATGACATGGGTTTAGGGAAGTGGTAGTAATAGGTTTTCCTCTAAGACTCATGACCTCACTAGCCACATGGCTAAGATATATCTTGGTGGGATTGCTAACCGGCACAGCCACTCTGGATATTAGCCCACCAACCATGAGTGACAGTTCCCTTTGCCCCAAATCCTTGCCAGAATTTGTTACTTGTTTTTCTTGACCTTAGCCATTCTGGCTAGAGTGAGATTGTTTAAACTTGCCTTGCCCTAGTGGGTAAGGATGATGAGCACTTTCTGAGGTACTTATTTCTTCTTTTGAGAACTCTCTGTTCAGATCTATGGCTCATTTTTGTATTTGGGTTGTTTATTTCCTTGACTCTTTGTTTTTTTGAGTTTTTTCTATATTCTAGATATTATTCTGTAATATAGAGATGACAAAGATTTTTTTCTCCCGCTCCAAAGACTTCCTCTTCACACCATTGATTGTTTCCTTAGCCTTTCAGAAGGGTTTTAGCTTTAGGAAGTCCCGTTTATCAGTTGTTGACCTTAATTCCTGGGCAAATGGAGTCCTGTTCAGGAAGTCCATTCCTATACTTACAATCACATAGGGTACTGCCTACGTGATTTATTCTAGCTGATTCAGATTTCACGTTGACCTCTTTGGTTTATTTGGAGCTAACTTTTGTGAAGGACGATGGAGATGAGTCTAATTGCATTCTTCTACACTATGTCACATCTCTCTCATTGATTCTTCTGTTGATGGACACCTTAGCTGTTGTGACTAGTATTGCACGGATGTGAGGGGATCTCTGGTGTGTTGACTTAAAGTCCTTTGAGTATATCCCCAGGAATGGTATCACTGAGTCTTACAGTAGATCTATTTTCTGTGTTGTGAGGAGCCTTTATACCCATTTTCATAGTGGCTGAGCTAATCTACGGTCTCAGGAGAGGTGTCTGAGCTTCCTTTGTCCACACCTTTGTCACCACCACTTATCACTGTCTTCTTTGATAGCCATTCTGACTAGAGTGAGGTGGAATGGCACTGGAGTTTTCACTTGCATTTCCACGATGGCTGAGAATGTTAAATATCTTTCATGTTTCTTGGCCATTTACATTTAGTGTGTTAAGAAATATTTATTCATTTCATTCGCTCGTGTATTGATGGTTATTTGGATTGCTGTGATGGGGTAGTTTTATTTTTTGAGGTAGTTGTTGTTGTTGTTGTTGTTTTATGTACTTTGGATAGCAATCCTTTGTCAAAAACATAGGGAGCAGATATTGTTCTTTCATGGTATAGGCTCTTTGCTAAGCATAAATATTTTAATTCCATATAATCCCATTTGTCAGTCCTTGACATTATTTCTTGAGATATTGGAGTTCTTCTAAGAAAGTCTTTGTCTATGCCCATTTTGTCTTCATGAGCTTTCCATGTTTATATCTAACACAAGGAAACTAAAAGTATCTTCTAGGGTCATATAACAGGACTCCAGCCACTACCACTGACCAAAGATATGAGATTTGAGCTTCCAAAGGGTACTGATTATGATTAATTAAACCTCAAAAAAATATTTAAATTCATAGATCCATAATGATATGCAAATATTTAATCGGGCAACTTCTGATAATATAAAAGCAACTCCATATCTTGAAAGTCAGAAACAAGGAGAAAGAATTGAATAACACTGCCTTTCTTACTCCCGTCCTATCTCTGAGTAGCCGTGTTGCACATAAAGAACAGCAACTCATCACAGATATACTCCAAATAGTCAGTGAGACAGAGATATAATTAAGACAACACTGGTTTGCAGTTTCTTAGTAAATGCTTCTAAACCAATATTAAAAGAGACAGAGCAGTGATCAGGCATTTGGAACCTAATGAAAGGGTATCAGCCAGAGTTAAGCAAAGAGATGTGGCTGGCAAGCTTCTGAGACAGACCACTGTGCTGATGGGAACACGAGAATGCACCACAAAATTTAGACTCTGCAAAAAAGCCCTAAATTAAATGATCTCTATTCCTCAAAAGATAAAATCAAGCAAAAGAAAAGTTAAAGGAAAATCCTATAGATTTAAAGAAACATACTTATACACACACACACATGAGAGAGCTTTCTACATATATATATATATATATATATGTATATATATATATATATGTACATGCATACATATATACATGTGTGGGTGTATACATATACATATACATATACATATACATATACATATACATATACATCCAGGCCTGTCACCCAGCAACTTGAGAAGCAGCATCAGGAGTAACCACAGATTCAAAGCCAACCTGGACAATTTAGTGAAACCTTCCAAAAAAAAAAAAAAAAAAAAAAAGAGTGGGCTAGGGAGCTAGGAATATAATCACTGATGAGTGCCTGTCTGACATATGCAAAGCCGGGGCTCATCTTCAGTGTCACAAAAACAGAGGTAGTGGAGGATGCTAGAGAACGTTCTCTCTGGACAGTGCACACTTGGGGGTGAAACCATTGAGAACTTCAAAGAAGTGATTATAATATAATCCAGGATCTGATCCCTTGTAAGAGGAAGGAAGTAGAGACTGGGGAGGCCATGAAGTCACTGGCCATGGCTTATCATCCTTGAACTGGATGGTAATATTTGCTTTATAATAACTCATCAAGTGTGTATACACTTGATTTGTGTGTTTTCCTTCGGGATTTATTTTAAAATTAAAAGGCTTAACGTTTTTTTATCATTGTTGCATAATCTCTTGTTGTGCCACTAAATAGGAAATGAGTTTGACTCCCAAATAGCTACTTGGTCGAGTGGACTTTTCTTTTTAGGGTTTGCTGCTGAACAGATGAATAAGTCAGGAGTCAAAAAACAAAAAACAAAGCTATTTCTCTAATAATATATAGGAAGATGCCAAGGGTCTAGTTCTATGTTTCCATGGTTGCTCTTTGGCAGTTGTTGTCAAGAGTTGAGACAGGCAGTAGAGTTGTTTTAACCCAGGGATGTTTAAAAGTATATACATTGTTTCCATTTTAACCTAACTAGGGAACAAGTAGATTTTACTGTGACTAGGAAAGCAAAGGTCATTTCCCCTACTTTCCATAAGGAATTGTGCCGTATACATTGGCGATTAATCAGATTTTGATCTGATCTTTATTTAATGGGATGCAGGAGGCCGTGAAAATAATCCATTGTACACAGGTCCTGTGGAGTTGAGCTCAGTCAATGGTTATGGCTAAAATTCAATTCCACGGATCCCAATCAAAATGGGTACAAATGGGCCATGTGAGATGGTGAGTGCTTCTCTCAGGTAGGACACACACAGGCCTTGAACCAGAGGCACATCCTCGTTGCTGTGACTCGCAGAGATAGCTGGGAACTTATTTTCCTTTGTATCACGCTTTATTTCTTTGCACTGAATTGAGCAGATGAGATGGCTTAGCAATAGCAATAAAGCCAGAGCAATCACTGTCTAGCCTATCTTTTAAACATTGTGCTGCATATTACTAATTGATTTGTTTCTTCTTGAAGGGCTCTGCAATACACTTAAAATGAAACCCAGCGCTTAATGGATTTCTCTTTACTTGGCTGTCTATAACCAATCAGTATTTTCACGTTTGTGAGTTCTTTGTGCACTCTAAATGTGAATGAGTACTAAACTATGTTGCCAGTGTGTAGTATGTGTAACAACAAGATAAATATGGGCTCTTTTTCCCCCATAAAAGACTTTAATAAAAGACAGATTTTTTTTATTATTATTATTTTTAAGAGAAGGAAGAGGTGAGCTTTCTACCTCCTTTGACCTCATCATAGCTCTTCCCCAGGGGACATTTGATCCCCTTAAAGCTTCCCAGAGCTTTGGGAACCAATATAAATTCTTAGGGGAGGAAATATGGGGAGCCTCAGACTGGCATCTCAGCTTCAGCCTGCCTCCCTTGGGATCTCACTGGGACCTTAATCCTCTCTGCAGACACTAGAGTTGTGGCCGGTTGCATGTGGTGGAGGCTTTCTCCTTTTGTTCTTCTGCCCTATAACTAATTAGCCCAGTTAGTAGATTTCCTTTTTGACATACCTTGATTCCCTAAGGCACCCGGGCCATCCTTCCAGGATGGACAGTCCAGTCACAGTGATCCCCTGACTAGGTCTCACCTGTCCTTTAATGGGTCTGGCCTGAAACGCAGCTCAGGCTCAGCAGCTGAGAAGAAAGCATTGTAGTGCTTGGAAATGTTCTCATTGCAGGTACTGGGAGATAGGATTCCTGGCTCGTGTGTACACACTCACATGTGCCCCACATGTGTATGTGGGTACACATATGTGTCAGACCAGAAGTTAACCTTGGGTTTTATTTCCTCGGGTGCCTTCTACTTTTTTTTTTTTTTTTGGCAAAGTCTCTCACAAGGTCGTGGGGATCAAAATTTTTAGGTTTGGCCGAATGGCCTGTGAGAATCCAAGCTGTCCCCTGTCCCTCCTTCCCCAGCACTAGAACTATAAGAGCATGTCACCATGCCCGTTGAACCTGGAACTCGTTGAGTATGTGTAACAACAAGATAAACATGCTAGGCTGTTGAGCCAATGAGCCCCAAATATCCGCTTGTGGTCCCCCCCACCCCCACCTGATACCCGGCAGCACTTGGATAGTCTGGCTTTTTAAATGGGTCCTGAGGATCAAACACATGCCTTCCAGCTTGTGTGGCAAACACTTTACTGACTGACCCATTGCCCAGTCCCTGCCCCCAGCTCCTTTTTGATCCTCAAAGTTGGCATAGGAGAACTGCCCTGGGTTCCTGTCTCCACTGATTATCTACTTACTGATAGGCCAACCTTAGCGTCTCTGAACTTGAATTTCCTGACTCTTGTTTGTTTGTTTGTTTGTTCTGTTTGTTGGTTGGTGTTTTTGTTTTTGTTGTTGTTGTTGTTGTTGTTGTTGTTGTTGTTTTTGGTTGGGAGTTCAAGACAGGTTTTCTCTGTGTAGCCCTGGCTCTTCTGGAACTTACTCTGTAGACCAAGCTTGCCTGGATCACAGGGATCTGCCTGCCTCTGCCTCCCAAGTGCTGGGATTAAAGGTGTATACACACAGCCTGGAAAATTTCCTGATTCTTAAAGGGAATACTTTAGTTTACAAAGTTTCCACAAATTCAAAGGCATTGAGTTTGTGTATGAAAGCAGAGTGCCTAACTCCCTGAGGGAGTCTGCACCATGTTACATGCACAGTACACACTACACACTAAGAGTATGTGCACCATGTTACATGCACAGTACAAACTGAGAGATCGTGCACCATGTTACATGCACAATACACACTCAGAGAGTGTGCACTGTGTTACATGCACAGTACACAGAGAGAGCATGCACCATGTTACATGCACAGGACACACCGAGAGAGTGTGCACCGTGTTACATGCACAATATACACTGAGAGGGCATGCACCGTGTTACATGCATAATGCATACTGAAAGGGTACTTTGACCCTTTTGTGGGTGGACCTGCATCTCAGGTAGCTAAAGTTTGCATCTCACATGTACGAACACCAAGGGAAATAATTACCTTCTGCCTAAGGGTCAAAGTTGGCCTTATATCTGTTCCCCGAAGTCACTGTGACCAATTCCCTTGCCCCTTAGGTGTTGAAGCAGTCTCCTTAGATTATACAAGGCCATGCCAGTGCCTTCTACTCTAGTAACCCTGCTGGACTGGTCCTCTCTGCCTGTCCTTGTGATTCTCACCAATCTTGGCCTAGAAATCGTGCCTAACCTGCTGTGCCATCCCTTGTTGTCCTGAGGGGCACACCGGGCTCACAGCAGTTCATATCACCAGAGTGAGAGCAGCAGTACTCATTCTGGCAAGCATGTGAAGATAATTAGAGCTTGTTCCAAGCAAGCCCCTTCCTGGGGAACATTTGAAATACAAAATAGCAATCGTCCCCTTATATGACGTCACAAGTACACACAGTTCCATTCTAGGGAACCCACCTTAACAAGCAAATTCTTCTCTTTAGAAAGACACAGGGAGGCAGGGACCAGCGTAGGAGCAATTTTAAAAGGCTGGAAGTCTCCAGGACAGAAAGTTGATTACTACCAGGGGACTCCTAGGTCAGGGAAAAATTCCCAACTGTGGTTCCTTCTCCAGGGCTGACCAGCTCACAAGAGATAGACTGGACTAATACACACATCCAGCTGAGTGTCTAAGTCCATTAGCTATGTTTTTATATCAGGATTGCCTCTTGACCTCAAATAGGATGGACTAAATCCCCCAAGCCTTGGTCATCGAGTGGCTTAGGAACCACTGAATGCCTCACCCTAGTGGAACATTTGAGAATGTCTATACGATGCTCAGAAAGAATAAAGGGAATCAGGGCTATGAAACCTGAATGAGGCAAACCCAGACAGAGAGGAGCAAGATAGGCCGTGCACAATAGGCAGTAAACTCAGAAAGTCCATGTCCCAAGAGGTGGTGGTGGTGGTGGGAAACATAAATCGACTCCAAGCAGAGTTAGGCAGATTTACAGGGGTCAGGGCTGTCTGCAAGAACAGGGACCACTACCATATTCCAAAGGCTGCTGGGAGCAGTAGAATTCTGACTGGATGAATCACGAGTCTGACCTGGGATGGCAAATCCTCCATTTCCATGGAATCCACTTTAGAAATGGTTTCCTCTCTGGACCTTTCCATCAGAAATTGCTGAAAATAAAACCAAAATTCTGTGTATGGAAACCACCTGAGACTCATATACGTCCACTGAGTTTGGGGAAATATTGAAGCCTCCGTTGAGGAATAGCGCGGAGTCTCTGCCTCATGAAACAGGGGCATAAATCCTGAGGACAGGGTGTGAGAGCCCCACGGTGAGGAACCACGTAAAAGTGCCACGTGTTTTAAACTGTCTTCATGTCTGTCTAGTGTTACGTGCTATGCCACACACTTGTCTTGCAATCTTTTAGTCTTCATAGGAACTCTGAGCAATAAGTAGTAGGATCCCCATTTGTTGAGATTAGAAAAGGCGAATCTCAGATAGGTCATAAAACCTAACCCAGGTTAAACTTTGCCCTTAAACTTTGTCCCTTTAGCCTGAGAACTTGTAACATGACCTCAGGCATATACATATAGATATGGTGTGAAATATCAAGCATTTACTGATAAGTCACAAAGAAACCTATTTCAAACCAATTTTTTGATGTACATATACATTTACCAATTACAAGTCACAAAGGAAAAAAGCAAATTTGCATACCAATGAGAGAGAGATGTGTTTGTCTAAATACAACAGAGTCCTAGGATATATCCATTTCGTATTTACATGCTGAAGAATGCCGGCAGAAAACTATTAAAGGTCTTTGTTTATGATAATTAACTTTAGAAGAGGAGGAAATCTTGTATGTGTAGTAAAGATGCTGTACCTCGCCAACAGACAATAGTCCCGAGAGTGAGCTGTGAGTGCAGCGCTGATTGGCATTGTGGGGAGTGTGTGTGTGTGAGTGTGTGTGTGTAAAATTAAGACTAGAGAGAAGTCAGGATGCACCACTAGTAAGCAGTGCCAGAAATATCTCAGACTTGGTATGTATTTGACTTTGAATGAATGTTTGGTCACTGTACCGCCATAGACTTACTATGACCCACATAGTCAGCTACGTGATCTCATATGGGGTCTTGGTCCTCACCTAAGTTGCTTTGATCTAACTCGGGTCTTACAACTAGTCGGGAACAAAGTTCAGAATGAGGAACTGTGGCCCACCTGAATCTAGAGCCTATAGACCTCTTTCTACCTCATCAGACATTCCAGCTGGCAAAGAAGTAGATGGCCAACTTCTCTGGGACTATCCCAGAACTGTTCAATCCTGTAGCTAACAAAGGCTGAAATTAAAAGGGTTTTAGCATCAAGGTTAGATGCTCAAGCAAGGTGCAGATGTTATGTCCTGCTGCCAGGGGGAGGGCTTTTGTTTGCTGTGGATACAGGCTGTCTACAGAATGGGCCTCCAGCTCTTCTGGCTTTCCATGGTCAATGAAGATTCCCCCAAAGCCAGGTGTCTTGAAGATGCCAAAGCCATCTTTAGTCTTTCCCCCACACTCCCCCAAATGTGTAATTCTGGCTTTGGAACAGGTAAAGGGACAACTGGCCAAACAAATTCTGCAAAAATACCTTTTGTAAGTAGGCCATGGTGAAGCAGGCTTATTCTCTTAGCACTGGGCAGAACAATTGCTTTTTTGTGTGCCAGTTTGAGTTATCAACAAGACCCTGTCTCAGAAAGACAAGCAAACAAACAAACAGAACCTTCCATAAAGTGTTAGTCCTTTGAATTAATAGATTTGATCAGAAAGCTAGCCATCAGTCAATATGCACCTTACTTCCTAAACCTTGAAGTGACATTGAGAATCCACCTGGAAGTCAACCTTTCTTTCCATTTAGATGTGTATGTGCCGGAATCCCATCAGACCTTAAGGCCTGGCTCCCATCACAAAAGTAAATCAAGACTGGCTGAGAATTCAGTTTCTCAGCCCTGCCAAGGTGACCTCCCTCTGACTGTCAAATTACGTTCTTACATTTTCATCATCAAATTAGTTCAAAGTCTTCAATTTTTTTTCTCTTGAATGTTTTAGTGGCGGTGTTACATGCACTCAAATTAATTTTCCATCATTTTTTGTGCACAGAATTTGACTCAATCCCTCTTTAGAAGGAGAAATAATTTGGGCCATCTGAAAATGAGATTTATTTTAAGTAGAAGCTTATTTATCAAGAATGCAGTTCTTAAAGCTTTTATGAGTTATAAAGAATGTTAGATTTGAGGCCAAGAGATCTGACAAATCCCCAAGGTCCAGCCTGGCTAAAAGAGAGGACGTTTGAAAGGAAATGTCCCAATAGTGGAAGATGAGGAGGCAGGTAAGGCTTGAGTTGTGTTCCTGTGATGTCCCTAGAAAGCTACATAAGGACACTAGACAAGGGCAGACCATTCACAGGGGCCTGGGAAAAGGAAGAAAGTTTGACAACTTTGTGACTCGAGATGGCTCAGTCAGTAAACTGCTTGCCTTATGCAGAGGAACCTGAATTCAACCTCTAAAAACTGCTATAAAAAAGACAGGCATGCCCTTGTCATTCCAGCAGGGGATAGGTAGAAACAAGATCTTAGGGCCCACTGACCAGCCAGTCCAACCTAACTTATAAGCTCCAAGCTGATGAGAGACCCTATGTCAAAGGAGGTAGTGTATGGTGCTCCTGAGGAGGACACTAGAGGTTTCCCTCTGGCTCTGCATATACACTCACACATGCACATATGCACATACAAATGCATGAAAAGATTGACGTTTTTCTTCTCCTCCTCCTCCTCCTCCTCCTTCTTCTTCTTCTCCATCAATTGAAAAAAAAAAAAAAACCTGCAAGCCACTCATTTCCAAACCCAGCTAGACTGATATGAGCAGGCTTCAGTTTGCCCCATTGAGGGCCTGTTGCCAAGAAAGCATCTCTCATATAAAGCCATGTCCAGAGAATGTGGGGCTTCTTATTCCTGCTTGCTGGGTCTCAGAGCCAAGAGTGGGGCCATAGGACCAATACAGTGTCCAGGTTTTGTTTTGTTTTGTTTCATTTCTATTGTAGCCTCTCAGAGCTTCGGGGTCCTTTGATGTGCAGATCTTTGGGAACAGGTTAGAAGCTGTCACAGTATTAAGCTTAAGCATCTGAGGTTCTGAGATTTGTTCAGCACTATGCTAGACACAGTGAGAGACCAAAAGAGTACCCAACCACTGCCTGCGCCTGTTGGTCCTGAACACAGTTGTCACTCCCACACTTAGAGCATGGAGCTAGCCAGTTCTATGGCTTCTCTCTTGCTGTACTGTATTGTAGCTGGTTGCCTCCCTCTTGATCTCAATTTTCTCAGTTTTCATCTCTTCCATGGTCCATGACCCAGGGTCTGGCACATGGCAGGCTCTTTGCAAAACTATACAGTTTGAATAGCCTCAAGCCATGGAACAGACACTTTGGAGACAGCCCAGGGACGAGGGAGATCCAGGGTAAGCGACTGACTGCCTCTCCTTTTGTGTCACAGTTCACTGGCTGTTCACCACGTGTGGGGC